>NC_045792.1:57489050-57811742 GCF_009873245.2 Balaenoptera musculus
TTGGAGTGCATGAATCTTATCAAATTAGTGTTTCTGTTTTTTTCAGATATATACCCAGGAGTGGAATTGCTGGATCACATGGTACTTCTATATTTAGTTTTTGGAGGAACCTCCATACGGTTTTCCACAGTGGCTGCACCAATTTACATTCCCATGAACAGTGTACAAGCGTTCCCCTTTCTCCACATCCTTGCCAACGTTTGTTGTTTGTGGTCTTTTTATGATAGCTATTCTGATAGATGTGAGGTGATATCTCACTGTGGTTTTGATTGCATTTCTCTAATGATTAGCGATGCTGAGCATCTTTTCATGTTCTTTTGCCCATTTTTAAGTCAGGTTTTTTTTCTGATATTGAATTGTTATCAGCTGTTTATATATTTTGGATACTAACCCCTTATTGTTTATATCATTTGCAAATATTTTCTCCCATTCAGTAGGTTGTCTTTTCATTTTGTTGATGGTTCCCTTTGCTGTGCAAAAGCTTTTAAGTTTAATTAGGTCACATTAAGGTTTTTTTGCTTTTGTTTCCTTTGCCTTAGGAGGCAGATCCAAAAAAATATTTCTCCAATTTACGTCAAAGAGTGTTCTGCCTATGTTTTCTTCTAGGAGTCTTCTGGCCTTACATTTAGGTCTTTAATCCATTTTGAGTTTACTTTTGTAAATACATAGTGTGAGAAAATGTTCTAATTTTATTCTTTTACATGTAGCTGTCAATTTTCCCAGCACCACTTATTGAAGAGACTGTCTTTTCCCCATTGTATATTCTTGCCTCCTTTGTCATAGATTAGTTGACCATAGTGTGTTGGTTTATTTCTGGGTTCTCTATTCTGTTCCTTTGAGCTATGTGTCTTTTTTTGTACCAGTACTGTACTGTTTTGATGACTGTAGCTTTATAGTATAGTCTGAAGCTAGAGAGTGTGATACTTCCACCTCTCTTCTTCTTTCTCAAGATTGCTTTGGCTATTCGGAATCTTTTATGTTTCCATATGAATTTTAGAATTATTTTTTCTAGTTCTGTGAATAATGCCATTGGTATTTTGATAGGGATTTCATTGAATCTGTAGAGTGCCTTGGATAGTATGGTCATTTTAACAATATTAATTCTTCCAATTCATGAACACGGTTTCTTTCTTTGTGTTGTCTTCAGTTTCTTTCATCTGTGTCTTATAGTTTTCCGAGTACAGGTCTTTTACCTCCTTAGTGAGATTTATTTATAAGTATTTTATTCTTTTTGATGTGAAGGTAAATGGGATTGTTACTTTAATTTCTCTTTCTGATAATTCATTGTTGTATATTAGTTTTGTATCCTGCAACTTTACCAAATTTGTTGATGCGCTCTAGTAGTTTTTTGGTGCTGACTTTGGGATATTTTCTATGTATGGTATCATGTCATCTGCAGGCAGTGACAGTTTTACTCCTTCCTTTCCAATTTGGATTCCTTTTATTATTTTTCTTGTCTGATGGCTGTGTCTAGGTCTTCACATTAAAGGGTTTTATGCAAGGGAGAATTGCAAGATCTGAACTTGGAAAACAGCACTATGACTGAGATGTAGAGAAGAGATTATAGAGGAGTATCAGTCAGTGCAGGGATGCTCTTGCACAGATATGGTCCATGTAAGAGACCAGATGGTAGGTTGGATGAGGAGGATGGTAGGCAGAGATGAGGAGAAATGTAAGAGATGTATTTAGTAGGTTGAATTGCTAGAACTGTGTGATGGATTATATATTGGGGATAAAGGAGAAGGAAGTGATAAGGATGGCTCCCAGTGCCTGGCTTAATCAGTAGGAGGTAGGTGGTAGTACCTTTCACTGAAATGAGGACACTGGAAAGGGACTGGCTTGGGAATGGAGTATTATGAATTCAGTTTTGGACATGTTGAATTTGAGGTGACTTTAAGACATCCAAGGGATGATGTTGAGTAGGCAGCTAGATAAATGTGCTTGGAACTTAGAGAAGGGTAAGGGCCAGAGGAAAATTGGTTGTATGTTTGGCAGTTAGATGGTAAGTAAAGTCATGGACGTGGATTAGATTGTCTAGGGAGAGAGAATAGAGTGAGAAAAGAATAGAGAATAGTATAGTCTTTAACATTTAACCACTGGGCAGAAGAGGATAACCTTGGAAAGCAGGCAGAGATGGGGCAGATAGAGAGGTGGGAGGAAAATTAGGAGAATGTAATGTTCAGAAGCCAAGGGTTTCAATTAGGAGGAAATGAACAACAGTGCTAAATGATGCTGAGAAATCAAATAAAAATAAGGACTGTTCATTGGATTTATCAGTGTGAAGGTCATTCATAACTTTAGTGAAATATGGTGAAGTGATTAATGGGGGATTGTTTAGCTAATAACCTGTTTCATTGAAAAATAGAATGTTAACCTAGAAGGAAGGTCATCTAGTTTAGTGAATTAAAAAAAAAAATTTTTTTTGAGCTCTAGAACCCTTTTTCTACCAATTATTACATGAGGTTCAATACAAAGAGATTGAATGAGAGCTATTCTAGTTTAAGTGGGATTTAAAACACTACTCCTTTGTATCCCCCTTCTATTTACTTCTGGTCCTGGATACCTTTTCATAACCCTTAATTCTCTGAAGACCAGTTTGAAAACACTTATCTAGGTGGTCTCTTATTACTAAAGGGGAAACTGAGGGTTAGGGAGAGGTAGTCCCTTTAAGTTTAGAACTAGTATTAGTATAGTACTTTTACTAAAACTAGAGACTCTAGATCCTCTTCCAGAGCACGCTCCACAGACTCTGGACTCTAGTGGAATGTCTGTTCTCTTTTCCCCAGGCCAGCAGTTCTGACCCCTTGAGTCTTCAGGGTCCCTGTGACATGAAGAAAACGTACTAAGAGGGGTCTGGAGGCAGCCTGCTTCCCTCATTGTTTCATATTTGTGTCCTTGAGGTGATGGGCACTGTGGTGGTTGTGTGTTTGCCAACTTTCATTACAACTCAAAGAATTAATTTGTCAAGTGGTCATGGTAATCCCTTGCCTCTTGCCAGTGAATGACTTAGGAACGAGTATGTGCCCAAAGTCTGGCCAGGGAGACATGACAGGAATGCTACTAGAAACTTTTGAGAAAGGTTCTTGGCTTAAAAAAAACAAACAGAAAAAGATACCTGAAATGTGACCTTTTTTTCTGGTGGATATTTTCTGCTACTTAATTTTTTAGAATAAACTGAGTCAGTTCGGTCAAATGGAGATTTTTTTTTTTTAAGTGAATTAAAAAAAATTTTTATTTTATTTATTTATTTTGGTTGCGCCAGATCATAGTTGCAGCTCGTGGGCTCCTTAGTTGCAGCTCGCCAGCTGCTTAGTTTTGGCATGTTGGCTCCTTATTTGCGGCTGGTGGGCTCCTTAGTTGCGGCCGGTAGGCTCCTTATTTGCAGCTTGTGAGCTCCTTAGTTGTGGCATGCAAACTGTTAGTCACGGCATGCATGTGGGATCTAGTTCCCTGACGAGGGATAGAACCCACGTCCCCTGCATTGGAAGGCAGATTCTTAACCACTATGCTACCAGGAAGTCCTGGTCAAATGGAGATATTAATACTTATCTCTCAGAGTTGCTGTAGGAGTAAATTATTTAATGCATTTGGAAATCTCTGAGAACTGTTTGTTCATTGGATAGTATTGTAGATCACCCAGTAAAGCTAGGTAGAGGAATGGGCCACAGGATTGGAATGTTTTTAAAGTATATGGAGGAATAAAAGATCTTATTTAAATTACCCTTGAACTTGGTGGTGCTGGGAGTGGGAGAGGATGAGGGAAACCGGCCAGAAGGAGACTGGAACTGGTAATGATTTCTAGGGCTGGTCTTGGGGAGGAAAGGGAGTGAGGGTTATTAATCAGTGAAGCATTGTTAAGCAGTAGCAATATCTTGGGCAGTGCCAGTGGAGTGTTTTTGTGCTCCTGGAGGAAACACTGTAAATAAATGTCCTAAGTGTCTTTGTCCTGCTTGGTCAGTTTGGGGTCTGAAAGACCTGTGGTGAGCCACTCCTCTTTTCTCCTATAGTGGCTCAGTGTTGAGAGCATCCCCATCTCTGGCCACTGGGGATTACCTAGAAAAGTACTTGGTAATGACTCAATCTAGGTACTCCTAGCTGGTAACTTCTAGCAGAGCTGGAGGGGAGGACAGGTCAGGGGCCTAGGCCCCGGTTCTAACACAGGAGAGGTACCTGCTTGGGAAGAAGGTAATGTTTTTGTTGTTGTTGTTGTTGTTTGGTTTTTTTTTTTTTTTTTGAGACAACAGTTGATCACTCCTCAAGGGTTTTGGAATCCGATTGACCTAGATTGAAATTGCATCTTTACCATTTATATCATCCTAGATAAGTCAGTATGAAAACAAAATTGTAACGTTTACCTTTCAGGGTTACTGTTATGATTAGAGATAATGTTTATAAAGCTCCAACCATAGGGCCCCATGCATATTAGGTGTTCAAGTAAATGATAGTTGTTTTGCTGTTACTAACAATTAACAAGGTTAAGTCAATGAGACTGCTTTCATAACACATCTCTCAGATTACCCATGGGTTTGCTTGTTTGTGGCCCCTTGGGGGTTCTATGCTTAGTATTTGTTTTAATTAGGACTCAATTGCATGTAAAATTACTAAATTGGATGTGGATGGAAATGGCAATTGAAGGGAGGGATGGGGGAGACATTGCTGTTTTCATTTGGCTCCAAGCTCCTAAGGGTTGGCCTTAGTCTTCAGAGTTTTACTTCTTTATCCTTTTTTCCATTTCTTTTATTTTCCCCATATTTTATCCTTAAGTAACTTTTTTTTGCATTTTGTAATTTTTGAAAAATTGTGGTGAAATATTTATATACACATGTAAAATTTACCGTTTTAACCATTTTAAAGTGTACAATTCAGTGACATTTAAGTACTTTCACATTGTTATGCAACCATCCTACCATCTATCTCCAGAACATTTTTCCTGTTGCACAACTGAAACTCATTAAACAGTAACTCCCCATTTTCCTCTCCTTCCAGCCCTCAGCAACAACTATTCTACTTTCTGTCACTGTGGAATCATACAGTTTTTGTCATTTTATGAGTGGCTTTCACTTAGCATAATGTCTTCAAGGTTCATCCATGTTGTATCATGTGTCAGAATTTCCTTCCTTTTTAGGGCTGAATAATATTCCATTATATGTATATACCATTTAAAAAAATCTATTCATCTGTCAGTGAACACTTAGATTGCCTCTACCTTTTGACTATTGTGAATTTCCCATTGCTTGCCTGCTTATTTTTTTTTTTTTATAGCTACTTTTATTTTTATTTATTTATTTATTATTTTTGGCTGTGCTGGGTCTTCGGTTCGTGCGAGGGCTTTCTCTAGTTGCGGCAAGTGGGGGCCACTCTTCGTCGCGGTGCGGGGACCGCTCTTCATCGCGGTGCGCGGGCCTTTCACTATCGCGGCCCCTCCCGTTGCGGGGCACAGGCTCCAGACGCGCAGGCTCAGTAGTTGTGGCTCACGGGCCCAGCCGCTCCGTGGCATGTGGGATCTTCCCAGACCAGGGCTCGAACCCGTGTCCCCTGCATTAGCAGGCAGATTCTCAACCACTGCGCCACCAGGGAAGCCCCTTGCTTGCTTATTTATTTATCTATCTATCTGTTTTCGGCTGCATGGGGTCTTTGTTGCTGCGCATGGACTTTCTCTAGTTGCGGCGAGTGGGGACTCCTCTTCAGTGTGGTATGTGGGCTTCTCATTGCAGTGGCTTCTCTTGTTGTGGAGCACGGGCTCTAGGAGAGCAGGCTTCAGTAGTTGTGGCATGCGGGCTCAGTAGTTGTGGCACACGGGCTTAGTTGCTCCATAGCATGTGGGATCTTCCCAGACCAGGGATTGAACACACGTGCCCTGCATTGGCAGGTGGATTCTTAACCACTGCGCCACCAGGGAAGTACCCCCATTGGTTTTTTTTTTTTTTTTTTTTTTGTGGCTGTGTTGGGTCTTTGCTGCTGCGCGCGGGCTTTCTCTAGGTGTGGCGCGCGGGCTTCTCATTGCAGTGGCTTCTCTTGTTGTGGAGCATGGGCTCTAGGTGTGCAGGCTTCAGTAGTTGCAGCGTGCAGGCTCAGTAGTTGTGACTCGCGGGCTCTAGAGCGCAGGCTTAGTAGTTGTGGCGCACGGGTTGAGTTGCTCCGTGGCACGTGGGATCTTCCCGGACCAGGGCTCGAACCCGTGTCCCCTGCATTGGCAGGCAGATTCTTAACCACTGCGCCACCAGGGAAGTCCCCTCATTGCTTTTTAATATAACAGCAAGTCCCCCTCTCTCTTTTTCTTTTTCTTCACAAATATTTATAGAGCACCTTTTTCATGCTCACTGTTTTTAGTATTGGAGACATGGCAGTGAACAAGACAGAGTGTTTGGAGCTTACATTCTGCTGATGAGAATGGGTCCCCCTTTGGAAGTCTTGCAGGGGCTGGTGCTCTGATTTGCGGAGTTTGTGTCAGGCCAGAGTTTGTATCAATAGTGTGCTACCATCTTGAATGTTGGTGCCCTTAGACCCATTTTTCCTTTGTGTCTCAACTTTGGCACCTTCTCTCAGAGGCCTTATATGAGTCCCCAGGCTGAATTGTTTGCTCCTACTCTGTGCTAACCACCTTTCACTTATCTTTACCATAATGCTACCTAACTGTCTCTTCTGCTGGAGTTATCTCCTACTGGACTGGCACCCTTGTTGATTGGTTCATGTGCAGCTGCTTGGCTATAGTACATCAGGCATTCAGGTCCTTTGGGACAGGCCCCTGATGACTTCTGCAACCATGTCTTTCACCACTGCCCGCCTTGCACTTTGTACTCTAGCAACACTGAAATGAATGTCATTTCCCCAGATAAATTGTTAAATTGTTTCTATTCTCTGGACTGTGCCTTTTTCCTAGAATGCCCTTCTCCCCTTCTTCAGGTTCACGCCTTTTTCCTTTAAATGAGTCGTCTTTCAGAAAGCCTTTGTGGACCCTCTCTAGACTATTTTGCCACATTCTTGTTGCTGGCTTCTGTCATGGTCTTTAAAACACTGTATGGTAATTGACTGGTTTCATGCCATCAAGGAACTCACAGATTTTAGCACTAGGTATTAGCTGGATTTCTGCCGTCTTCTTCCAGTCATCAAGCTTCAGTCCTCACCTCACTCATTGAACTTGACTTTGCTGTTGACAGACATTCTGGAATGAAAGTGACCTCCTGGGAATCTGATTGGATTTCCTTCTTTTTTTTTTAACATCTTTATTGGAGTATAATTGCTTTACAATGGTGTGTTAGTTTCTGCTTTATAACAAAGTGAATCAGTTATACATATACATATGTTCCCATATCTCTTCCCTCTTGCATCTCCCTCCCTCCCACCCTCCCTATCCCACCCATCTAGGTGATCACAAAGCACCGAGCTGATCTCCTTGTGCTATGCGGCTGCTTCCCTCTTCAATAAGTGGTGCTGGGAAAACTGGACAGGTACATGTAAAAGTATGAAATTAGAACACTCCCTAACACCATACACAAAAATAAACTCAAAATGGAATAAAGACCTAAATGTAAGGCCAGACACTATCAAACTCTTAGAGGAAAACATAGGCAGAACACTCTATGACATACATCACAGCAAGATCCTTTTTGACCCACCTCCTAGAGAAATGGAAATAAAAACAAAAATAAACAAATGGGACCTAATGAAACTTAAAAGCTTTTGCACAACAAAGGAAACCATAAACAAGACCAAAAGACAACCCTCAGAATGGGAGAAAATATTTGCAAATGAAGCAACTGAGAAAAGATTAATCTCCAAAATTTACAAGCAGCTCATGCAGCTCAATAACAAAAAAACAAACAACCCAATCCAAAAATGAGCAGAAGACCTAAATAGACATTTCTCCAAAGAAGATATACAGATTGCCAACAGACACATGAAAGAATGCTCAACATCATGAATCATTAGAGAAATGCAAATCAAAACTACAATGAGATATCATCTCACACTGGTCAGAATGGCCATCATCAAAAAATCTACAAACAGGGCTTCCCTGGTGGCGCAGTGGTTGAGAATCTGCCTGCTAATGCAGGGGACACGGGTTCGAGCCCTGGTCTGGGAAGATCCCACATGCCGCAGAGCAACTGGGCCCGTGAGCCGCAACTGCTGAGCCTGCGCGTCTGGAGCCTGTGCCCCGCAACAAGAGAGGCCGCGATAGTGAGAGGCCCGCGCGCCGCGATGAAGAGTGGTCCCTGCACCGCGATGAAGAGTGGCCCCCGCTTGCCACAACTAGAGAAAGCCCTCGCACGAAATGAAGACCCAACACAGCTAAAAATAAATAAATAAATAAATAAATAAATAAATAAATAATGTAGCTATTAAAAAAAATTATAAAAAAAAATCTACAAACAATAAATGTTGGAGAGGGTGTGGAGAAAAGGGAACACTCTTGCACTGTTGGTGGGAATGTAAATTGATACAGCCACTATGGAGAACAGTATGGAGGTTCCTTAAAAAACTAAAAATAGAACTACCATACGACCCAGCAGTCCCACTACTGGGCATATACCCTGAGAAAACCATAATTCAGAAAGAGTCATGGGGCTTCCCTGGTGGCGCAGTGGTTGAGAATCTGCCTGCCAATGCAGGGGACACGGGTTCGAGCCCTGGTCTGGGAGGATCCCACATGCTGCGGAGCGACTAGGCCCGTGAGCCACAATTGCTGAGCCTGCGCGTCTGGAGCCTGTGCTCCGCAACAAGAGAGGCCGCTACAGTCAGAGGCCCGCTCACCACGATGAAGCGTGGCACCCGCTTGCCGCAACTAGAGAAAGCCCTCGCACAGAAACGAAGACCCAACACAGCCATAAATGAATAAATAAATAAAATTAAAAAAAAAAAAAAGAGTCATGGATTTCCTTCTTATTGCTCTCCCATTGTGTTTCACCCTTGTAGTTTTGTCAGTTCTCACTAGGATTAATGTAATCCTTCTATATAGAAATATGCCTTTTATATTCTTCTCACCTGGCAGAGAGTCCAAAGATCTTGATCAATCCTGATGGCATTTAATATTCTTACTTTTCTTCTGTAAATCTCCTCCACCCTGTGGTTTTTTGAAAAATGCTTATTATGGAAAATTAGAAAACTTGGCAACATCTCCCTATAGCCTATTCTTCCTACATCCTACCATGCAGAAATAAACTTTTAAAATTTTCAGCATTTTTAAAAGTTTTTTTCCTATTTTATATAAAGATCATATTATATATACTGTTTGTGGAGTGCTTTTTAATTTAATATTAGGTTATAAGCATTTTTCAGTGTCAAATTTTTTTGTTCAGCATCTATGACTATGCATTGCATGATGCGATTTATTTACTCATAACCTTATTGTTGGACATCTAGGTTACTTTCTATTTTTGGATATTATAATACTGTGATAAGCATCTTTGTTTGTAAATTTTGGTCTGTATGTTTTGTTAGCTTTATTCAGATAAAAATTTAGGAATACAATAATTGGGATAAAGGTATACTATTTTTAAGGCTCTTGCTACATACTGTCAGGTTGTTCTCCTAGTTCATTGCAGGGACTCAATAAATATAATATTTGTTAAAGGAAAGAATAAATACTCCCCCAAAAGACTGTACCTAGTCATGCTTTCAACAGGAGGGAATGAGTACCTGTAACCCTCATACTGCCTTTCATATTTGACCCTATAAGCACCCTCTGTCCTTATTTGTTCATAGTTAGGGCTTTATTCTCTTGTTAGTTTCAGATTTAGTTGCTTTGTCTATTTTGAGGTCATGTAAAATCAGGTCTTTGCTCCTCCTCTCTCAAAGAAGAGACACTGACTTTCTCCTTATTTGGTCATGTTCCTTCTTCACCCTTCCATCATTCATTGGTAGTATCTTCTGACTCAGCGGTCTCTTCCTGTAACCACAGAGTATGGAAAAACTTGACCAGTCTCATAGGTAATGTTTAAAATAAGGAAAGAGAGTAAGCCCTAGTAGAAGAAAATCTAGTACTAGTTTCTGAGAGACCAAAGGGGATTCTTGTTTCTGTCCTAGCTGAGTGTCCTTTTTTTTTTTAAAGAATTTCACTTTTATTTATTTATTTATTTATGGCTGTGTTGGGTCTTCGTTTCTGTGCGAGGGCTTTCTCTAGTTGCGGCAAGCGGGAGCCACTCTTCATCGCGGTGCGCGGGCCTCTCGCTATCGCGGCCTCTCCTGTTGCGGAGCACAGGCTCCAGACGCGCAGGCTCAGTAGCTGTGGCGCACGGGCTTAGTTGCTCCGCGGCATGTGGGATCTTCCCAGACCAGGGCTCGAACCCGTGTCCCCTGCATTGGCAGGCAGACTCTCAATCACTGCACCACCAGGGAAGCCCTAGCTGAGTGATCTTAACCTTTACTCACTCTAGGACTGTTTCTTATCTGTGAGACAAACCTACAAGAATACTTTCCCTATTTACCACATAGGCTTGGTTGGATTAACCAGTTCTTGGTGTGATTAATCAATTCACAGTACTTTCTTTTTTTTTTTTAAAGGAATGTATCAGTGTTGATTTTTTTTTTTTTACTTAATTTATTTATTTATTTTTGGCTGTGTTGGGTCTTCGTTTCTGTGCAAGGGCTTTCTCTAGTTGCAGCAAGCGGGGACCACTCTTCATCGCGGTGCGCGGGCCTCTCACCATCGCGGCCTCTCTTGTTGCGGAGCACAGGCTCCAGACGCGCAGGCTCAGCAGTTGTGGCTCACGGGCCTAGTCGCTCCGTGGCATGTGGGATCTTCCCAGACCAGGGCTCGAACCCGTGTCCCCTGCATCGGCAGGCAGATTCTCAACCACTGCGCCACCAGGGAAGCCCTCAGTGTTGATTTTTATTTCTACACTTATTTACTGGACAGAAAAGAATCATCTCTCTTGATTCGTTTTATACAAGTTAACTTCTACTTTTTTTTTTTTTCACAATACATTCTTATTGAATGGCTGCCGTGTGAAGATTGTGTGATAAATTCAGAGAGGTGTTCCTCTTGTCACAGAACTATGATATCTTCAGTTCATTCATTCAACCAGTCATCCATTATTTATTCAGCTGGTCAGCAGATGTTTATTGAGGTTTTATGCTAAATATTAGGTGGGGAGGAAGACAGCAAATAAGTTGTAATTCAGTGTTGGTAGTAACAACAACAGCAACTAACAGTTAATGATTGCCTACTATGTGCCAGGCACTATTCTAAGCCCTTTACCTATATTAATTCATTTAATTGTCACAATAAACTTTTAAGGTACATGCATAATTACTGTTCTATACAAATTATAGTAAGGTACAAAGGAGAATGTAAAAATAGTTAACCGTTTAGTGAATGCCCACATGAGCCAAATATTCTATAGGTAGTTTATGTACATTTTCTTTCATCCTCACCACAACTCTGCAGGTTTAGGTATTATCATTTTACACCTGAGAAAGTAGAGTCTCAGGAAGATTAAGAAATATGTTAAGTTCATACAGTGTGTAAGAGGTAGAGTTGGAATTGAACCCACTTTTAGTCCAGTTCCAAAGCCTTGGTTCTTAAGATTTTATTGGTTCAAGGCAGGAGGGTAGGTAAAGCTCTCTAGGCTAAGGAATTCTGGGGTCAAAGATACCAGAGTCCATTGCCTTTTAAGAGAATTGGAGGTAAACTGAAAGATACTTTCTTAAAATTGTGAGATTGTGCCTCCCATTTCCCCATATATACCCACCTTTCCAGGACAGGCTAAGTAATCCTCTCATACCAGTGTGAGCATGTAGGTAGTTTTAAAGTACTGTACTTGTGGCTCTTGCTGTTTGTTGATGGCACATGGCAGTTCTGAATGCTTTAGCCAAGTGCCTAATAACTGAAAATGTTATATTCATTCAGGACAGCTGCACCATGTAACCAGACGGGATTTTAAATTGACATGTTCATATTTTTTAAAGCTAATTAAAAAATGTCAATTTGCAACCTGATGTTGCCATGTTAGAATTAAATTGTTTTTTTCTCCAATAAAGAATAGGCAATGTTTCGTTAAACTCCTGTTAAATTGTTCACACTTGTTGCACACTGCACAGATGCGCTCAGCTGGCTGATGTGGTTTTCCAAGATTGTGTGCGGTGAAAAAGAGAAAAATGTACAGTTTTAGTCTGAAGTCCAGAATGGCTATTGAATAAAAAGAGTGAGTGTAATTTTTTAGAGTTTATGTAACTGACTTTAATAGTTGCTTTTGTAGTTGTGCTATATAATTGAATCATGGTGTTACAGCTTTGGGTGGCATAGACTAATGGAGAGAGACCCATTTAAAATAGGTTGTTTTTAAAACTATTTGCGTCAGATGGGCCCTGTCTCATCACTTTTTTTTTTTTTTTTTTCCATTTTTGAAAAAAAATTGTGGTAAAATATACTGTCTCTTCACTTTTTGCAGCAACTTCCTGACTGGTCTCCCTGCTTCTGTCTCACCTCCCCCAAATCATCCTCTGTACTGCTGCTCTGTGAGCTTTAATGTAGCTTTCACTCCTCTTTCCTGCTTTAAAACTTTCGGAGGTTTCCCATAGCTTTGAGGATAACATTCAAACTCCTTAGTTTAGCTTGCAGATCTTTTTCATGATTCGGCCTCTGCTTGCCTCATTAGCCTCAAATTGTCTTTCTCATGTTGTTCCAGCCAACCTGAACTACTTGACATTTACTGTCAAGTCAAATTCCTGTACCTTCATCAATGACGTTGTCGCTATTTGTGACACCCTCTCGCCCTTTCTTCATCTCCCAACCTTTTAATTTCCTTTCAAAATGTAGCTTGGGTTCATTTCTAAGCAGCTTCCCTTGTGGTTCCCCCACCCTTTGCCACATTACACCACTGGATTCTGAGCCTGTCCTTTGTGTTCTTCATAGTTTCTGGTATTTCCCCTTATCATAGAGCACTTAGCGCTTTGTATTATTCCAATTTAAATTTCTATCTGCCTAAACTAGAACTTATTTATTTCTCTTTCTTTAGCCCCTAGCCCTTATAGATGTTCGGAAAATGTGCCAAATGACTATTTTTTAATATAAAGAGCGTACTTTATATTTTTTATATAGAGAGGATATATTAATTTGAGTCCCCAAAAGTGTGATAAATTTTGAACAGTGTCTCTGTTTTTATTTCTGCCGAGTTGTAAGATTGTTCCAGTATTTGAAAGAAATTCCTTTTAGAATCAACTGCAGTTTAATTACATGCCAAACTTGAAACAAGAAATAAGCTTCTTCTTCATCAAGTCTTACATTAAATAGTGGAGCCTTGGTTTGGGGAGAGGGACTGAACAAAGGCTTTCTGATTACCTCTAGCTATCGTGGTTCCTACCTCTTTCCACAAGTTGGGATGTTGGTGGGTAATTATACTGATTCTAGCCTATAAGGAACATTGAACTTATGGAGCAGAGACTCTGGTGGTCTGTGATAATACGAAAGGTGGAACAAGCTCTCTGTTACCCAGTGTCATTCCTAAGAGACATTTACTGGGAATTTAGTAAGTGCTAGGTGCTGCGATACAGAAGTGAATCAGGCATAGCTCCTGCCAAACTGCCCACTAGACTGTGTTCCTCAGAAAACATACACAATCTAGACACAGCCCTGGCCAATTGAATTTTCTGCAATGATGAAAATATTCTATATCTGGGTTGTCCAGTGTGGTAGTCACCAGCCATATGTGGCTGTTGAGTGCTTGAAATATAGCTAGTGAGGCTGAGGAACTGAATTTTAAATTTTATTTAGTTTTAGTTAACATAAATTTGAATTTAAGAAGGTACGTGTGGCTAATGTATGGGAAAGCAAACATCCAGAAGGGCAAATAGGTAGGTAGACAGACATGTAAATAAGGAAGTATAATTAAGTGTATGTAATAGGTGCTATGATAGAAATATATCTAGGGTTCGGTCAGATAATATTTGGGGTAAAGTGGAACCCAAAGGAAGAAGTAAATTAGTCAATTCTGGCAGTGGAGAGAGGGATTTAAGAAAAGTTTCATACCTTTATGAGTCTTAAAAGATGAATGGGTATACCTGATTGTCACATGCTAGCTTGAACAGTAACCACTGTCTTAGAGCATTCACAGGTTGCTAGTTTTCCAAGAATCAAGACATAGTAAAACATAGTTACTCTTGAAACCTCGCTGTACACAATGTAATCTTATCTTTGATTCAAAAAGAAATTTGGAGATAGATCATTATTATTAGAGCATTTATTGTATAAAATTGATGAGAAAGCTGGTAAATTGGTAATCCCTCTATTATATAATAATATAATAACTTATATTAGTTGGCACTTGCACTTTAAAATGGAAAAAAGTGTTCAATTTTTGCATGAACAAACAGCATTTACTAGAGATAGGCTAGTTTTCTAGCCACTGGCAATAGAGTAACACAGGTTTGTTCTTGCTATTATGAGGTCGGAGGAGCACACCATACCCTTGTATTTTTTTTAATTAATTTTTTTTTTTTTTTGGCTGTGTAGGATCTTTGTTGCGGCACACGGGATCTTCATTGAGGCATGTGGGATCTTTTGTTGTGGTACGCAGGCATCTCTCTAGTTGTGGCGTGCGGGTTTTCTCTCTCTAGTTGTGGCACACAGGCTCCAGGGCACCTGAGCTCTGTAGTTGTGGCGCGTGGGTTCCAGAGTGCGTGGGCTCTGTAGTTTGCGGCACGTGGGCTCTCTAGTTGAGGCACACGAGCTCGGTAATTGTGGCGTGCAGGCTTGATTGCCCCATGGCATATGGGATCTTAGTTCCCTGACCAGGGATCGAACCCGTGTCCCCTGCATTGTAAGGTGGATTCTTTACCACTGGACCACCAGGGAAGTCCCCATACCCTTGTATTGATCTATGTGTGGATATATGTCCTCTATGTAAAGATAACAACATAGTATTGTTGAATATGGGATGAGAGCTATGGATAGTACTACCTTAAGTCAGGAAAGGAGATGAACACTATGGTCTGGGACAATTATAACAGATTTTGTAAAAATGGTTGGGAACTGAGTTGTTTCATGAAAGGTGAATTGAACTTAGGTAAACCAAATTTTGGTGGTGATGAGTCTTATGGGAACTGCAGCAACAAAGGTGCTGAAGCAGATTTTCAGGGCATACTTGAGGGGCAGAGGGCTTCATGTTTGGCAGGTGCTCAGAGTTCTTGAAAAGGTGTATCTGGAAAGAAAGGCAAGAGCCTGTTTACAAAAGGACCTTACATGCTAATTAAGGTGTATAGAGTTTATTCTGAAGGTAGTGGGGAGCTGCTGGTAGGTTTTATTAGGGATTTGCTGTCATTTTTTTTTTTTCCAGAAGCAGTTGTGGGTTATCTAGAACTCTTGGGGGGATGGCCTGCAGATGCACCATACTTTTGTGTGTGTGGGTATTTATGAGGAATTATGGATTGCATCATGGTTGCTTATAGGAACCCTCCTTGTGTAGTACTAGTACACTGGAAAAGATGGATAAGCTCTTTCTTTTAATCTGACTTTAATCATTTACACAGTCATTTATATATTCAAATACGAGTGCTTCTCTGTGCCAGGTTCTGTGCCTGGGGATCTAGATGTAAGTTATAATTTCTGCCCTCAAGGAGCTCATAATCACATTTTCGTCTGGCGTGAGTTTTTGTTTGATAAATCAGGGGCGTCTGACCCATCCTGAGGACTAGGGATGAGGGCCCCAGTGTGTGGTGCTGACCATCCATTTTAGATATTCCCTAGTTCCCACCACATGGCAGTGACTCCTTTTCCTCCCCAGTAGATGCTTATTTCTCCTCTCACTTTGCCAGCCAGAGAATTCTTGCTTCCCCTGCAGCCTGCTGCCTGGCTAGAACACTGTGGCTTTTTCTATTTCTGTCACTTTATGTTAATTAAGCTAATTGTGGCTTAAAAAAATTTTCCACCTGCGTATGTGTCTGTTTGTCTAAGGGAGAATAGAGGAGAGGAAGTAGTCTCTATGCAAGTTTCTGAGCAAAAAGAGCTTTGCTGCAAGCATCCCAGCTGCTAGGTGAGCCAGAAGTGCTCCCAAGATATCCCAGGATTATGAACGTCCTTGTGAGGACCAAGACAAAACCAGTTAATAAGATAGCTAAGAAAAACAAAGTGTAAACTTTAAAAATTGCTATTTGTTTGGAATAAGCCAACAAACCAGACATTTCAAGCATGAAGGAAAAAAGGAATAAAGCTAACATTTATTGAGGAGCAGCCCCTGATCTAAGTGCTTTGCATGTAATTCCTACATCAACTCCTTTTTTTAAACAATTTTATTTATTTATTTATTTATTTATTTATTTATTTATTTATTTATTTATTGGCTGCGTTAGGTCTTCGTTGCGGTGCGCGGGCTTCTCATTGTGGTGGCTTCTCTTGTTGCAGAGCATGGGCTCTAGAGCGTGCAGGCTTCAGTAGTTGTGGCTCGTGGGCTCTAGGGCACAGGCTCAGTAGTTGTGGCTCATGGGCTTAGTTGCTCTGCGGCATGTGGGATCTTCCCGGACCAGGGCTCGAACCCGTGTCCCCTGCATTGGCAGGCGGATTCTTAACCACTGCGCCACCAGGGAAGCCCCCCTACATCAACTCTTGAAGATAGGTAATATTTCTTGCTGATGAGAAAATTAAAGTTTAGAGAGGTGAAATAGAAGGTCTGAGTTTGAATCCTGGCTCCTTTACCTCTTTCCCTTTGCTTTTTAGCTGTGAGATCTTTGCAAGTTACTTAACTGCCTGATTCTCACTTTACTTGGTGGTTAAAAAAAAAAAAAGGAAGGGTGGCAGCCAGTAATAATTAAGTCAAAGGATTCTTTTTTAGGATTAAATGAAAAACCTCCTCTGAAAAAGTCTAATTCAGAAACATAGTAGGTGCTCAATTAAGTTTGGTTGAATGTGAACCTCTTGACACTTCGTTTAATCAGTGATTCCTTTTAAGGAACAGACTAAAATTCCTAGAAGGACTAAGATGTTTTTACAAAGAAACATGGAGAATTAAATGCAGTCTAGGGTTTAATAAATACAGCTAACAGGTATATTTATTATTTGGTGTATTATGTTTATTTGATAGAAGCAACAGGAGAGAAAGGAACTCATGTGCTGAGGAGGCTTCACTGACCCTCCTTGAATAATAAGGTCTGATTATGCAGAAAGTTAGAAAGTTAGTTCCACGTACTCTCTCTTCCATTATCAAGCTCCTCCTTAGGTCCCCATTCATGCTGTTGGCACTTTAGTTTGGCTGATTGTGCTGCTTTTTTTTTCTTTTTTAAAGTTTCTGCTTTTCAGATAAATAAGCACTGACACATAAGCCATAAACTATGAGGTATGAGGGAATAAAGAACTTAAGTAGAAACAAGGGATATTTGCTTAGTGTTGGACATGGAGTTAAGTTATAGCATCCATTTGTGGGATGGGGATACAGAGTGTGATGTTTGTTCTGCAGAGCCTTGGGCTAAAGGGGACAGTCCTTTGCCCAGAGCAAATATAAAAACTACTCAAAAGTACAAAGTGCCGCAAAGTAGGATGGTGGCGCTTTGAATCTGACAGTATTGGAGGGCAGTATTGAAATTGGGATGCTGGAGTCTCGGGCAGAGGGGGTCTTAGTAGATTGTGTGTGTGTGTGTTTCCTGCCTGTGATGATCTAGAACTGTCATTATTTTGCTTTTTCTTTTATGGGCTGCATTGGGGCATGGTTCCGAAGGCAGTGACTGTGGAGCCAGCTACATTTAATTATGTACTTTTTTTTACAAGAATGCTCTTGATGTTTCCACAATGCTTTTAATCTGCTATATTGGTTGTATAGTATGTCTGCTTCTAATGTGGTTCTGTTCGGTTGAAAGCTTAGGTCATCAGGACTAGCCGGAGTAGTTATCTTTGTCAACTTCTATCTGCAATATTTAATATAGTATTTTATGTTGTAGTATAGTGTTTAAGGGCCTGGGCTATAGAGTCAGACTGCCTGAGTTTGAATTCAGTCTGAGTTAACTAGTTATGTGATCTTGAGCAAGTGGGTTGGCCTTACTAGGCTCAGCCTTCTCATTTGTGAAAGAGAGGTCTAATAGTTGGGGTTATGGTCAGGGTCAAGTGAAATAATGTGCTCGCTTATAGTAAACACTCATAAACATTAGCTATTATTATAATTTTACTTGAAGTAACATTACCACATATGCCTAGCTTATTTATTTATTTATTTATTCATAAATAAATAAATAAATAAATTGTGGCTCATAAAATTTACCATTTTTTTAAACTATACAGTTCAGTGATATTAAGCACATTAATATTCTTGTGCAACCTTCCCACCATCCATCTCCAGAACTCTCTTCATCTTGCAGAAGTAAAACTCTGCACCCATTGAACAACCACCCCCCATTGTCCCCTCCCCCAACTCCTGGCAACCACCATTCTACTTCCTGTCCCTGTGATTTTGACTACTCGAAGTACCTCATATAAGTGGAAGCATCCAGTATTTGTCTTTTGTGACTGGCTTATTTCACTTAGCATAATGTCCTCAAGGTTCATCCATGTTGTAGCATATGACAGAATTTCCTTCCTTTTTAAGGCTGAATAATTGTATATATACACCAGATTTTGCTTATCCCTTCACTGTTAATGGATACTTAGGTTGCTTCCACATTTTAGCTATTGTGAATAATGCTGCTATGAACACAGGTGTACAAACATCTCTTTGAGACCCTGCTTTTAGTTTTTTGAGTATATGCCCAGAAATGGAACTGCTAGATCATATGGTTATTCTTTGTTTAATTTTTTGAGGAAACACTATAGTGTTTTCCACAGCAGCAATACCATTTTACATTCCCACCAGTGGTGCACAAGGATTCCAGTTTCTCCACATCCTCACCAACACTTGTTATTTTCTGGTTTTCTTTTTTTTTTTGATAATAGCCATCCTAATGAGTGTGAGGTGGTGTCTCATTGTGGTTTTAATTTGTGTTTCTTTAATGATTAGTGATATTGAGCATCATTTCAGTGCTTATTGAGCATTTGTATATCTTCTTTGGAGAAATGTCTGTTCAGGTCCTTTGCCCATTTTTGAATCAGGTTTTTGTTGTTGTTATTGTGAGTTTTAGGAGTTATCTATATATTCTGGATATTAATCCCTTATCAATGTATGATTTGCAAATATTTTCTTCCATTCTACGGGTTGCCTTTTTACTCTGTTGATAATGTCTTTTGATGCACAACAGCTTACTTTTTAATATGTATGCAGGTTTTCTTAAATTTTACTTTTATTTTTTATACATTTATTTATTTATTTTTGGCTGCGTTGGGTCTTCGTTGCTGCGTGTGGGCTTTCTCTAGTTGCGGTGAGCGGGGGCTACTCTTCGTTGTGGCGTGCCGGCTTCTCACTGCGGTGGCTTCTCTTGTTGCAGAGCATGGGCTATAGGTGCGCGGGCTTCAGTAATTGTGGCAGCCGGGCTCAGTAGTTGTGGCTCACGGGCTCTAGAGTGCAGGCTCAGGAGTTGATGGCGCACGGGCTTAGTTGCTCCGCGGCACGTGGGATCTTCCCGGACCAGGGTTCAAACCCTTGTCCCCTGCATTGGCAGGCAGATTCTTAACCCCTGCGCCACCAAGGAAGCCCCTTAAATTTTACTTTTAAGTTAACAATAGAGTTGACCTTTTTGTGTCAGAATTTAATAATGCATAGATTTGTGTAATCACTACCATAGTCAAGGTACAGAATACTTCCATCACCCCAAAAAACTTCCTTGTCACAGCCTAGCTTTTTAATAAGTGCTTTTGGTGGTATCATTAAGATGTCTTGTTTCAGGAATTACCAAGGTCAGTTACAAACCCGTCCAAAGTGTGTATGGTTCTTGATTGGTTTGCTGGGGAATGCTGTGGACTTTTTTTGTCTTTCTCTCTTTCTTTTTTTCCCCCACATAGGTGACCTTGGGAATCAGATCCAGCCAACTCTTTTCATGTAGCATAGCACTGCTGACCCAGTAGTTAAATGCAGGGATATTGGATTTTGTGTTATACAGTTTTGATCATCATTCTGTTAATCTGTGATTATAAATCTGTATTCTTATGATCTCTTAGTTCTTAGTACTTACTTTTATGAGTAAGTGCTACAGCTAGGTCTTAATTATGCTTACTAGCAAGAAGTTGGGGATGAGCGGTGAGAAAGAGCCCTAGATTTGGAGATAGTGAATGCAGGACCAACTCCTGGCTCTGATAATTTACTATAGGTCTGAAATCATTTATTTATTTGGCCGCACCATGCGGCATGCGGGATCTTAGTTCCCCGACCAGGGATTGAACCTGTGCCCCCTGCATTGGGAGTGTGGAGTCTTCACCACGGGACCATCAGGGAAGTCCCTAAATCATTTAACTTTTATGAGCTATGGATTTCTTACCTGCAAAATGGATGAGTTGATAACTCCTGTCTCACAGCCTTTTTGGTTGTGTTGAGTAAAATAAAGTGAGGGTTATCTAGCCTTCAATAAATGTTAACTTTTCTTTTTCCTTAAAAATTTTTATTTACTGTTTTACAAAAACTATTTTAATTTTTAGAAATTCCATATATTTGGCAACCACAGCCAAGGCCAGTCTCATCTGTGCTTGGCTTTTATAAGCTCTTATTTTATCTTCTAATGCCAAGGACCTGTTCAAAGTCTGTCTGAAGATGAGCTCTGGTGAGCAATTTGGTAGCTGCTGCTGTGAGATGAAAATCCTACCCTGAATAAATGTTAATTTGAATGTGAATGGTAAGAATGTTGATAAATGGAACCTGAAATAAACCCCAGATTACATTTTTTTTAAAAATATCTTTATTGAAGTATAATTGCCTTACAATGGTGTGTTAGCTTCTGCTTTATAACAAAGTGAATCAGTTATACATATACAATATGTTCCCATATCTCTTCCCTCTTGCATCTCCCTCCCTCCCACCCTCCCCATCCCACCCCTCTAGGTGGTCGCAAAGCACCGAGGTGATCTCCCTGTGCTATGCGGCTGCTTCCCACTAGCTATCTATTTTACATTTGGTAGTGTATATATGTCCATGACACTCTCTCACCCTGTCACCTCTCACCCCACCCCCTCCCCATATCCTCAAGTCCATTCTCTAGTAGGTCTGTGTCTTTATTCCCGTCTTGCCACTAGGTTCTTCATGGCCTTTGTTTTTTTTTTTTTTTTTTTTCCTTAGATTCCGTATATATGTGTTAGCATACTGTATTTGTTTTTCTCTTTCTGACTTACTTCACTCTGTATGACAGACTCTAACTCCATCCACCTCATTACAAATACCTCCATTTCATTTCTTTTTATGGCTGAGTAATATTCCATTGTATATATGTGCCACATCTTCTTTATCCATTCATCTGTCGATGGACACTTAGGTTGCTTCCATGTCCTGGCTATTGTAAATAGAGCTGCAATGAACATTTTGGTACATGACTCTTTTTGAACTATGGTTTTCTCAGGGTATATGCCCAGTAGTGGGATTGCTGGGTCGTATGGTAGTTCTATTTGTAGTTTTTTAAGGAACCTCCATACTGTTCTCCATAGTGGCTGTATCAATTTACATTCCCACCAACAGTGCAAGAGTGTTCCCTTTCCTCCACACCCTCTCCAGCATTTATTGTTGCTAGATTTTTTGATGATGGCCATTCTGACCGGTGTGAGATGATATCCCATTGTAGTTTTGATTTGCATTTCTCTAATGATTAATGATGTTGAGCATTCTTTCATGTGTCTGTTGGCAATCTGTATATCTTCTTTGGAGAAATGTCTATTTAGGTCTTCTGCCCATTTTTGGATTGGGTTGTTCGTTTTTTTGTTATTGAGCTGCATGAGCTGCTTGTAAATCTTGGAGATTAATCCTTTGTCAGTTGCTTCATTTGCAAATATTTTCTCCCATTCTGATGGTTGTCTTTTGGTCTTGTTTATGGTTTCCTTTGTTGTGCAAAAGCTTTTAAGTTTCATTAGGTCCCATTTGTTTATTTGTGTTCTTATTTCCATTTCTCTGGGAGCTGGGTCAAAAAGAATCTTGCTGTGATGTATGTCATAGAGTGTTCTGCCTATGTTTTCCTCTAAGAGTTTGATAGTGTCTGGCCTTACACTTAGGTCTTTAATCCATTTTGAGTTTATTTTTGTGCATGGTGTCAGGGAGTGTTCTAATTTCATACTTTGACATGTATCTGTCCAATTTTCCCAGCACCACTTATTGAAGAGGCTGTCTTTTCTCCACTGTATATGCTTGCCTCCTTTATTAAAGATAAGGTGACCATATGTGCGTGGGTTTATCTCTGGGCTTTCTATCCTGTTCCATTGATCTGTATTTCTGTTTTTGTGCCAGTACCAAACTGTCTTGATTACTGTAGCTTTGTAATATAGTCTGAAGTCAGGGAGCCTGATTCCCCCAGCTCCATTTTTCGTTCTCAAGATTGCTTTGGCTATTCGGGGTCTTTTGTGTCTCCATACAAATTGTGAAATTTTTTTGTTCTGGTTCTGTGAAAAATGCCAGTGGTAGTTTGATAGGGATTGCATTGAATCTGTAGATTGCTTTGGGTAGTAGAGTCATTTTCACAATGTTGATTCTTCCAATCCAGGAACATGGTATATCTCTCCATCTATTTGTATCCTCTTTAATTTCTTTCATCAGTGTCTTATAATTTTCTGCATACAGGTCTTTTGTCTCCTTAGGTAGGTTTATTCCTAGATATTTTATTCTTTTTGTTGCAATGGTAAACGGGAGTGTTTTCTTAATTTCACTTTCAGATTTTTCGTCATTAGTGTATAGAAATGCAAGAGATTTCTGTGCATTAATTTTGTATCCTGCTACTTTACCAAATTCATTGATTAGCTCTAGGAGTTTTCTGGTAGCATCTTTAGGATTCTCTATGTATAGTATCATGTCATCTGCAAACAGTGACAGCTTTACTTCTTCTTTTCCGATTTGGATTCCTTTTATTTCTTTGTCTTCTCTGATTGCTGTGGCTAACACTTCCAAAACTATGTTGAATAATAGTGGTGAGAGTGGGCAACCTTGTCTTGTTCCTGATCTTAGTGGAAATGGTTTCAGTTTTTCACCATTGAGGACAGTGTTGGCTGTGGGTTTGTCATATATGGCCTTTATTATGTTGAGGAAAGTTCCCTCTGTGCCTACTTTCTGCAGGGCTTTTATCATAAATGGGTGTTGAATTTTGTCGAAAGCTTTCTCTGCATCTATTGAGATGATCATATGGTTTTTCTCCTTCAATTTGTTAATATGGTGTATCACATTGATTGATTTGCGTATATTGAAGAATCCTTGCATTCCTGGGATAAACCCCACTAGATTATGGTGTATGATCCTTTTAATGTGCTGTTGGATTCTGTTTGCTAGTATTTTGTTGAGGATTTTTGCATCTATGTTCATCAGTGATATTGGCCTGTAGTTTTCTTTCTTTGTGACATCCTTGTCTGGTTTTGGTATCAGGGTGATGGTGGCCTCGTAGAATGAGTTTGGGAGTGTTCCTCCCTCTGCAATATTTTGGAAGAGTTTGAGAAGGATAGGTGTTAGCTCTTCTCTAAATGTTTGATAGAATTCGTCTGTGAAGCCATCTGGTCCTGGGCTTTTGTTTGTTGGAAGGTTTTTAATCACAGTTTCAATTTCAGTGCTTGTGATTGGTCTGTTCATATTTTCTATTTCTTCCTGGTTCAGTCTCGGCAGTTTGTGCATTTCTAAGAATCTGTCCGTTTCTTCCAGGTTGTCCATTTTATTGGCATAGAGTTGCTTGTAGTAATCTCTTATGATCTTTTGTATTTCTGCAGTGTCAGTGGTTACTTCTCCTTTTTCATTTCTAATTCTATTGATTTGAGTCTTCTCCCTTTTTCTCTTGATGAGTCTGGCTAATGGTTTATCAATTTTGTTTATCTTCTCAAAGAACCAGCTTTTAGTTTCATTGATTTTTGCTATTGTTTCCTTCATTTCTTTTTCATTTATTTCTGACCTGATCTTTATGATTTCTTTCCTTCTGCTAGCTTTGGGGGTTTTTTGTTCTTCTTTCTCTAATTGCTTTAGGTGCAAGGTTAGGTTGTTTATTCGAGATGTTTCCTGTTTCTTGAGGTAGGCTTGTATTGCTATAAACTTCCCTCTTAGCACTGCTTTTGCTGCATCCCATAGGTTTTGGGTCGTCGTGTCTCCATTGTCATTTGTTTCTAGGTATTTTTTGATTTCCCCTTTGATTTCTTCAGTGATCACTTCGTTATTAAGTAGTGTATTGTGTAGCCTCCATGTGTTTGTATTTTTTACACATCTTTTCCTGTAATTGATATCTAGTCTCATAACGTTGTGGTCGGAAAAGATACTTGATACGATTTCAATTTTCTTAAATTTACCAAGACTTGATTTGTGACCCAAGATATGATCTATCCTGGAGAATGTTCCATGAGCACTTGAGAAAAATGTGTATTCTGTTGTTTTTGGGTGGAATGTCCTATAAATATCAATTAAGTCCATCTTGTTTAATGTATCATTTAAAGCTTGTGTTTCCTTATTTATTTTCATTTTGGATGATCTGTCCATTGGTGAAAGTGGGGTGTTAAAGTCCCCTACTATGATTGTGTTGCTGTCAATTTCCTCTTTTATGGCTGTTAGTATTTGCCTTATGTATTGAGGTGCTCCTATGTTGGGTGCATAAATATTTACAATTGTTATACCTTCCTCTTGGATCGATCCCTTGATCATTATATAGTGTCCTTCTTTGTCTCTTGTAATATTCTTTATTTTAAAGTCTATTTTGTCTGATATGAGAATTGCTACTCCAGCTTTCTTTTGATTTCCATTTGCATGGAATATCTTTTTCCGTCCCCTCACTTTCAGTCTGTATGTGTCTCTAGGTCTGAAGTGGGTCTCTTGTAGACAGCATATATATGGGTCTTGTTTTTGTATCCATTCAGCCAGTCTGTGTCTTTTGGTGGGAGCATTTAATCCATTTACATTCAAGGTAATTATCGATATGTATGTTTCTATTCCCATTTTCTTAAATGTTTTGGGTTTGTTATTGTAGGTGTTTTCCTTCTCTTGTGTTTCTTGCCTAGAGAAGTTCCTTTAGCATTTGTTGTAAAGCTGGTTTGGTGGTGCTGAACTCTCTCAGTTTTTGCTTGTCTGTAAAGGTTTTAATTTCTCCGTCACATCTGAATGAGATCCTTGCTGGGTAGAGTAATCTTGGTTTTAGGTTTTTCTCCTTCATCACTTTAAGTATATCCTGCCACTCCCTTCTGGCTTGCAGAGTTTCTGCTGAAAGATCAGATGTTAACCTTATGGGGATTCCCTTGTGTGTTATTTGTTGTTTTTCCCTTGCTGCTTTTAATATGTTTTCTTTATATTTAATTTTTGACAGTTTGATTAATATGTGTCTTGGCGTGTTTCTCCTTGTGTTTATCCTGTATGGGACTCTCTGTGCTTCCAGGACTTGATTAACTATTTCCTTTCCCATATTAGGGAAGTTTTCAACTATAATCTCTTCAAATATTTTCTCAGTCCCTTTCTTTTTCTCTTCTTCTTCTGGGACCCCTATAATTCGAATGTTGGTGCGTTTATGTTGTCCCAGAGGTCTCTGAGACTGTCCTCAGTTCTTTTCATTCTTTTTTCTTTATCCTGCTCTGCAGTAGTTATTTCCACCATTTTATCTTCCAAGTCACTTATCCTTTCTTCTGCCTCAGTTATTCTGCTATTGATCCCATCTAGAGTATTTTTAATTTCATTTATTGTGTTTTTCATCGTTGCTTGGTTCCTCTTTAGTTCTTCTACGTCCTTGTTAAATGTTTCCTGCATTTTGTCTATTCTATTTCCAAGATTTTGGATCATCCTTACTATCATTATTCTGAATTCTTTTTCAGGTAGACTACCTATTTCCTCTTCATTTGTTAGGTCTGGTGTGTTTTGACCCTGCTCCTTCATCTGCTGTGTGTTTTTCTGTCATCTCATTTTGCTTATCTTACTGTGTTTGGGGTCTCCTTTTCACAGGCTGCAGGTTCGTAGTTCCTGTTGTTTTTGGTATCTGTCCCCAGTGGCTAAGGTTGGTTCAGTGGGTTGTGTAGGCTTCCTGGTGGAGGGAACTAGTGCCTGAGTTCTGGTGGATGAGGCTGGATCTTGTCTTTCTGGTGGGCACATCCACGTCTGGTGGTGTATTTTGGGGTGTCTGTGGCCTTATTATGATTTTAGGCAGCCTCTCTGCTAATGGATGGGGCTGTGTTCCTGTCTTGCTAGTTGTTTGGCATAGGGTGTCCAGCACT
This sequence comes from Balaenoptera musculus, assembly GCF_009873245.2. Classification (NCBI taxonomy): domain Eukaryota; kingdom Metazoa; phylum Chordata; class Mammalia; order Artiodactyla; family Balaenopteridae; genus Balaenoptera; species Balaenoptera musculus. The sequence continues at coordinate 57,515,239 of NC_045792.1, forward strand.
GTAGCTTGCTGGTCGTTGAGTGAGGCTGGGTCTTGATGTTGAGATGGAGATCTCTGAGAGATTTTTGCCGTTTGGTATTACGTGGAGCTGGGAGGTCTCTTGTGGACCAGTATCCTGAAGTTGGCTCTCCCACCTCAGAGGCACAGCCCTGATGCCTGGCTGGAGCACCAAGAGCCTTTCATCCACACGGCAGCTATGAGGTGTCTCCAAAGAATCCACAAATGCACTTGAACACCAATGGGGATAGTGAGACAACTGAATGAGGAGATGCACTGCTGAGCTTGAGACCATCCAGAGGCATAGGCAGAACACTGGGTACCTCTAGGGAGCCATGTGCAGAGGCCTTATACCTAACACGTCAGACTAGAGCTCACAGGGCAGAACTACCACATCGACACCCCAACTCCGTGGACCCTGTGCCGAAGAGCTGCTTGGGGCACCTCAGTTCAAGATGGCTGCACTGGGCACCTCCAGATTACATTTTTAAAGTTTTTTTTTTTTTTAATAACAGCTTTATTGAGCTATAATCCACGTACCATACACTTTGCCCATTTAAAGCGTACAGTTCAGTGCTTTTTTATTCACAGAATTGTGCAGCCATTGTCACAATCAATTTTAGAACATTTTCATTACCCCAAAAAGAAACATGTGCCCTTTAGCAGCCACCCATAACTTCTCCCATCTCCACTAGCCCTAGGCAACCAGTAATCTATCTTCCTTTTTTTAAAAATAAATTTGTTTATTTATTTATTCCACCCCATACTTCTCTCATCTCCACCAGCCCTAGGCAACCAGTAATCTATCTTCTTTTTTTCAAAAATAAATAGATTTATTTATTTATTTATTTATGGCTGTGTTGGGTCTTTGTTGCTGCGTGCAGGCTCTCTCTAGTTGCGGTGAGTGGGGGCTATTCTTCGTTGTGGTGCGTGGGCTTCTCATTGCGGTGGCTTCTCTTGTTGTGGAGCATGGGCTCTGGGCACACGGGCTTCAGCAGTTGTGTCACGTGGGCTCAGTAGTTGTGGCTTGCGGGATTTAGAGCGCAGGCTCAGTAGTTGTGGCGCATGGGCTTAGTTGCTCCGCGGCATGTGGGATCTTCCTGGACTAGGGCTCAAACCCGTGTCCCCTGCATTGGCAGGGGGATTCTTTTTTTTTGTTTTTAATTTTTATTTATTCATTTATTTATTTATTCATTCATTTATGGCTGTGTTGGGTCTTCGTTCCTGTGCAAGGGCTTTCTCTAGTTGCGGCAAGTGGGGGCCACGCTTCATCGCGGTGAGTGGGCCTCTGACTGTAGCGGCCTCTCTTGTTGCGGAGCACAGGCTCCAGACGCGCAGGCTCAGCAATTGTGGCTCACGGGCCTAGTCGCTCCGTGGCATGTGGGATCCTCCCAGACCAGGGCTTGAACCCGTGTCCCCTGCATTGGCAGGCAGATTCTCAACCACTGCGCCACCAGGGAAGCCCGGCAGGGGGATTCTTAACCACTGTGCCACCAGGGAAGTCCACTAATCTATCTTCTACAGTAGGTTTGCCTATTCTGGATATTTCATATAAAAGTTATCATACAGTAGTTGGCTTTTTATGACCAGACTTCTTTCATTTAGTATAATGTTTTCAAGGTTCATCTATGTTGTAGCATGTATCAATACTTCATTCCTTTTTACTGCAAAATATTCCATTGTATGGATATACCACATTTATTTATCTGTTCATCAGTTAATAGACATTTGGGTAGTTTCTGCTTTTTAGCTATTATGAATAATGCTGATGTGAACATTTGTATATGAGGTTTTTGTGTGGATATGTGTTATATGTTTTCATTTCCCTTAGATAGAGGAAATGAGTTCTAGGAGTGAAATTGCTGGATCACATGGTAACTTTATGTTTAACCCTTTGAGGAACTCCAGACTGTTTTCTGTAGTGGCTGCACCATTTTATTCCCCCCAGCAGTGTATGACGGTTCTGGTTTCTCCACATCCTCTCCACCACTTGTCTTTTTTATTTTGGTCATCCTAGTGAATGTGAATTGAATGGTATTTCACTGTGATTTGGTTTGTATTTCCTTGATGGCTAATGATGCTGAGTATCTTTTCATGTGTTTATTATCCATCTTATTACTATTTTTATGTGCCTCTCTATGTTTTACTACCTAGCTAGGTAATATCCTTCTTTAATAAGATGGTGCTCTGTACCTAAAGGTGCTTATTAATACTTACTGATTTGTTGGCTGATTATAAGAGGATCCCAGAAGAAGAAAAATATGGCTTCATTTTACCATTCTCTCCTTTTTTAATTACTTCCACATTATCACTAGTTGAATTGAAAGTTCTCAGAGAGGATATCCAGAATTGAGAGAGTTTCATTTGAAAGTAATATTTAGTCTGTTTAGGGGAAGACTAGATTGAGGACATAAGATAGTAATTACAAAATAATTAATGGCTAAATTGATTACTGTTATGGATTATAGAGCTCATACAATCTTGGCACTGGGGATATAACAGTGAATAAGTTAAAGTCCCTGATTTCAATGGCACTCTAGTGGGCAGAGATATGAAAAATTAGGCAGTGTATGGGGAAAGGGAGTTATTGAAAAGGAGTCTGTTTTACTTTTATTATTTTATTTTATTTTTGGCTGCGCTGCACAGCTTGCAGGATTTTAGTTCCCCAACCAGGATTGAACCTGGGCCTCTGGCAATAAGAGTGCCAAGTCCTAACCACTGAACCGCCAGGGAATTCCCAGGAGGGGTCTTTTTTAGATATGATTGGTTGACCTAGGCCTTTTTGGTGAGGTGAAGTTTGAGAAGAGATGTTATGAAATAAAGGAACACGTCATATTAATAGTTTGAGGGAAGAATGCTTTAGGCAGAGAGAACTGTAAGCATTAAATCCCTGAGGTGGGGTTGTGCTCAGTTTTATCAATGAACAACAAGGAGGGAAAGAATGTTCCTGCTGTTCACATTAAGGAGTCCAAGGCTTGCATATTCTTGGTCTTTGCTTTTGGCCACTTCAGAGTGGTTCCCAAACAACATGAATGTTGGTGTTAAAATGTAATTTTACTGCAGTGTGGCTGAAGTGTAATGAGCAAAGAGGACAGTGGTAGTGGGTAAGATCAGATAGGTAGAATGGATCCAGATTACATGGTGTCTTGTAGCCCATGGTAATAACCTTTATTTTATTCTGGTTGAGATGAGAAACCATTGCAGGATTTCAAACAGAGTAGAGTGACATGCTCTAATTGAATTTAAAAGGATCATTTTGGCTTCTGAAGAGAGAGGGATAGGGGATGAATAGGGCAAGGGCAAAAGCAGGGGAATCAGATAGGAAGCTGTAACAAGAGTTAGGGAATGAGATAAAGGAAGCTTGAGACAGTGTGGTAGCAGTAGAGGTGGTAAGAAATTGTTGGAATCAGGATATGTTTTGAAAGTAGAGCTGACAGAATTTGCTGATAGATTGAGGATTATGAGATTAAGAAAAGTCAGTGCAAGGTTTTTGACTTGAGTGACTATAAGATTGGAGTTGCTGTTTACAGAGATGGGAAAGACTGGCAGGTGCAGGTTTGTAGGGGGGGGTCAAGTGTTTGATTTTAGACATATTACATTTCAGATGGCTGTAAGACAACCAAAAGGAGATGTTGGGTAGGCAGTTGGATATACAAGCCTGGAATTCAGAGAAGTCCAGGTCAGAAATGGAAATCATTAGTATATGTAAAGTCATGGAGTAGATGTGATCACCCAAGAAATGTGTATAGATAGAGCAGAGAAGAGATCTGACATTTGAGCTCTGGACACGCTGACCTACGTGGTGGTGGGGCGGGGGTGGGGTTGAGAAGATCAAAGGAGCAGCCAGTGAAGTACAAGAAGAATCAAGAGAAAGTGGAGTACCAGAGGTCAACTAGTTTGTGGGGGTAATGGCAGGTGTCCCAGCTTGGTTGCCTGGAGACCTAGAGCCTAATTATTGTTCGGTTCTAAATAACTGTGGGACATTGGACAGTTCACTTACCTTTTTGGGCCTTAGAGTGATCTCTAAAGTGAAAGCCGTGACTAGACTGTCTCTAAACTTTTTCTCATTGTCATAATTTCTCATCGTATGTTTATATAACATATTATAGTTTGCACAAAACATTTTCATGTGTTTATTGCATTTAATCATCATAATAGATCTATGGGCCTTATTTTTTTATACCCACTTTACAGATAAAATTAAAGAAGTTTAGAGACTTGTCCAAAGTCACACAGTCATAGTCAGTTAGAGACTTGAACCCACATCTGCCTGATTGCAAAGCCTGTGCTCCTTATGCTATGTAACAAGTACTTTTTTACACTAATATTCTAGAGCTCCGTGATTTTGATCACAGAATTCATTCATTGATTCAATGAATATTTGTTGAGCACCTGCAATGTACTAGTCACTGTTCTAAGCACAGGGGATACAGTTGTGACCAAGAAAAAGTCCTTGTCCTCAAAAATCTTTCATTCTAGTGGGAGAGACTGACAGTAAACAAACAAATAAACTGATAAATAATACAATGTTAGTGTCATAATAAAAAAATAAAGCAAAGTAAGGGAACAGTATATGTTGGGGGGATGATCAAGAAAAGCTTCTCTGAAGAGATGGTGTTTGAGCAGAGCCCTGAATGATCTAAAGTAGAAAACATTGAGAAGATGTGAAGGTAGAGGAAATAGCAAGCAGAAAGGTCCATAGGTAGGAATCTGCTAGCTGTGTTTGAGGAACCGCAAGAAGGCCATTATTGGTTGGACAGGAGGTTGACAAACAATGCATAGAGCTTTGGAATCATTTAGCCCTGGGGGGTCATTTCTGACTCCTGTCACTTAATTTGCTGTGTGACTGGGCAGAGTACCTGACTTTTCTGAGTTTTAATTTCCTTATATACAAAATGGAGATAAAAGAAAGGCTGTCTTGAGAATTAAAAGAGACAATATATGTACAACACCTAGAATGTTGCCTGGCACATTACTTTATTAAGTATATGTTTACTGCACATCTACTATTATCAGCTGTGTCATTAGACACTCATTCCACTATCATCTGGTAAATTCAGTTTGTTTTTCTCTGTTTTTTCAAGTTGTTTTACTCTGTTTTTTCAAGTTGTTCTAGTCAGCAGATCTTAAAGTTCTATTCTTGTGCCTGGGCTCTGCTAGGCATTCTCCCTGAACTCACCTTTGTATTGAAAAATCAAGGAAGAAAGTGTTGGACTGAAAAGAAAATGATTTAGAAGTTGATGAGTAGGTACAAAAGTAAGGGCTTGGGATTCTGGTAATTGCAGCCTCTGATATATTCATTTATTATGGAAAGAAACTGCACGTGAATTTCTGTCATCTTTCCTCATCACTGAATGCTAGCTCTACTCTGGCACTTCCCAGCCAGGCTTCCTGCTGACCCAAACCTGCTTGCCTTAGGAAAATCAGATAGGAGCCAAGTCCTCCATCCTTATAAGACCATCTGTTTTCAGAGCCACAGCTGCTACCCTTACAATTGCAACCCAACACAACTGGAATGATTTATTCATCTCCAGGTAACATTTGTGCACCAGGCTTCCAGCAAACTATAGTATCAGCTTTACACTTAATGAAGCATCCAGCGCAGGTGGGGAGCTGTACCATAAAGGATGCTTCTGGCTTACTAATGGCTGATGGACAGGTAGAGGTAAGCTGTTAGTCCTGAACGTGTGGCCAGGGAGAGTAGAGTAAACACTGGGCAGTAAGGGAGCATTTCTTGTCCAGTAAAGAGTCTGGATTGTATATACAATATTCCTGGAATTTCAAGATAATTTAACTCATCTTTAAGTTAAATGTTGTACCGCTGTTGAGTTAGGTGAGAAAATTAAAATCCAGAAAGGGGAAGAGGCTTAATTTAAGCTGCATACCAGTTTGGCACAGTTAAGTCTAGAACTCAGGTATTCTAATTCCCAGCCCACTGTTTACCTCCACATGTTTCACTGTGCAGTGAAAAACTTTAAAGCAAATATGAGATGGCATTATTATTTTTTTGCTCAGTTTATAACTTTCTGATACTGTGAACAAATCACAACTTTTGTCCCTTAATAACTAAATGACCAAGTGAGTTGCTAATTTTTTTTGAACCTCTCTTCTTATATATAAAATGAGGATAATTAACACTTGTTCTGAATTATTTTATGGATTAAGCAAGGTAAAGTATACAAAAGCTGTTTAGGTCATTTTTATTAATCAGCAGATACTAAACAAATGCTAATTTCTCTTTTTCAGTTCACTTGAGCAGACACTGGTTAAACATCTACTTTGTGCCAGCTCAGTTTCTAGACTCTTTACTTACATTATTTTTTTCTTTTTTTAGAAATAAATTTATTTATTTATGTTTGGCTGCGTGGGGTCTTCTTTGCTGAGCACAGGCTTTCTCTAGCTGCGGCAAGCGGGGGCTAATCTTCGTTGCGGTGCACGGGCTTCTCACTGCGGTGGCTTCTCTTGTTGCGGAGAACGGGCTGTAGGCGTGTGGGCTTCAGTAGTTGTGGCACGTGGGCTCAGTAACTGTGGCTTGAGGGCTCTAGAGTGCAGGCTCAGTAGTTGTGGCACACGAGCCTAGTTGCTGTGTGGCATGTGGGATCCTCCTGGACCAGGGCTTGAACCCTTGTCCCCTGCATTGGCAGGTGATTCTTAACCACTGCTCCACCAGGGAAGTCCCACATTATCTTATTTAACCTTCAGGTTCCTTTCTTTCTCCCCTTATGATATTTAGGGTCTAATTGATACAATAGTACTCTTTTTCCATAACAAAATGCTTCTATAGTGAAATCTCCGTAACCGAGCACAGTTGTTGCAAACAAGTGATTCTTGCTTTTAGAAAAATCTAGAGTGTTATTATGAACCTGTGATGATATCTGTGCAGCTAGAGCTAGTCTATGAGTCTTGGCTTCTGCCCCTCCTACAAGGTGCTTTGGGGACCCTGTGTTTAGAGGGCAAGTCATAACTATGACAGCACTCTTTGTCACCTCAGAGAAAGTTTGTCTTTCGGAATGCTTGGTTTTAGTGAATTGCTTCCTTTTCCACCTTAGGTTTTAGGCTCTTTGACAAGCCATCTGCTTCTCAAATCCAATTTCCCTTTACCATCAAGGGCTTGTAGACAGTAGTTCAGATGGAGAACAAAAGCTTTCTCCAGTTCCTGGTGGTTCTGTAAGAGTGGGAAGGCCTCAGGGAGAGGTTGCATCTGCTTAATGGAATTCATTTGTGATGTGTGCCCGACTAGGCAGTATTTTACCAGGCACTCTGCTGGGGCTGGCTGAGGAGGAGACGAGATTTAGAAATGGAGATCTGTCAACATGAGTTTCGGCTATTTCTGTACTTGCCAGTATCAGCTAGGGCTCCAAAGAGCTTGTTGGAGTCGATGTTGATGCTTCTGCTTATTTTCTTTTTCCTTTTCCTTTTCCTCTTCTCGTCTTTTCTTTTTTCTTTTCTGTCTTTTTGCTACCTGTGTCTATTGTCCAAGTTTTCCATTTGCACCTGGTTCTTCTGTTTGGTTGTTTTTCTAGGTTGTTGATCTGTTCAGTGAGTGGCTCAGTATAATGCAATTCAATGACTAAGTGGAGATTTAGTAATGACTAAAATAAGGTACAGGGAAACCTAGTGTGAGGTGTAGTAGAAAAGCATTGGTAAACCCATAGACATGTGGCTTCAAATCTCAGCTTTGCCTTATACCTGCTCTGTGATCTTGGGTAAATCATTTGTTCTCTTTGAGACATAGTTTCTTCATCTCTAAAAATGGGAATATAAATATCTGCTTTGTTCAAGGTTGTGGTGAGGATTAAATGAGAGATTAAATGAGAGAAATGAGGAAATAGTCAAGCATTAAGTTGGTGCTTGTTAAATATTCCTTTCCATCTTTCCTCCCATCTCCTTAAGGAGTGTACATGGGAAAATCAGACATGTATACAAATGAGTGTGTATGAGTGTGTGTGTGTTCACATGTATCTATGTGTTAGTTTAATATAGCTCTGAGAAATGGCAGAAAATTGCCATAGTCATTGGGAATTGGGAGGTGAGGGCTTGGGGTTGATGCATATCTTCCTTAAAACCAGGCTGAGAGACATACTCTGATACAAGGTAACATAAAACAATCTTTGTGCCTTTAAAGAAGATCTTAGGGGAGAAAAAGAAAGAACCTGGTGGTGGAGGCCTTGGGATGCTACTTTCCTCAGGGGGATCATTAGAGTGTCTCTGGTAGCTACTGGTCTCTTAGAGGTAGAATAATCTGCTTCACAGTAAGCTGAGCGTTTGTAAGCGTGAGAATTGCCTTTTAGGAACAGTTAGTACATAGCTTGGAAGGTTGTAGCCACCAACCTTCCGTTTCCCACCCCCAAAATCTGTTATATCATCATCAGAATGATCTTTCCTAGATTCAAATCTAATCATCTTTATTTGCTTTTAAAACTCTTCATTGGCTCCAAGTTGCCTTCAGGTTAGAGTCTAAGTTCCTTGTATAACATACAAGGTCTTCCTTGATCTGATTTCTGCTCATCTCCTACTGCTCTTGCCTGTGCTCTAGTGACACTGCATTATTTGCAGCTTCTTAACCTCTCCATCCTCATGTACGTTGTGGCCCATGATAGTCTTTCTGCTGTGCTGTACTCTTTTCTGTTCTTCTGTTTTACTTGACAATCTCTACTCTTTCTTTAAAACTCTTCTCAACTACTGTGTTTTCTGTGAAGTCTTCCCTGACTTCTGAAGGTGAGGTGCCATGGGATGAGAGACTTCCCTTCTCTAGGTTCATCTAGAATTTTGTACATACAGATGTCTAACTACATGTAGCATCAGTGATTAGTAGGCACAGTGATGTCTCTTAATGCTTTTATGACCCATTGGTTTCTTTATTTTAGTGCCTTCATTGGGACACTCAATCCATCCCTATGTAGATCTATACACAACAGATATCTTTAGAATTAGAAAAATAAATGCAGATACAATATAGCTCCTTGCCAGACTTAGCAAACTCTATTTTATTATATGCCTCTTACCCCTGATGAAGTGAATAGCCATCAGTAAAATGAACCATTAAGTTTGGAGGAGCTATTTATTATCAGGTTGATGGCATAAGTCCATCTGATCTGATTTTTTTTTTTTTTTTTTTGGCCATGCTGCGCAGCTTGCGGGATCTTAGTTCCCTGACCAGGGATCAAACCCGGGCTCCCTGCAGTAGAAGTGCAGAGTCCTAACCACTGGACTGCCAGGGAATTCCCTGATCTGATTTTTTAAAAAAAATAGACTATTGTATATTTTATTTTATTTTTTTTGATTGCTCCACCTTTTTATTTTATTTTATTTTTATTATTTTTTTAACATCTTTATTGGAGTATAATTGCTGTACAATGGTGTGTTAGTTTCTGCTTTATAACAAAGTGAATCAGCTGTACATATACATATATCCCCATATCTCCTCCCTCTTGTGTCTCCCTCCCACCCTCCCCATCCCACCCCTCTAGGTGGTCACAAAGCACCGAGCTGATCTCCCTGTGCTATGCGGCTGCTTCCCACTATCTATTTTACATTTGGTAGTATATATAAGTCCATGCCACTCTCTCACTTCATCCCAGCTTACCCTTCCCCCTCCCTGTGTCCTCAAGTCCATTCTTTATGTCTGAATTTTTATTCCTGTCCTGCCCCTAGGTTCTTCAGAACCATTTTTTTTTTTTTAGATTCCATATATGTGTTAGCATATGGTATTTATTTTTCTCTTTCTGACTTACTTCACTCTGTATGACAGTCTCTAGGTCCATCCACCTCACTACAAATAACTCAATTTCATTTCTTTTTATGGCTGAGTAATATTCCATTGTATATATGTGCCACATCTTCTTTATCCATTCATCTGTCGATGGACACTTAGGTTGCTTCCATGTCCTGGCTATTGTAAATAGAGCTGCAATGAACATTGTGGTACATGACTCTTTTTGAATTATGGTTTTCTCAGGGTATATGCCTAGTAGTGGGATTGCTGGGTTGTATGGTAGTTCTATTTTTAGTTTTTTAAGGAACCTCCATACTGTTCTCCATAGTGGCTGTATCAATTTACATTCCCACCAACAGTGCAAGAGTGTTCCCTTTTCTCCATACCCTCTCCAGCATTTATTGTTTGTAGATTTTTTGATGATGCCATTCTGACTGGTGTGAGGTGTTACCTCATTGTAGTTTTGATTTGCATTTCTCTAATGATTAATGATGTTGAACATTCTTTCATGTGTTTGTTGGCAATCTGTATATCTTCTTTGGAGAAATGTCTGTTTAGGTCTTCTGCCCATTTTTGGATTGGGTTGTTTGTTTTTTTGATATTGAGCTGCTTGTAAATTTTAGAGATTAATCCTTTGTCAGTTGCTTCGTTTGCAAATATTTTCTCCCATTCTGAGGGTTGTCTTTTGTTCTTGTTTATGGTTTCCTTTGCTGTGCAAAAGCTTTTAAGTTTCATTAGGTCCCATTTGTTTATTTTTGTTTTTGTTTCCATTTCTCTAGGAGGTGGGTCAAAAAGGATCTTGCTGTGATTTATGTCATAGAGTGTTCTGCCTATGTTTTCCTCTAAGAGTTTGATAGTGTCTGGCCTTACATTTAGGTCTTTAATCCCTTTTGAGTTTATTTTTGTGTATGGTGTTAGGGAGTGTTCTGATTTCGTTCTTTTACATGTAGCTGTCCAGTTTTCCCAGCACAACTTATTGAAGAGGCTGTCTTTTCTCCATTGTATATTCTTGCCTCCTTTATCAAAAATAAGGTGACCATATGTGCGTGGGTTTATCTCTGGGCTTTCTGTCCTGTTCCATTCCTGATCTGATTTTTTAATCATTGGTAAACTTTGGCCAAGATAAGTATAATTATTATACTTATGCTTTCTTTCAAGTAACTTTTCACTTGCATCCTCAAATTTCTTCTGATATAAATAGGATCTGAATTCTGCTTTTCATGCGGGAGCTTTCCCCAGATGTCTGGTAATCCTTGATTGTTCGTATTTTAAAATGGGATACTAAAAAGCTGATTGGAAATTTTAAGTACTTGGGCGGAGCTTACTGATTATGGACCTCAACTGTAATGGTGATCTGCCTGGGCTATTTGTGGGGCAACTGCAATGTCAGTATCTTTAGGTCTTTTTACTAGGGCTGGTCAGATTCTCTTGAAGGATCTTCTAGTCTCCTTCCTAGAGGTTATAGGCCTGGCTGCCAGTGGTCTGGAAGCTGGGGGGTGGGGGGCGCTGCAGGGGAAGGCTGTGGGGAGGCCCTCAATGTTCAGTTCACTTAACACTATTATTTTCAGTATAGTAACCTTGCCTTCAACTGTGGTGCTCCCACATTATGAGTTTATTAGATATGTTTTTAAAGGAAGAGTGAGGCCCCAGGGACTCTACTGGTAGTAAAGTGTGAAGAATTAGAGGCAGTTATTTTGGTTTTGAAGATGCTTTTTTTACTTACTTCCTAGTTCTCTGTGTGTTCCAGAAAGACAAGGTTAATTCCTAAGATGAGAGTTCAGTGCAATAAGGAATAGTCCTCATTTGATCCTTATGGTAGCCCAGTGGGACAGGTAATATTTTTCCTATTTCCGCCCCCAGGGAAATTGAAGCTCACTGAGATTAAATGACTTGTCCAAGGTCACTTGGCAAAATAAAGAGTGGCAGAGCTGGGACTCATTCTCTTCCTTTGACTCGAAATCCTACTCTCTGATTGCAGTGCATGATACTTCCTCCCTCAATATGAATGGGCTGCCAAAAGAGAAAATATGCCAGCCACATGGGTATTAGACAGCAGTAGTTTGAACTGTTAGTGAACAGCCAAGTCCTCTTCCCTGGGAAGATTTCAGCTGATTAGAGTTCTCAGTCTGTTTTTCCAATTTATGTAAAGGAGGAGGATAAAGAACTGTTGTGTTCGGACTTGCAACAAACTTTAATTTCTTTAGTGGAAGCACTAAAGATACACAGTTGCATTGCCAGTTTGGCACAAGGAAATACTTAAGCTCTCAAGTAGAAATAACAGAGTTTCTAGTACAGCTTAAATGTTCTGGACTCCAGGAGGGATTCATCGTGAATCCGGGAACGTTAAGGCTCTAAGATCCATTCATTCTTGGGATTGAAGGCTGAGTTTGTCTACACAATTCAGTAGAATAATTCTGTATACCTTTTTGAGCTCCTGCTTACTAGGAGCAATAATAGACACTGGGAAATATCTTGCTTAGGAATCTCATGGTCCAGTTGGGAAGGGACACACAAACAAATAATTACATTATTTGTAAGAAATTAAGTGTAAGAAAGTACTATAATTGAGGGGCTTCCCTGGTGGCGCAGTGGTTGAGAGTCTGCCTGCTAATGCAGGGGACACGGGTTCGAGCCCTGGTCTGGGAGGATCCCACATGCCATGGAGCAACTAGGCCCGTGAGCCACAACTACTGAGCCTGCGCGTCTGGAGCCTGTGCTCCGCAACAAGAGAGGCCACGATAGTGAGAGGCCCACACACCGCGATGAAGAGTGGCCCCCACTTGCCGCAACTAGAGAAAGCCCTTGCACAGAAACGAAGACCCAACACAGCCATAAATAAATACATACATAAATGAATAAATAAATAACCAACCAACCAACCAACGAATCAACCAACCAAGGCAAAAGAAAGTACTATAATTGAGAGATATACAACAAGTGCTGAACAGAGGATGATTCATTTTGCCCAGATCCAAGGGTACAGGGAATGATTGGAGAAAACTTTACAGTGAAGATGATGATTGATTTGTGCTTTGCAAGAAGGGTCAGATCTTTAGATAGATAAGAAATGAAGGGCATTGTAGGCAGAGGGAACAGTATGTGCAAAACCCCAGAAAGATGAAGGAGCTTGTTGTTTTGAGGGAAGCAGTGGGCAGCTTGATTCAGCTAGAACTAGAGAGTAAGGTAAACCAGGCCTCTTCTCTGGTCTAGGGCTCCAGGGTCCCTTTCTATCATGTTGTGCCAGCATCTGCTCACCATAGGCGTATCCTTCCTAATATGCAAGTGTTCTCTGAAGCAGCCTGCATCTCTTCTCTATTCTTGCTTGCCTTTCTTCAGAGCTTATTTAGTATAATTACCTCTCTTCTCCAAACTCCTGTTGCCCTTTGAAGCCAATGCAATTCCCTCCTAAGTTAGTACCGACAAGTGTTCATCCATGATTTGTTTCTGTGTCGCTTCCTATTCTAGAAGGATTTTCCATTAGTGATATTTCTGATTATGCCCAGAGTGGAGGTTTATTGTTTGGTTACTTGCATTTCTTGAGCCTTGGTTATAGATTTATTTTCAAGTTAACCTTCTATTCAACTCAGGAATCCTTCAGCTTAGAGAGTAAAGTGTGGTAAAATGAGACCACCTAGGAAGCATCTCTTACTAGCCTCAAAGAACTAGTAATTTCTTTTTGTCTTGGTGTTTGTCACCCCTCCCTAGAACTTTCTCTTTTTTTTAGTGTCTGTCTTCCCGTCTAGATAGTGGACCATCTGAGAGCAGGGATTTATTATAGTTCATCTCTTGTGTTTTCAACAGCCAACATAGAACCTGGACACAGAAGAAGTGTGTTTGATACATGTTTAATTATTAATTATTATTATACATGTTTATTAATTATTAATTATTATTATACCTGTTTATTATCAAGTGTTTGATACATGTTTATTATTTATTGAGAGTCAGGATATAGGAGTTATAGTTTCAGTTCTACAAGTGTGTGACCTTGAGCAGATTACTTTCAATCTTTGAAACTGCAGTTTTCTTATCTGTAAAATACGGAGGCTGGACTCCATGGGCAGTATCATAGCATTTATCCTACTTATAGCAGTCAGGGTCCAGCTGAAGTGATAGAAGTCACACCATTAATTTGAAACAGGTAAAATTTAATATAAAGAATTGTTAACTAGGTAAAAAGTAGTTAACTACTAAGAGAGATAAAAAGAGAACTCTAAGGTATAATAGAGGTGGTGACTGCAGAAAATGACTACTATCCCTAAGGCTGAGGGAAAAGCAAACAAGGAAGGAACTTACAAGCTTAAGAAAAGAGAGCTCCACAAGGCCAAGATTCTGAGGAGAGTGCATGGAATACACTCATAGGAATGTGCTGCTTATTGCTGTGGTAAAGAAACTGCCTAGAGGGCGCTTGCCTCAGAACCTGGAGAGCCACTGTCTTGAAATCTACCATGTCCCCCTGTGGGCTGATCTGCTTGCTGCCTTATAGAAAAACCAAACACTGGAAAAAGTCCTTTCTTTCTCCCTTAGCCTTGTAGTCTCCTTCCAGTACCTTCTATTGGCATAACCTGATGTGAACCAGCTGGGGAAGGAGGAATGTAGTCTGCAGAATCCAGTCAGGGTAGGGCAATGAAGAACTGGTTTGGAGCTGTAAGGCAAAAATTAACAATTTCTATATTGTAATAATCTGTTTCGATATTTGTCTTCCTCATTGCATCATGAGCTCGGTAGTGGCTGGAATGTTGTCATATTTGTCTCTGCATTGACCCAGAATGGGCCTGGCACCTCAGAGTTGCTCAGTAAATACTGTTTGAATGAAGGAAAGTCTCTGTAAGATAGGGAAAATTAGGTGTTCCTCTAGGTTGGCTTAAGTCTTATTATCTTGAAAGGGATTGGGGCTAGGCATCCTCCTCAGCAGTTAAAACCTTATTGAATGCTATTGTCTTGGGCCTATCATGTGCATAGTTGCATTAGATTCTAGAGTAAGGACAGTGAAAACATTCTGCAGTTAATATTCGTATATTCTATGAAATTAAACATATTCCCTTTTCTAAAGGGTAACAATCTGAAATCTAAGTTAGGTACTTTGCACCTAAGTGTATTCCTCAGAAGGGCAAGGAGACTAAGAGAGTCATGTACAATTTAGTCCATTTCATCCCTACAGCCCATTGTATTATGCCCATTTTACAGACAGAGGGATTTCCCTGGTGGTCCAGTGGTTAAGACTCTGCGCTTCCACTGCAGGGGGTGCAGGTTTGATCCCTGGTCAGGGAACTAAGATCCCATGTGCCGTGAGGCCAAAAAAAAAAAAAAATCCTCATATACAGAGAGAGAAACTGATGCTGGGCTTCCCTGGTGGCGCAGTGGTTAAGAATCTGCCTGCCAATGCAAGGGACATGGGTTCAAGCCCTGGCCAAGGAAGATCCCACATGCCGTGGAGCAACTAAGCCCATGCATCACAACTACTGAGCCTTAGCTCTAGAGCTCGCAAGCCACAACTACTGAGCCCACGTGCCACAACTACCGAAGCCTGCGCACCTTGAGCCCATGCTCCGCAACAAGAGAAGCCACGACAATGAGAAGCCCGTGCACCGCTATGAAGCGTAGCCCCCGCTCGCCACAACTAGAGAAAGCCCGCGCACAGCAACGAAGACCCAACACAGCCAAAAATAAATAAATAAATTAATTAATTAATTAAAAAAAAAAAAAAGAAACTGATGCTGAGGGACTTGACCAAAGTTATACAGCTAGTAAGTGGCAAAGCTAGTCCAGGCTTGACTGTTTTAAAATTTGAACAGGGTGGTACTCTCTCTCTTTTCCCCAGCTTACGAGGGCAAGCACAGAGTTCTTGTTAGCTGATGGCAATAGAAACCTGTGGAATTGATTTCTGTTTCTGGCTGTTTGGGGCTGAGCAAGTAACAACAGAACGAAATAGCAGCACTTGCAAGGCTGCAATCATAGTGTTTGCTAGTAATTGGCCTTTTAAAAAGCCAGTTTGAGGCTGTGCTTCAGACACCTGATTTGTGAAGCAGTTGTTATCTGGCAGCAGGGTATTCTTCTTCTTCCTCTTTTTTTTTTTTTTTAAATCCCACACTAGCAGCTCACAAAAGAGTTCTGATGCATTCCTTGCAACATTAAGCTTCTTTTCTCTTGCTCTTCCAGGTTTCTTCCCTTTTCTGGGGCCTGAAACTAGATAGACCGCTTAATTATTATTAGGAAGCAAAATTTATGAGGCTGGTAGTGTTTCTTGCTTCTGGGTCAGCACACACAAAGCCTTTAAGTAAGTTATTTAGGGTTGAGTGTCAGTTGTTCCTTTCTCAGGTCATCAGCCAGGCAGAGTTGGGGACCCTGATGCCTGTCTCATTGCTTGAAGGGTCAGAATATTGCAAATGGCCTGGGAGAGATAACTGTTACAAGAAAAACTTTCCATTAAAAGCACTGGAAGAGGCTGGTGATGTCAGGATTTGCTAATCGAATTATTCATCTGGTTATTTTGTGATTATCCATTGGGATGCCCACTGCGATTGGCTAATGTGGGAGTGTGATTTCATCATGAAAGTGAAAAGCCCTTGGACCAATGTCATCTATCCTTGGTGTCTTTTGTACTACCATAGACTAGGGAATCTTAGGATAGTCACCTTCCCCTTTGACTTTCCTGGGAGTAAATGCTGCTGCTTAACTGCTTTTCCGAAATGATGACATTTATACTTTGGAAGGAGCTGAAGAAGGAGTCTATACATGTCATTTATTTTTAACTGCATACTCATTGGAGTTGAAGTCTTACTTTCATTTTGTGGTTTAGTATCAAACAAGAAAGGGGATGTAGTAGAACTAGTAGGGATAGCAGAACCACCTGGCAAAACCCTATTCTGCTACTTAATAACTTAATAGTTATTTATACTGTCTGAGCCTCAGTTTCCTTATCATTAAAATGAGAATAGTAATACATAATAACAACAATAATAGTGATCCACAATTTTGGGTAAGTGAATTTCTGTGAACCTCTATTTATTTATCTGTAAAACGGAGGCAGTAATTCCTCAGTAATAGGTTTGGTTTGAGAAAGAAACTGGCTAACCTAAATGGAAGTGTCTAGTGGAGTGCCTGGCACATAGTATTTTTGAAAGCTAAGTGCTAAATAAATGGCTATGACTGTTCTTAGGAGGTATGAAGGAAAAGATTCCTGAGGGTAGCATAGTTCCTGTGGGATGGGTCAGGGCTTAATAAATATTCATTGATTAATTCTTTCAGTAGGGAGCTCTTGTCATTTCCTTTAAGGACAGTTTTACTTGATCGGCTGGTGTTCTTTCTCCTACCGTCATTTCTCCAGACAGAGCTATGGAGTTGTTTCCCCTGAGAGTTTCCTTCCCAAGCTATAGTCCTGATTTTGTTGTTCCAAGTTGCTCTCTATAGAGAAAGTGGGGTACAAAGTCTGAGTTGTGGTTCAAAACCTAGTAGTGTGTATTTCTGGGTCAGTGTTTTGTATATAAGATCGAGGCGGGATTGTCAGAGGTCTTTAAGGAGATGTGATCATGCTGTTATTTTGCTATTTCTTTGGTATATACCAAGAAGGAGGGCTGGCCAGTAAAAAAATGTTTTATGGACCAGTAAACTAGATATCTGTGTAAAGCTGGCCTGTGATCTACTTAACCTCTTCAGGCAAGAGACTCTGGCGAGTGTAAATTCCAACTGTTTTAGTACAGGGTTTCATTTCTCTTTTTGTCACAGAATTATAGAATCCTTAGAGATCTTCAGAAGCTGAAACACAGAGATTAGAGGGCTTAAGTCATGTGGTAAAACCAGAACCTAGATTTCTTCCTTTTAACTCTCTTCCTGTAGTTTTTTTGAAAATTAGCGGTTTATTTCATAGAATGTCTAGCCAACAATAAGCAGGTTATTTTTGAGAATACTCTGATTTTCCTTCTTATGAATGCTACAGGATTGTATTGAGCTGTAAAGTTTACAGGTTTCTTTCATGGCCAGTGTTGCTTTTCTTTACACACCTTTGTGCCATAAGCAAGTCAAATACTCTTAATGATTTGAGTTTTTCTTCTTCTTTTTTTTTTTTTAAACTGATGAGAAAATTGAGGCCCAGAGAGGGGAGGTGACTTGTTCAGAGTCACACAGTGAGTGAATGGTAGGGTTAGTATTAGCAAGAAGGCCATTTTATTTTTAGGTTTTTGATTATCCCTGGGAACATTGTCATACCTTGTCATCACTGGATATTATTACTCTCTACAATTTTTGCATGTCTGTTGAGAGAAAACTACCTTTTAATTTTAATTTTCATCTCCCTAGTGAAGTTAAATATTTTTTCATGTTTATTGGCCATTTGTAGTTGTTCTGTGAATTTTATGTCATTTATTGCACATTTTCTGCTAGGTTCTTTTTTTTTTTTAACATCTTTATTGGAGTATAATTGCTTTACAATGGTGTGTTAGTTTCTGCTTTATAACAAAGTGAATCAGTTCTACATATACATATATCCCCATATCTCTTTCCTCTTGCGTCTCCCCCCCCCCCTCCCCATCCCCCCCCCCTCAGTGGTCACAAAGCACCGAGCTGATCTCCCTGTGCTATGCGGCTGCTTCCCACTAGCTATCTATTTTACATTTGGTAGTGTATATATGTCCATGCCACTCTCTCACTTTGTCCCAGCTTACCCTTCCCCCTCCCCATATCCTCAAGTCCATTCTCTAGTAGGTCTGCGTCTTTATTCCCATCTTGCCCCTAGGTTCTTCATGACCATTTTTTTTTTTTTTTTTAGATTCCATATATATGTGTTAGCATATGGTATTTGTTTTTCTCTTTCTGACTTACTTCACTCCGTATGACAGACTCTAGGTCCATCGACCTCACTACAAATAACTCAATTTTGTTTCTTTTTATGGCTGAGTAATATTCCATTGTATATATGTGCCACATCTTCTTTATCCATTCATCTGTTGATGGACACTTAGGTTGCTTCCATGTCCTGGCTATTGTAAATAGAGCTGCAATGAACATTGTGGTACATGACTCTTTTTGAATTATGGTTTTCTCAGGGTATATGCCCAGTAGTGGGATTGCTGGGTTGTATGGTAGTTCTATTTTTAGTTTGTTAAGGAACCTCCATACTGTTCTCCATAGTGGCTGTATCAATTTACATTCCCACCAACAGTGGAAGAGTGTTCCCTTTTCTCCACACCCTCTCCAGCATTTATTCTTTGTAGATTTTTTGATGATGGCCATTCTGACCGGTGTGAGATGATATCTCATTGTAGTTTTGACTTGCATTTCTCTAATGATTAATGACGTTGAGCATTCTTTCATGTGTTTGTTGGCAATCTGTATATCTTCTTTGGAGAAATGTCTATTTAGGTCTTCTGCCCATTTTTGGATTGGGTTGTTTGTTTTTTTGATATTGAGCTGCATGAGCTGCTTATAAATTTTGGAGATTAATCCTTTGTCAGTTGCTTCATTTGCAAATATTTTCTCCCATTCTGAGCGTTGTCTTTTGTTCTTGTTTATGGTTTCCTCTGCTGTGCAAAAACTTTTAAGTTTCATTAGGTCCCATTTGTTTATTTTTGTTTTTATTTCCATTTCTCTAGGAGGTGGGTCAAAAAGGATCTTGCTGTGATGTATGTCATAGAGTGTTCTGCCTATGTTTTCCCCTAAGAGTTTGATAGTGTCTGGCCTTACATTTAGGTCTTTAATCCATTTTGAGTTTATTTTTGTGTGTGGTGTTAGGGAGTGTTCTGATTTCGTTCTTTTACATGTAGCTGTCCAGTTTTCCCAGCACGACTTATTGAAGAGGCTGTATTTTCCCCACTATATATACTTGCCTCCTTTATCAAAGGTAAGGTGACCATATGTGTGTGGGTTTATTTCTGGGTTTTCTATCCTGTTCCATTGATCTGTATTTCTGTTTTTGTGCCAGTACCATACTGTCTTGATGACTGTAGCTTTGTAGTATAGTCTGAAGTCAGGGAGCCTGATTCCTCCAGCTTCGTTTTTCTTTCTCAAGATTGCTTTGGCTATTCGGAGTCTTTTGTGTTTCCATACAAATTGTGAAATTGTTTGTTCTAGTACTGTGAAAAATGCCAGTGGTAGTTTGATAGGGATTGCATTGAATCTGTAGATTCCTTTGGGTAGTAGAGTCATTTTCACAATGTTGATTCTTCCAATCCAAGAACATGGTATATCTCTCCATCTGTTTGTATCATCTTTAATTTCTTTCATCAGTGTCTTTTTTTTAAAATTAATTAATTAATTAATTTATTTATGGCTGTGTTGGATCTTCGTTTCTGTGCGAGGGCTTTCTCTAGTTGTGGCAAGCGGGGGCCACTCTTCATCGCGGTGCGCGGGCCTCTCACTATCGCGTCCTCTCTTGTTGCGGAGCACAAGCTCCAAACGCGCAGGCTTAGTCGTTGTGGCTCACGGGCCCATTTGCTCCGCGGCATGTGGGATCTTCCCAGACCAGGGCTCGAACCCGTGTCTCCTGCATTGGCAGGCAGATTCTCAACCACTGCGCCACCAGGAAAGCCCTCATCAGTGTCTTATAATCTTCTGTATACAGGTCTTTTGTCTCCTTAGGTAGCTTTATTCCTAGATATTTTATTCTTTTTGTTGCAATGGTAAATGGGAGTGTTTTCTTTTTTTTTTCTTTCTTTCTTTTTTTTTTTAATTAATTAATTTATTTATTTTTGGCTGTGTTGGGTCTTTGTTGCTGCATGTGGGCTTTCTCTAGTTGTGGCGAGTGGGGGCTACTCTTCATTGTGGTGTGCGGGCTTCTCATTGTAGTGGCTTCTCCTGTTGCGGAGCATGGGCTCTAGGCACGCAGGATTCAGTAGTTGTGGCATGCGGGCTCAGTAATTGTGGCTCATGGGCTCTAGAGCACAGGCTCAGTAGTTGTGGCGCAAGGGCTTAGTGGCTGCATGGTATGTGGGACCTTCCCAGACCAGGGCTCGAACTCGTGTCCCCTGCATTGGCAGGCGGATTCTTAACCACTGCGCCACAAGGGAAGTCTTGGGAGTGTTTTCTTAACTTCACTTTCAGATTTTTCATCATTAGTGTATAGGAATGCAAGAGATTTCTGTGCATTAATTTTGTATCCTGCTACTTTACCAAATTCATTGATTAGCTCTAGTAGTTTTCTGGTAGCATCTTTAGGCTTTTCTGTGTGTACTATCATGTCATCTACAAACAGTGACAGCTTTACTTCTTCCTTTCCGATTTGGATTCCTTTTATTTCTTTTTCTTCTCTGATTGCTGTGGCTAAAACTTCCAAAACTATGTTGAATAATAGTGGTGAGAGTGTGCAACCTTGTCTTGTTCCTGATCTTAGTGGAAATGGTTTCACTTTTTCACCATTGAGGATGATGTTGGCTGTGGGTTTGTCATGTATGGCCTTTATTATGTTGAGGTAAGTTGCCTCTATGCCTACTTTCTGGAGGGTTTCTATCATAAATGGGTGTTGAATTTTGTCGAAAGCCTTCTCTGCATCTATTGAGATGATCGTATGGTTTTTCTCCTTCAATTTCTTAATAGGGTGTTTCACATTGACTGATTTGCATATATTGAAGAATTCTTGCATTCCTGGGATAAACCCCACTAGATCATGGTGTATGATCCTTTTAATGTGCTGTTGGATTCTGTTTGCTAGTATTTTGTTGAGGATTTTTACATCTGTGTTCATCAGTGATATTGGCCTGTAGTTTTCTTTCTTTGTGACATCTTTGTCTGGTTTCGGTATCAGGGTGATGGTGGCCTCATAGACTGTGTTTGGGAGTGTTCCTCCCTCTGCTATATTTTGGAAGAGTTTGAGAAGGATAGATGTTAGCTCTTCTCTAAAGGTTTGATAGAATTCACCTGTGAAACCATCTGGTCCTGGGCTTTTGTTTGTTGGAAGATTTTTAATCACAGTTTCAATTTCAGTGCTTGTGATTGTTCTGTTCATATTTTCTATTTCTTCCTGGTTCAGTTTCGGATGGTTGTGCATTTCTAAAAATTTGTCCATTTCTTCCAGGTTGTCCATTTTATTGGCATATAGTTGCTTATAGTAATCTCTCATGATCCTTTGTATTTCTGCAGTGTCAGTTGTTACTTCTTCTTTTTCATTTCTAATTCTATTGATTTGAGTCTTCTCCTTTTTTTTCTTGATGAATCTGGCTAATGGTTTATCAATTTTGTTTATCTTCTCAAAGAACCAGCTTTTAGTTTTATTGATCTTTGCTATTTCCTTCATTTCTTTTTCATTTATTTCTGATCTGATCTTTATGATATCTTTCCTTCTGCTAACTTTGGGGTTTTTTTGTTCTTCTTTCTCTAATTGCTTTAGGTGTAAGGTTAGGTTGTTTATTTGAGATGTTTTTTGTTTCTTAAGGTAGGATTCTATTGCTATAAACTTCCCTCTTAGAACTGCTTTCGCTGCATCCCATAGGTTTTGGGTCGTCGTGTTTTCATTGTCAATTGTTTCTAGGTATTTTTTGATTTCCTCTTTGATTTCTTTAGTGATCTCTTGGTTATTAAGTAGTGTATTGTTTAGCCTCCATGTGTTTGTATTTTTTACAGATTTTTTCCTGTAATTGACATCTAGTCTCATAGCGTTGAGGTCGGAAAAGATACTTGATACGATTTCAATTTTCTTAACTTTACCAAGGCTTGATTTGTGACCCAAGATATGATGTATCCTGGAGAATGTTCCAGGAGCACTTGAGAAGAAGTGTATTCTGTTGTTTTTGCATGGCATGTCCTATAAATATCAATTAAGTCCATCTTGTTTAATGTGTCATTTAAAGCTTGTGTTTCCTTATTTATTTTCATTTTGGATGATCTGTCCATTGGTGAAAGTGGGGTGTTAAAGTCCCCTACTATGATTGTGTTACTGTAGATTTCCCCTTTTATGGCTGTTAGCATTTGCCTTATGTATTGAGGTGCTCCTATGTTGGGTGCATAAATATTTACAATTGTTATATCTTCTTCTTGGATTGATCCCTTGATCATTATGTAGTGTCCTTCTTTGTCTCTTGTAATAGTCTTTGTTTTAAAGTCTATTTTGTCTGATATGAGAATTGCTACTCCAGCTTTCTTTTGATTTCCATTTGCATGGTATATCTTTTTCCATACCCTCACTTTCAGTCTGTATGTGTCCCTAGGTCTGAAGTGGATCTCTTGTAGACAGCATATATATGGGTCTTGTTTTTGTATCCATTCAGCCAGTCTGTGTCTTTTGGTTGGAGCATTTAATCCATTTACATTTAAGGTAATTATTGATATGTATGTTCCTATGACCATTTTCTTAATTGTTTTGGGTTTTTTATTGTAGGTGTTTTCCTTCTCTTGTGTTTCCTGCCAAGAGAAGTTCCTTTAGCATTTGTTGTAAAGCTGGTTTGGTGATGCTGAATTCTCTTAGCTTTTGCTTGTCTGTAAAGGTTTTAATTTCTCCGTCAAATCTGAATGAGATCCTTGCTGGGTAGAGTAATCTTGGTTGTAGGTTTTTCCCCTTCATCACTTTAAATATGTCCTGCCACTCGCTTCTGGCTTGCAGAGTTTCTGCTGAAAGATCAGCTGTTAACCTTATGGGGATTCCCTTGTATGTTATTTGTTGTTTTTCCCCTGCTGCTTTTAATAGTTTTTCTTTGTGTTTAATTTTTGATAGTTTGATTAATATGTGTCTTGGCGTGTTTCTCCTTGGATTTATCCTGTATGGGACTGTCTGTGCTTCCTGGACTTAATTAACTATTTCCTTTCCCATATTAGGGAAGTTTTCAACTATAATCTCTTCAAATATTTTCTCAGTCCCTTTCTTTTTCTCTTCTTCTTCTGGGACCCCTATAATTTGAATGTTGGTGTGCTTAACGTTGTCCCAGAGGTCTCTGAGACTGTCCTCAATTCTTTCATTCTTTTTTCTTTATTCTGCTCTGCAGTAGTTATTTCCACTATTTTATCTTCCACGTCATGTATCCGTTCTTCTGCCTCAGTTATTCTGCTATTGATCCCTTCTAGAGAATTTTTAATTTCATTTATTGTGTTGTTCATCACTGTTTGTTTGCTCTTTAGCTCTTCTAGGTCCTTGTTAAATGTTTCTTGTGTTTTCTGCATTTTATTTCCAAGATTTTGGGTCATCTTTACTATCATTATTCTGAATTCTTTTTCAGGTAGACTGCCTATTTCCTTTTCATTTGTTAGGTCTGGTGGATTTTTGCCTTGCTCCTTCATCTGCTGTGTGTTTTTCTGTCTTCTGATTTTGCTTAACTTACTGTGTTTGGGGTCTCCTTTTCGCAGGCTGCAGGTTCATAGTTCCCGATGTTTTTGGTGTCTGCCCCCAGTGGCTAAGGTTGGTTCAGTGGATTGTGGGCTTCCTGGTGCAGGCGACTAGTGCCTGTGTTCTGGTGGATGAGGCTGGATCTTGTCCTTCTAGTGGGCAGGTCCACGTCTGATGGTGTGTTTTGGGGTGTCTGTGGCATTATTTTTTTAGGCAGCCTCTCTGCTAATGGGTGGGGTTGTGTTCCTGTCTTGCTAGTTGTTTGGCATAGGGTGTCCAGCCCTGTAGCTTGCTGGTCGTTGAGTGGAGCTGGGTCTTGGCGTTGAGATGGAGATCTCTGGGAGAGTTTCGCCATTTGATAATACGTGGAGCTGGGAGGTGTCTTGTGGACCAATGTCCTGAACTTGGCTCTCCCGTCTCAGAGGCACGGCCCTGACACCTGGCTGGAGCACCAAGAGCCTGTCATCCACACGGCTCAGAATAAAAGGGAGAAAAGAAAGAAAGAAGAAGATAAAATAAAGTTATTAAAATAAAAAGTAAAAAATAATTATTAAAAAATTTTTTTAAAAAGTAATTAAAAAAAGAAAAAGAAAGAAAGAAAGAAGAGAGCAACCAAACCAAAAAACAAATCCACCAATGATAACAAGCACTAAAAACTATACAAAAAAAAAAGAAAAACAACGAACAGACAGAACCCTAGGACAAATGGTAAAAGCAAAGCTATGCAGACAAAATCACACACAGAAGCATACACATACACACTCACAAAAAGAGAAAAAGTGAAAAAAATATATATATCATTGCTCCCAAAGTCCACCACCTCAATTTGGGATGATTCATTGTCTATTCAGGTATTCCACAGATGCAGGGTACATGAAGTTGATTGTGGAGATTGAATCCGCTGCTCCTGAGGCTGCTGGGAGAGATTTCCCTTTCTCGTCTTTGTTCGCACAGCTCCTGGGGTTCAGCTTTGGATTTGGCCCCGCCTCTGCCTGTAGGTCGCCTGAGGGCATCTGTTCTTTGCTCAGACTTGACGGGGTTAAAGGAGCAGCTGCTTTGGGGGCTCTGGCTCACTCAGGCTGGGGGGAGGGAGGGGTACAGAGGAGGCGGGGCGAGCCTGCGGCGGCAGAGCCCAGCGTGACATTGCAGTAGCCTGAGGTGCGCCGTGTGTTCTCCTGGGGAAGTTGTCCCTGGATCACGGGACCCTGGCAGTGGCGGGCTGCACAGGTTCCCGGGAGGGGCGGTGTGGAGAGTGACCTGTGCTTGCACACAGGCTTCTTAGTGGCTGCTGCAGCAGCAGCCTTAGTGTCTCATGCCCGTCTCTGGGGTCCACGCTGATAGCCGTGGCTCACGCCCATCTCTGGAGCTCCTTTAAGCGGCACTGTTAATCCCCTCTCCTCGCGCACCAGGAAACAAAGAGGCAAGACAAAGTCTCTTGCCTCTTCGGCAGCTTCAGACTTTTTCCCGGACACCCTCCTGGCTAGCTGTGGCACACTAGCCCCTTTCAGGCTGTGTTCACGCAGCCAACCCGAGTCCTCTCCCTGGGATCCGACCGAAGCCCGAGCCTCAGCTCCCAGACCCCACCCGTCCCGGCCGGTGAGCAGACAGGCCTCTTGGGCTGGTGAGTGCTGGTCAGCACCGATCCTCTGTGCGGGAATCTCTCTGCTTTGCCCTCCGCACCCCTGTTGCTGTGCTCTCCTCCGTGGCTCGGAAGCATCCCCCCTCCGCCACCCGCAGTCTCCGCCCGAGAAGAGCCTTTCTAGTATGTGGAAACCTTTCCTCCTTCACAGCTCCCTCCCACTGATGCAGGTCCCGTCCCTATTCTTTTGTCTCTTTTTTCTTTTTTCTTTGCCCTACCCAGGTACATGGGGAGTTTATCGCCTTTTGGGAGGTCTGAGGTCTTCTGCCAGCGTTCAGTAGGTGTTCTGTAGGAGTTATTCCACGTGTAGATGTATTTCTGATGTATTTGTGGGGAGGAAGGTGATCTCCACGTCTTACTCTTCCACCAGCTTGAAGCTCCCTCTCTGCTAGATTCTTTGTCTCATCAATTTTGCAGGGTGGGGAGGCTCTTTGTATATTAAGGGTATTCACCTTTTGATATATATGCTGTAAATATTTTTGATGTTTTATTTATGGAACTTGGTGCTTCCCTAGAGCCCCCAAAGAGAAAAATCCTTTATATTGGAATAGCTATTAAAAAAAAATAGCATACCAAAATAAAAACAAACAAATAAAAAAGATTAAAAAAGAAAAAAATAGAATACTACTGCTACCACTAACAGTATTACTGAACTTTTACTTTATAAGTTTCCCCAGAACTTTCATATTCTGTATTTTGTCCTTTCAATAACTTCATGAGGGGGCTTATGATTAAAATAAATTGGATTGAACATGTACGTCTTACCTTATCTCCTTTTAAAAACTCCATTGAAATGGTGTAAAACTAGTATTAACTCACAAAGACTAAGAGAATAGACAAGATGGGAAAGAGGCACAGATAATGAATGATTTAGTGGATCAGGGAACGCAGAAAGCTAAAGCTACAGAGGGGATGTGAATCTGTATAAAGGCATTTTGTCATGCAGAACTCTAGAAAGCCCTAGGTATTGGAGGTTCTTGGCATCTTGAATATTAGGATGAGAGGTGGAGCTGAAAATAGGAGTTCAGAGGTATATAAGGAACAGTTAAACCATCACATCTTTTCTCTGTTTCAGCAGAACATTGGAGGTTTATCCTCCAGAGAAATAAAATCAGAGAGGCCCTGGCTTTGGGAATACCAAATTTAGCTGGGAGTAAAAGAGAGGTGCCATTCTAAAAACAGGGATTAAGTGAAAGGCTCCATCTAGTTCTTATCTCCCAGAAATAGGTAGTCAGGTTTATTTTCCTCAGGTGGGAGATTAGAGGATTCCTCACTGAGAAACTGACTCAGAGACATCTGGGGACCTCCCCAGTAAAAAACCAGCTTGACATTTTCTCTTGTTACATTGAAGCCTAGAAGTTAACATGCCCTGCTGCTCATACAATGTTTCTCTGTGTGCCTTACTCTTAAATATGAAAGAAAAGGCAAAGATCACCTGATGTTTGAGAAAAACCCCTAACGTGAATAACAAATGAAAACAGACAGATATAAGGACCCCATACCTCCAAAAGAGAGCAGTGGGTAGAGACAGAGCACAAGAGACAATGTAGGGAGCAAAAGAAAATTTGAAGAAAACTCAGATCAGAGAAGATGCTGGCTCAGTGAAACAAGAATAGGGTTCTGTTAAAAAAAAAAAAAAAAGGAATAGAGAACAAGAAAGAAGTTTTGGACACTTAAAAAATATATCAGAGTAAAGAATTTAAAACAAAGAAGTAGAAAATAAATAAGAGGATCAGTTTTAAGATTTATTTAAATATAAAAGTTATTTAAATTTAAGAGAATTGATATAATTATTTTTGATGATTTTATTCTCTCCAATTCCTCTAGTTTTTCTCCTTTAGATCTCTGGATCTCCTAATAGTCAGATGTGGGGTCATAGAGTGAAAGAAATCATCAAAGAAATAATATAGCAATTTCCCAGAACTTAAGTACACATATGTTTATATTGAAAAAACCCCATTAAGCACTCAGTACAATGAATTTTAAAAAAGAAACACATCGTCATGAAATTTCAGAACACTGAGTAGAGTGAGAATATCATAAAAGCTGCCAGAGAGAATTAACAAGTTGCATACAAAGGCATTGGACTTCTCAAAAGCAATATTGGCAGCTAGAAGAAAGTGGAGGAATTGCCTTACATTCTGAGAAGAAATCATTTCCAACCTAGCATTCTATACCCAGTTAAAACTAACAATCAAATATGAAAGTAGGGGGAAAAAAGACATTTTCAGACATCTCAAAAAGATTTATTTCCCATGTATGCTATCTCAGGCAACTTGGTAGTTTGATATACCATAATGAGATAGGAAAGAAATAGGAAGGCATGGACCCAGGAATCAAGGGAATCTAATATAGAAGAGAAAAGTGAGTATAAGTCTCAGAATGATGATTAAGGGGTATTCCAGGACCACAGCTATGCAGGAGACCTACAGACTAGGGAGAGTTATCAGATTTGAACGAGAAGTTGGAGATTCCATAAGAGATGCTTTAAAGCAGCAGTCCCCAACCTTTTTGGCACCAGGGACTGGTTTCCTGGAAGACAATTTTTCCACACACGGGGTGGGGGTTGGGGGAGAGGATGGTTCAGGCGGTAATGCAAGCGATGCGGAGCAGCAGGTGAAGCTTCCCTCGCTCGCCGCTTACCTCCTGCTGTGTGGTCCAGGGCGTGGGGGTTGGGAACCCCACTTTAAAGAAAATACAAAATGACATCAGTAAATTATCTGACATGTTTGACCATTTAAAAAAGAACCTTAAAGTTATTTTGGAGAATTTGGAGATGAATTGGGGAAAAGGACATTAAAACCAAGCAAATTAAAAACGAGACAACTATTAATTCTAGGAAAAGTCAGAATTCTAGTTATCCAAGAAAGGCAATGTAGTCATAATACACTATGTGGTTTAGCTGTGAAAATCATTGTACAGACCCCGAGTATTCTTGAAAAAAAACAAGAAAGTGTTGGAATACTTGTTCCTCCAGATAACAATACATTAAAAAGCTTTGGTAATCACGCCTTGGTGTATTCCCAAGAGAAATGAAAGCAGATAGCCACATAAAGGCTTTTGTATAAATTTTCATAAAAACAATGTTTATAATAGCTAAAATTTGAAATCAACCTGTTGTAGGTTGAATTGTATTCCCTCTAAATAAATATGTTGTGATTCCCCCTGAAAATAATATAGACCTTGATATTAATGTTTTATTTAATTTTTATTGGGGTATAGTTGATTTATGAATATTAATTTTGAAAACATTTTATTTTGAAATAATTATAGATTGACGGGAAGTTGCAAAGATAAACAGAGAGGCCCTGTATATCTTTTACCCAGTTTCCTCCAATGGTTAGATCTTGTGTAACTGTAGTACAGTATAAAACCATGAAAATGACATTGGTGCAATGTGTATATATGGTTCTGTGCCATTTAATCACATGTGTAGATTTGTGTAACCACCACTGCAATCATGATGCAGAATATTCCATTACTATAAAGATTTTCCTCACTCTACCCCTTTATATTCACAGCACAACACCCCCTACCCCCATCCCTAACTCCTGGAAACCACTAGTTTATTTAACATTTGTATAATTTTGTTATTTCAAGATAAATATATAAATGGAATCATACAGTATGTGACCTTTTTTTCACTCAGCATAATGCACTTGAGACCCATACAAGTGGTTGTATATCAATAGTTCATTCTTTTTGATTGCTGAGTAGTATTCCATGGAATGGGCATATCCTAAATATTAATTTAACTAAAAATTGTGATGTGACTATGTTGGTGGAAGGGGAAGTGTGTGTACATGTGTATGTATGGGTGGTCATGGGGGTGATGATCATGATATGAAAGAGCAGATCTTCAAAACAGAAAGATGATAAATAGTGACTAAAATTGACCCCAGAAGTGCCAATATAAGCCTGTTTTTTGGAAATAAAGAGATAAATACTAAGAGAAAGAGCTAAAAGTTGAAAGTGATTGCCTTTGAGAAGCAGAAATTCAGAGTGAGGTAGGGGACTGCTGCTTTTTGTTATACATCTGAAGTCAACTATTACCATACTTAAAAATAAGGCCCAGAGACTTAGGGGCCCAAAGTTTTAGAATGTATAACTAGAGAAGCTGAGCCTACAGCTCAGCCTCTCTGACTCTCACCAGTGCCCTTTCTGCCTCTCCCTGCCTTGGAATGTTTGCTGATGTTTATATGAGTGAAAGCTTGTGCTCCCAACAGAGCTCTCTCAATATTTTTTATATTGGTTGTTACAGCCTCTGCATTTGGGACACTGCAAAGTACCTGACATAGCAAACAAGAGTCCTAATGACTCAGTTCCTAAGTAGCTGATGCTGGGGTAACAAATTACCATAAAACTGCTTTTTGAAGCGCCAACTTGACAGCCATGTCCATTTTCATTTCTTTTGATGAACTAGGGATGGCTCTTTTATAGGAATTGTATGGACCCATTTTTTGGTTTTGTTTTGTTTTTTGCTTGAAAATCGGTTGCTGGCCCCTGACAAAATACCCCTGTCATGAGAGAGGGAAGTCACAGCCGAGGCTTAGGAGTCAGAGAACTTGAATGCAATCTACTGCTCCACTAATCTCTTTGCTTTTTTTGGTGGGTGTGTGTGTGGGTGTGTGTGTGTGTGTGTGTGTGTGTGTTTGTTTCTCCTTTAGCAAGGTTGGATTCCTTCTTTTCTAAGCTACAGTTTCAGCTGCCTTGAGAATTCCCTCCTTGACATCTTTGTTTAACTCTAGTGTTCCCAGATTTCCTGTGCCCCTGATAGTTCTTTGGGTCACTTCTGCAAATGATTTATTGCTCATCCATCATGCACGAGAATTTTATTTTCAGTGAGGAACCCCATTGTCTAGTGCTGGAGAATCATTCTTTGCTCGCATGTGCCAACTATAAGATTCAAGCCCAGAGGGAAGGCTTCAGAATGAGCCAGCGCCCTAGTGGTTTACTTCAAATATTAGGTTATCCCCTTCACAACTGTTGTCACCATTATAGCATTCTTGTCCACAGGCATTAGCCGCGAGCTCCCTTGGTTTTCTTTGCTTACTGATGAGGCTGCTCTGTGGTAGTTTTATCCAGCTGAAGACTAATTTCCTAATTGTGAAGATGAAAATAAGAGCTGTTATTCACCACGAGAGCAAAATGTCATGACCAGGTGTGAGCACAACCAAGAGCAGAGCTTCATTTTTATCACCTGCCACCCCTGGGCTCAGTGGAGAGGAAGAGGGGGGCCCTTAGCCTGGTCAAGTGCTCTTGACCAGAAAGTGGGTAGGGGTAGGTGTGTCTCAGCTCTCTTATCCCAAAGAGCGATCCCTTTGGAGGGTTCCACAGGTATTGCAGTAACAGTACAGACAAGAGTGTAGAGTGCTGTTATTCAGACTGTCCTGGGGAGTGGGCCAAAGGGCTCCTTTTATGGCTCTTAACTTGAGAGCCACAATAAACATTCATAGGCTAGGTTGCACATGCAGAGAAAAGCCATCAGTCCTTTCAAATTATAACTCTAAAATCAATCTCATTATTAAAATAATAGCACATATATTTCCTGAAACTACTATTCTATAATAAAATTTTATCATCTCATTTATAACTTGGTACTTGCTGGTTTTAACTAATGTTAGAGATAGGCTTCTAGACCAAAGGACCTTGCTATAAAGTAGCATTTGCTGGGAGGTCCCAGGCCCGTGAATTGGTTTTCTGGGAACAATTGACAGTAATATTTTTTCAGCTGATGATTTCAGTTGTCTTTGGGTGCAGGGATAGATGTTTGACAGTAGTGTGAAATAATGTGTAAACCATTCTTTTTTTTTTTCTCCCGTGGGCTTGACACATGATAAGAGGACAAAGGCTTTGGGCGGAGTAAGCCTTTGGGCAGGTTATTAGGGAGCTGCTTTGATGTTCTGAATTCTATAAAGGAGCTGTTTCTTTTTAGACAGGGCATCCTTTGGTGACAGGCTTGATCATCCTCCCCATTAGAGGATTGTGGTTTCAGTGAAACATTTTGAAATGACTGCTGAAGAAAACTAGGTCAAATCAGGTATGATTTATGAAATGTACCATTAACGAGGCAATGAGAAAGTCAATTTTGTCTTTCTGTGTCCTGAAATTCTGAAGAGGTTAATTACAGGAAGTCCTTCAAACCATATGGTCCTTTGTCTTGGAAACATTCCCATTTTTGAATAATGTGCTTGTTATGTGACTACAGCTAGTCATACGGTATCAGTATCAGCACTTACTACTTGAGTTCTTTTGTTTTATATCTGAACTTATGTAAACCTGGCTTTAAAATAATATTTAAATTAGAATTTTGAGAGATAAATCTACTGATATGCTACACTCACTGATCTATGATTAACCCAACAGTGTTGCTTCAAAAATCTCTTCTCTGGTCCTTTTGCTACTCTCCACCTTGTTCACTCTGTTCTGCCCATATTCATTGTCTCTTAGTTCCTCCAAAAGCATGTCGAGTTCTTTTCTGCTTCAGTGCCTTTGCCCATGCTATTCCTTTTCCTGAAATGTTTCCCTGCTCCTCCCTCCAACATGACTAACTACTCATCTGTTATGGCTTATTTAAATGTCACCACCTTGGAGTGTTCTTTCTTGACTTGTCATTCTTGAAAAAATCTCTGTGTTTGCTTCTTTATGAGTATCTCTTACATGTTATAATTATAGGATATATTAGTTTTTCTCATTTGCTCTTCATCTTTTTCTTGCTCTAGAGTATAAACTCTGTGAGGACAGGGACAGTGGCTGAGTGGTTTACTATTGCATTCTCAGTGCCTAAGACAATGTCTAGGGCCTGACACATAGTAGGAATTTGTAACAAATATTTGTTGAAAGCTTGAATGAATGAAGGAGCCCTTTCTTTTGGGGGAGCATCCAAAAGAACCAGGCAAAAACTGAATGGCCTATAGTTGACTATATTTATGGCTCATTTTTGACTTAGCTTTGGAAGTCACACAGCATTACTTCCTCTGCATCCTATTGATCGGGCTAGTCCAGCTCAGATTCACTGGGAGGAGAGTTAGGCTCTACCTCTTCATGGGATTGTGGCAATCTTTGGAAAATACAATCTGTCACAAGAGATTATTCCAAGCTGGCTACTGGATATCACCTCTAAGAAATGGATGTAGCTCTATTATAGGCATTTATACTACTCTGATATCCCTAGAGAGACACCCCTGGAGTATAGAGAGGCAGAGGTTCAGATCATGATTCTGTCACTTACTAGTGATAGAGAAAGAAAAACCTATCAAAAAATGTAAGTGGTTCCTTCATTCATTCAGGCTTTCAATAAGTGTATTTTGAGTACTGTGTGCCAAGACTCGGACATTGTGTTAGACACTGAGAATGCAGTAGTGAGCCAGACAGCCTTTACTACTATCCTCAAAGCACACAGTCAATAAATGGAATCACTGGAACTCCCCACTCTTTCCCCTAAACTCCACTGCCTCTTTTTAAAAAAAAGACTCTATTAAAATAAATAAATAAATAATAAAAAGACTCCATTTTCTTAGAGCAGTTTTAGGTTTACAGCAAAATTGAGAGGGAGGTACAGAGATTTCCCATATACCTCTCCCCCCCACATGTGCATAGTCTCCCCCATTATCAATATCACTCATCAGAATGATATATTTTTTACCAAGGATTAGCTTACATTGACACATCAAGATTACCCGAAGTCCATAGTTTACCTCAGGGTTCACTCCTGGTGTTATACATCCTATGGGTTTGGACATATATTTAATGACATATATACATCATTATAATATCATACAGAATATTTCACTGCCCTGAAAATCTTCTGTCTATTCATCCTACTCTCCCCTCCGCACCCCCACCAACCACTGATCTTTTTATTGTCTCCATAGTTTTTTAAAAACTTTTTAAATTGAAGTATAGTTAATTTACAATGTTGTGTTAGTTTCAAGTACAGCAGAGTGATTCAGTTTTATATATATATATATTTTTTCAGATTCTTTTCCATTATAGGTTATTATAAGATATTGAGTATAGTTCCCTGTGCTATACAGTAGGTCCTTGTCTTTTACCTATTTTATATATAGCAGTGTGTATATGTTAATCCTAACCTCCTAATTTATCTTCCTTCCTGCCTGCCCCCATTATCCCCTTTGGTAACCATAAATTTGTTTTCTATGTCTGTGAGTCTATTTCTGTTTTGTAAATAAGTTCATTTATATCATTTTTAAAGATTCCATCTCCATAGTTTTTGCCTTTTCCAGAGTGTCGTATAGTTGGAATCATACATATGTAGCCTTTTAAGATTATATATTTAGTAATGTACATTTAAGTTTTCTCCATGTATTTTCATGGCTTGATAGCTTATTTCTTTTTAGAACTGAATAATATTCCGTTGGGTGTACTACAGTTTATTTATCCTTTCACCTGCTGAAGGACATCTTGGTTGCTTCAAAGTTTTCACAATTATGAATAAAGCTATTATAAATATCTTTGTGCTGGTTTCTGTGTGAACATGAATAACAAGGAGTGTGATTGCTGGTTCATGTGGTAAGAATACGTTTAGTTTTGTAAGAAACCAACAGACTGTCTTCCAGAGTGGCTGTACCATTTTGCATTCCCACCAGCAATGTACAAGTGTCCTGTTGCTCCACATCCTCACCAGCATTTGGTGTTGTCAGTATTCCAGATTTTGGTCATTCTAATAGATGTGTAGTGGCATCTTCTGTTGTTTTAATTTGCATCTCCCTTATGACATGTGATATGGAGCATCTTTTTATATGCTGTTTTCCATCTGTATATCTTCTTTGGTCAGATGTCTGTTAAGGTCTTTGGTCTTGATTGCTGTAAGTCTTGAAGTTGGTAGCATCAGTCCTCCAACTTTGTTCTTTTTCTTCAATATTGTGTTGGCTATTCTGGGTCTTTTTCCTCTCCATATAAACTTTAGAATCAGCTTGTCAATATCCATAAAATAATTTGTTGGGATTTTTATTGGGATTGCATTGAATCCATAGATCAAGTTGGGAACAACTGCCATCTTAACAATATTGAGTCTTTCTATCCCTAAACATGGAATATCTTTCCATTTTATTTAGTTCTTCTTTTATTTCATTCATCAGAGTTTTGTACTTTTCCTTATATAGATCTTATAATATTTCATTAGATTTATACCGAAGTATTTAATTTTCTTTGATGCTATTGTAAATGGTATTGTGTTTTTAATTTCACATTAACCTGTTCATTGTTAATATATAGAAAAGCAGTTGACTTTTATAATTAACCTTTTAGCCTGCAACCTTGCTATAATCGCTTATTAATTCTAGGAGTTTTTTGTCAATTCTTTTGAATTTTCTATGTAGACGATTATTTCATTTGTGAACAAATACAGTTTTACGTCTTCCTTCCCAACCTGTGTACCTTTTATTTCCTTTTCTTGCCTTACTGCATTAGCAAGGACTTCCAGTATGGTGTTGAAAGGAGTGGTAAGAGGGGACCTCCTTGCTTTGTATGGGATCTTAGTGGGGAACAGTTTGAGTTTCTCACCATTAAGTATGATGCTAGCTGTAGGTTTCTTGTAGTCATTATCAAGTTAAGAAAGTTCTCCTCTCTTTCTAGTGTACTAAGAATTTTTATCATGAATGCATGTTAGATTTTGTCAAATGCTTTTTCCTGCATCTATTAATATGATTATGTGATTTTTCTTTTTTTTCGTCTATTGTGATGGATTACATTAATTGATGTTGAATGTTGAACCAGCCTTGCAGAGCTGGGATAAATCCCGCTTGGTCATGGTATATAATTCTTTTTATATTTTTTTAGATTCAATGTGCTAATATTTTGTTGAGGATTTTCGCATCTATGCTCTTGAGAGATATCGGCCAATATTTTTTTTTTCTTGTAATGTCTTTGTCTGGTTTCGGTATTAGGGTAATGCTGGACTCATAGAATGAGTTAGGAAATATTCCCTCTGCTTCTGTACTCTGAAAGAAATTGTAGAGAATTGGTATAATTTCTTCCTTAAATATGTGGTAGAATTTACCAGTGAACCCACCTGGGCCTGGTGCTTTCTCTTTTAGAAGATTATTAATTATTGATTCAATTTCTTTAATAGATATTGGTCTATTCAGATTGTTTCTTTTTGTGTGTTTTGGCAGATAGTCTTTCAATGAATTGGTCTATATCATGTAGAGTTGTTCATAATATTCCTTCATTATCCTTTTAATTTCCAAGGGGGTCTGTAGTGATGTCCCTTTTTCATTTCTGATATTAGTTATTTGTGTCTTCTCTCTTTTTTTCTTAGCCTAGTTAGAGGCTTACTGATTTTATTGATCTTTTGGTTTTGTTGATTTTTCTCTATTGATTTTGTTTTCAGTTTTAGTGATTTCTACTCTAATTCTTATTGTTTTTTTCTTCTGCTTATTTTGGATTTAATTTGCTCTTCTTTTTCTAGTTTCCTAAGGCCCACTGCCATTTTCATAGGCATTTACTATCAAGTTGCGACCCATGCTGAAAGGAATGGTTCCAAATCTTCTGCTTGTGTAATTGACCCCAACTTGAATGGCTTATGCTTCCCATCTTATGTTGAAAAGGTACAGTATCTGCCTTCATGTTAAGATAACACCCAGGGTCATATCAGGTATTTCAAAAAGTGATTGGTATCCCTGAGTCAAGACCAAGGTGTGCAGTATAAAAGACGCTTGTGAGATGTTTTCCCCTGATCTCCTTGAGGGACAGAAATATTTATTTTTGCGTTTAAGAGTGTACTTTCAGAGAACTAATGGCAACAAGTTCAGAGCTCTTGTTATTATAGGCTCATTTTCTAGAGTTCTGTAATGTTCCCTCAAAGGGCCAGAGTTCCTAGTGCTTTTGAGGAGTTTTCTAAGATTCTGATTCTTAGAAATCAGCCAAAATGCCATCTTTCATGATGCCTTTCCTGTGAGAAGTGATTTCTTCAGCCTCATTTCCCATTTATTAATATTCTGTGGCATTTTTACTTTTTAACTTTAGCTATGTGTGCCCAGTTTTTACCATTTCTCCTACTTATAGTCCTCTTGAGGGCAAGACAGTTGTTCTGGATATTTTTGTATTAATCAGCACATGTTCATTGAGCCCCTGTATTAGTTCATGGGCTTTTATAATTTGTATATCATGAATGGTTATAGTTTTTCATACCTTCACTAGAATTCTTTTGTTATTTAAATAGATTGAGAGTGGCACTTTTTCTTTTCCTTCTTTTATTTATTAGATAGTTGTTTTCTTTGGTTTATAAGAAGTAACATAACTGTTGAAGTGTTACCCCTTCCTGGAATAAATATCTTATAGAAGGCACTATAATTGGCCAGAGGAAGCTCTTTTGAGGCAGAGTGAATTATGGTACCTTTCCTTCACACCTGGAGGTAGTGATGAGGAAGCTGCTGACAGGGAAGTACTTTTTCATTCTGTTACTTTACAAGAACACTTGTCTTTTCCTACTGATCCTTAGATAGGTGTAGATTAAGCTCTGGGGGCTTGTATTAATCTTTCTTTAATAAGAATCTTTACCGGATTCTCGTGAAGATCAAATGTAGCAGTGTATAAGAGGTCATTTGGACATATAAAGTACCATACAGACAGGAGTATGGTTTTTTACCCCCCTCGAAAATTAATAACTGCTCTTTCTGAACTAGTTAAAGCACAGTTCTTCTCCCAAACAGTATGTTTTTTCTTGCTTTTGACAGCATAGACTCCTATTAGAATTTCTCAGTCAACCGTCAGGTTCAATGTCACATTTTTGATGGTTCAATGTAGCATTTTTTCCCCCCAAAGCAATTGCATTATGCCAGCTGTTTTTGTATATTTCACTTAATTATCATAACAACTCTGAGAGGATGGTGTTAACTACCTCCATTTAAAGTTGAGTAAATCAAGGACCAGTGAGTTCAAATAACTTAGCCAAAATAGTAAGAGGTAGAGTATAGATCTGAATTCATATATTCTGCGTTTGTTTCTTGTTAACATTTATATTAGGACATGCAGAATTATGCTGTGGTATCAAATTGGCCACAAGATTTCAGTGGCTTAACATGACAAAGATTTGTTGAATTCTTGCTCATATGAATTCCACTGCAGGCCAGGTGACCCTGGAGGGCAGTTGTCCTCCAGGAAGTGATGACTAGCGCATTTATGCTGCTTTTGTCTTATGATGCCACCATCTCAACATAAGACTTCCAAGATGTCTTTGCAGAATAGAGAGAAAGGGAGGCAGGGAGGGAGGGAGGAAGTGCATGTCAGAGCTGTAGGGTCATATACCAGATCTTGAATACTTCTTCCTGAAAGTGAGACATGTCACCTTCGTTCACAGATCATTAGCGCTAACTGCAAGAGGTCTGGGAACTGTGGGGGCCGGCCAGACCACTTCACCCAGATGTTTCCCAAGGGAAATTATTTTTACATAGAACATGTTTCCTTCTAGCTTGCAAGTTAGGGATAGTTTAACATGTCTGAGCCTCATTTTATACTGTGAGTGCCTCAAGGTCAGGAATTAAATTAATAAATTCGATAATTTTTAAGTTCAATTCAATTAAACATTATTGAACACCTGCAGTTTCAGGCTTTGTTTTCTTTCCAAAATCTATAGCCTATATCTATCTGTCTATCTATATTATATGTAAGTAATAGTAACTAGATAGTTCTAGATTTTAAGTTCCTTGAGGACACTATAGAATAATGGTTAAAAGTACTGATTTTTTTTTTTTTAATTTATTTATGGCTGTGTTGGGTCTTCGTTTCTGTACGAGGGCTTTCTCTAGTTGTGGCAAGAAGGGGCCACTCTTCATCGCGGTGCGCGCGCCTCTCACTATCGCGGCCCCTCTTGTTGCGGAGCACAGGCTCCAGAAGCGCAGGCTCAGTAATTGTGGCTCACGGGCCCAGCTGCTCCGCGGCATGTGGGATCTTCCCAGACCAGGGCTCGAACCCGTGTCCCCTGCATTGGCAGGCAGATTCTCAACCACTGCGCCACCAGGGAAGCATTGATTTTGAGAATTAGAATTCTGGGTCTGTCACTTCCTAACTCTCTGATCCTCGGCAAGTTGTTTGTTTGTTTGTTTTGGCCACATCGTGTGGCTTGTGGGATTTTAGTTCCTTGACCAGGGATTGAACCTGGGCCCTTGGCAGTGAAAGCATGGAGCCCTAACCACCAGACCTCCAGGGAATTCCCAAGTGTTGTTTTTAAACAGCTTTATTAATGTATAATATACCATAAAATCCACTCTTTTTTTTTTAATAAGTTTATTTTATTTTATAAATTTATTTATTTATTTATTTTTGGCTGCATTGTGTCTCTGTTGCTGCGCGCGGGCTTTCTCTAGTTGCGGCGAGCGGGGGCTACTCTTCGTTGCGGTGCGCGGCCTTCTCATTGCGGTGGCTTCTCATTGCAGAGCACGGGCTTTAGGCACGCAGGCTTCAGTAGTCGTGGTGCGCGGGTGCAGGCTTCAGTAGTTGTGGTGCACGGGCTCTAGAGCACAGGCTCAGTATTGTGGCGCACGGGCTTAGTTGCTCCACGGCATGTGGGATCTTCCCGGACCAGGGCTCGAACCTGTGTCCCCTGCATTGGCAGGCGGATTCTTAACCACTGCGCCACCAGGGAAGTCCCATCAGCACATGTTTTTAAAAAATTCAACCAGTGGAGCCCTGCTGTTCTATTCCTCCCTTTACCTGTTCTGGCAAGAAAAAAAACAAAAACAAAACACACAAAAAAACTGAGGACTGAGAAGGCCCAAGATGTGGCCTCAGCTCTGGGCAGGATGGGCTATGTTTCATTTGGCTTTGTCCTTTGTCTCTCCTGCCAGGCTCCTGACTGGTCCCTCTCTTTCTCTGGTCAACGAGGCTCCTTTGTACAGGCAGGGACTTTGGGACCTCAGTGGAGTGTTTGTGCAGAGCTTCCTGTGAGAAGTGTTCGTGTGATTAGCCGTGACCTCCTAGCCGCAGATGCATTCATCATTTGGCTTCAACTTTCCCATCCCCCATTTGAAGTTCCATTGGATCTACCCGGCACAGAGCAGCTTCCATTGAATTCAGCAGCCTGGTTACATTAGGCATTATCTGTATTGCACTTTTGGCTCACCTCATGAATGGTCTAGTACTATGGTTATTTTCCACAGAATATCAAAGCTGACAGGACCCTTAAAAATCCCTGACCTAGGGAATTCCCTGGTGGTCCAGTGGCTAGGACTCAGTGCATTCAATGCCAGGGGCCCAAGTTTAATCCCTGGTTGGGGAACTAAGATCCTGCAAACTGCATGGTGCGCCCCCCCCCCCCAAAAAAAATCCCTGACCTAACCCCTGCTCATTTCACAGAGGAAGAAAACTGAGACCTAATAAAGGGAAGGTATTTATCCAATCCCACAGGTTCTGTGATAGAGGTAAGACCAGGACCGTGATGCCTTGACTCTAGCCAATTTTCCCCTTACCAGGCTCTGCTACCTCCTTCTCCCCAACTTACATAACATCATAAGCTCTTAGAGGGCACAGATCATTCCTTGTGTACCTTTATATCCCTCAGAGAGCCTAAGTTATTGGGTATGCCTAATAACCTCTGAGATTTATTATCTAATTTTACATATGGTGAATATGTTGCCTAGTCGAAGGAGCTAGGTAGTTGTGGGTGGGGATCTTGGCTAGGAATTATCGGAGCTGGGGTTCCAACTCACATATTCCAAGTCCAGGTTGTCCAGTTTTCTTTCTAGTAAATTATAACTGGATTGGTGTGATTTTGACAGTGGAAGAACAGTCCAGACAGAGCCAAGCTCCAGAGACAGTAAGTGTTCATTGCATTTGGAGAGAAGCATTTAAACTGATGTGGCCAGGGCACAGGTTGAATTAAGTGGAGGGAGATGAGGGGAAGGCAATGAGAAATGAGGTAAAAAAGATTCAGAGCCAAAGAGGACAGATCCCTTTAATGTGGGCTTTTCAGAGGAAGCCTCCTGGAGTTGGGAGCCTTGAGCTGGGCCTGAAGGATGGTTAGGATTTGAATTTACAGGGATGGTGCAAGGTCTGAGAGCACACATTTCTATTCCTCTGTAAGCAAAGTTAAAAAGCCAAACACTGGGCTTCCCTGGTGGCGCAGTGGTTGAGAATCTGCCTGCCAATGCAGGGGACATGGGTTCGAGCTCTGGTCCGGGAAGATCCCACATGCCGCGGAGCAACGAAGCCCGTGTGCCACAACTGCTGAGCCTGCGCGTCTGGAGCCTGTGCTCCGCAACAAGAGAGGCCACGATAGTGAGAGGCCCGCGCACCGCGATGAAGAGTGGGCCCCCGCTCGCCTTAACTAGAGAAAGCCCTCACACAGAAACGAAGACCCAACACAGCTAAAAATAAATAATAAATTAATTAATTAATTAAAAAAAAAAAAAGCCAAACACTGGTCTAATTTGCCTAGAGCATTGTTTGACAAGTGAAGGATGCCAGAGAGTAGAGGTTGGGGCTAGGTTTTTAAAAGCCTAGAATTTTAGGTGTGAGGATTTTACCTTTTATTTACATTAATATCACTGTATGTGCTTACTCGTTCTTTAAAGATGAGTTGTGGGAACACTGGATGGCAGCTGAATAATGCACTCTCTGCCTTTTACCATGTACAGATCAGGACTTTGTTTTAGACATTTCACTTTGATGAACTTACCGTATGTAGCTCTGGCTATTCTTGAGCGGCCTCAGGGGTCCATGACATGTCATAATTTCCCACTTTCCTGAGGTGAGCATTTGAAAGTATTTGATGATGCAGTGGTGATGAGAGTGATTTTACTTAGCTAAGGAATGGCTCCCACTTACAGTTAATGGCATTTCTAAATTTGCGGATTCTTAAACCATCTCTGGGGATTTGTTCACAAATGATAAGGTTTTACTATTATTCCCTTCCTACATACTTTATACTCAAGTCCACAATTGGCCTAGTCCTGGGTTTCTGATCTCAGCTCTACTCCTTGTCTGTGTGACCACTGATAAGCCTCTTTCCCTTAGTTCTTATATCCATAATAACAATGATTACTGTGCTGGATAATCTCTAAAGGCTCTTCTGGTTCTGCTGTTTTAGGACTCTGTATATGAGATGCAGATCACCCTTTTTCTTTGACATTCTTCATGTACACAGATCATAATGCATTAAAACGTATTTGTATCACAGTGACTACACACATATTGGCTTATTCAACACAATGCTTAGAAACAGTTCCCATTGGTGATCATGCTACACTGACTTTTTGAGTATTTTTATTGTGTCCTGTCCTTTTATGTCCTCTGCTGCCTTCATGTTCTGGCTGTCATCCCGTAGAGCAGGCCAGACCCAGACCCAGACACCACTGTGTTCTAATAGTATCAGAAAAGCAAACAACAGAGAAACAAACCAGCTGCTTCAATTTAAGCTGGCCTTCCTGGCAGCTAAGATTATCAATTCCTGCACAAGCAGCCTGCAGGAGCTAGAAGGAGGAGATGACAGTTTTGTCCCAACTTGGTGGTAAAACCCCAAGCCTCACCTTTCATGTCAGTTGCAAGTACATTTGCAGTTTCCATAGCTTGCATTTCCACTACTGCTTTACTGCCGTATTAAAGATGTTTGGAAGGAGGCCAGAAATGCAAAAGAGGGAGCTAGCTATACGGAACTATATTTAGAAAAATGTTGTTTAAGACAACTGTCTTTGGACATGTTTTTTCCTCATTTTTATTAATTTCCTGCATAGTTTTGAATACGAGTAATAGTAATAAGTATTCCAAACATTTCATAGCACTTTAAACTTCAGAACCTTTTTTCTCCTTATCTAACACATCTTTATAAACAACCGGGAGATGATGCATACATACTATAGTTACTATAGTATGAGTATAAGTAACTATAGTTACTTTTTTTTTTTTAATTTTTTATATATTTTTTAATGCTATTCTTGTCTGCTTACATTCTTTTTATGTATGTATGTATGTATGTATGTATGTATGTATGGCTGTGTTGGGTCTTCGTTTCTGTGTGAGGGCTTTCTCTAGTTGTGGCAAGCGGGGGCCACTCTTCATCGCGGTGCGGGGGCCACTCCTCATCGCGGTGCGCGGGCCTCTCACTATCGCGGCCTCTCGTTGCCGAGCACAGGCTCCAGACGCGCAGGCTCAGTAACTGTGGCTCACGGGCCGAGTTGCTCCACGGCATGTGGGATCTTCCCAGACCAGGGCTCGAACCCGTGTCCCCTGCATTGACAGGCAGATTCTCAACCACTGCGCCACCAGGGAAGCCCTATAGTTACTTTTTATTGAGTGCTTACTATGTGCCTGACACTGTGCTGAGTGCTTAACATGTATTATTTAATTTAACTTTTATATCAGCTGTAAAAGTGGTATTATCACCATTGAAACAGATGAAGACACTAGGAACCAAAGGGGTTAAGTAAGGTGCCCAAATTCACACAGTTAATATGTGATGGAGTTATGATTTGAATCCAACCAACAGTGCCTGGCTTCACAGCTGCTGGTTCTGTTAACTTCTGAGTTTTACAGACTGTGAAGTGTGGCGTTGTATCTTGCTTACTAGAGAGGTTATAACTTGCTAATAATCATGTGGCATGTATATGGTAGATATAGGACCTGAATTTTGATCATTTGATTTAAATCTGTGCCCCTGGTTTTTATTTGTTTTCAATTTTAACTGTCTTATTTTTATATCTTAATGAGATGAACTACTTAACATCCTTTTGAATTAGTCTTGGTATGGATTATAAATAAATTATAAAAAGGTCTTACTTGGGATGCAAAGAAAAATAAGATGTTTTCAAGGAACTAATAGTTGGTTGTAAGAAAAAGAAATGCACAAAACATAAATAAATAAGTAAATAAATATTTTTAAAATATATGTATACATACAACACACACAAATGGCATATTACTCAGCCATTAAAAAGAATTAAATAATGCCATTTGTAGCAACAGGACGGACCTAGAGATTGTCATACTGAGTGAAGTAAGTCAGACAGAGAAAGAGAAATATAAATGATACAAATGACCTATTTACAAAACAGAACTCACAGACTTAGAGAAAGAACTTATGGTTACAGGGTTGCAGGGGGAAGGATGGGGGGAAGGGATAGTCAGGGAGTTTGGGATTGATATGTACACACTGCTATATTTAAAATGGATAACCACACAAGGACCTACTATATAGCACAGGGAACTCCGCTCAATGTT
Source organism: Balaenoptera musculus (assembly GCF_009873245.2). Classification (NCBI taxonomy): domain Eukaryota; kingdom Metazoa; phylum Chordata; class Mammalia; order Artiodactyla; family Balaenopteridae; genus Balaenoptera; species Balaenoptera musculus. The sequence continues at coordinate 57,559,005 of NC_045792.1, forward strand.
ACGTGGCAGGCGGATGGGAGGGGTGTTTGGGGGAGAATGGATACATGCATATGTATGGCTGAGTCCCTTTGCTGTGCACCTGAACTATCACAGTTGTTAATCGGCTATACTCTAATATAAATAAAAAATTTTAAAAAATGAAGTTATAGGAGTAGAGGATGTAGCAGGGAGCTTGGCATATAGTAATAATAATAACTAATTAAAGTGACTTTTTTAGTTCTAGCTATATGGATTATTGTATTTAGTACTCAAGGAATCCTATTAGGTGGGTACTATTTTGTACCCATTTTATGTATGAGGAAATTAAATTATGTATAAGGAAATTAAATTATGTATGAGGAAATTAAATCTCAGAAATGAACTCTGCCAGCTCATTAAAAAAAAGTAAAAAAAAAAAAATTTAAAAAGAAAAAAAAAATAAAGAAAAATTAAAAGAGAAAAAGAAACAAACAAAAAAAACATTAAAAAAGAAAGGAAAAAAGACAGGTACAGAATTAGAGGTGCTCCCACTAATATATTAAGTGGGGAAAAAACCCTAACTGAGTAGTTTGGGACTATGAGTGATTTAAAAGAAGGGAAATACAGTGTGAGCTGTGATTTAATAGGGAGAGGGTTTTTTGGGGGGGGGAGGTGAAGTATAGTATATAATAATAAAAGACCCAAAACTCTCTTTAAGTGTGATTAGGGGAAAAAAAAAAAATTGGAGCCACATTTTGTTTTTAGTAGGAACACAGCTCTGAAATGTTTCTGTGAATAGGAAAGGCAATATATGTGAAACTTTCATGAATTTATCATTTAGTATATTTGTGTTTTCAGTGCCTAGCTTACACAAATGTTTATTGAATGAATGAATTTTGGGTCTGACTCTGAAGGTGCGAGGGTACTGTGCCATTATTATAATACAATGTGCTATAAAGGGTTGAGGATGGAACCTTTAAAGAATACCTAGTCTAGCTTCTACTTCTAACTGATGAGAGAAGTGGGACCCAGGGAGTGGAACTGACTTTTCTAATAAGTTGTAAAGGAGGACTAGAATCCACTGCTCCTGGCAGCACTAATGGTTTTCTGGAATAGATTGCCAATATTTTCACAGAGGTTTCATGAACACAGGTAAAATGTATAGAGTAAATATTGTTGAAAGTATTTTGATTCACTGACTTCTTTACAGATAAAGTGAGGATATAGCAATTTGTTCTTTTCTTCTTATTTCTGTAGATCTTGTGTACCAAGTTTAGATTAGAAAGTTTCAGTAGGTTGAACCTAACTTGATCATAGTTCTCCGGCAGTGCAAATATAGCAGAGCCTTTCCCCTCAAAGGCCTGGTTGGAAGCAGTGGCCTTTATTTCTGATGTATAATTTACCTCTCCTTCCTGGTGTTTGAGGCTTGTTGGTCTTGATAAATACCTGTTTTCTATGCACAACATGCAGTTAACATGGGGTCCTGGTGTGGAGCTGCTTAGGAAGTGGTGGGTGAGAGTGCATGTGAGAGTGGGCAGTTAAAGGCAGCCTGGGCCTTTAACTCCTTTGGTTAATCCATTAATCCAGAGAACTTGTCTAATCATAGTGAATCTGTAAATCTCAGTGCCAGAATGGGAAACTGATGTGAAAAGGATTCATTGGTCTTGTTTCACTGCAGAAAGGAATGGAGGTCAAACAGGGTCCAGAAGTGGAGAAGAAATTGGAGTCAGTAGTCCCAGATTTGACTCTAAGCTCAGTCATTTATAAGCCGTATGACCTTGGACAGGTTCCTTAGTCTGAACCTCAGGTCTCCCATCTATAAAATGGTGTTAGTAATATCAAGTACCTCAGAGACGATTCAGTTCTTCCCCAGATATCTGTGTGGCTTGCTCCTTTACTGCTCTTTTCGGACCTTTTCTCAAGTATCACCTTCTCAGTGAAGGTTTCCCTAACTATCCTCTTAAAAATTGCAGTCCCTATCCTGGCACTGCCTGTTCCCTTACCCTGCTTTATTTTTCTGCCATATCACTAAATGGCCATATTTTTTGTTACTATTTGTTGATTGTCTTTGCTCCCACTAATAACAATAACAAAATACAGTAATAATAGTAACAGCTAGTTCTTATATTTGGGGCACTGTTCTAAGCACTTTACATATGTTAACTAATTTAATCCTTATACAAACCCTATTAGGCAGTACTATTATTATCCCCATTTGATAGATTGAAAAACTGAGGCATGGAAAAGTTAAGTAATTTTCAGAGAGCACACAGGTAGTTAGCAGTGGAGCCAGACTCTGAACCTAAGCTCTCTGGCTCCAAAGTCCTTACTTTGACCACTATCCTATACTGCCTCATTAGAACATAAGCTGCTGCTTCTTTTTTTTTTAATATAAATTTATTTATTTATTTATTTATTTTTGGCTGTGTTGGGTCTTCGTTGCTGTGCGCGGGCTTTCTCTAGTTGCAGTGAGCGGGGGCTACTCTTTGTTGCGGTGCACGGGCCTCTCATTGTCGTGGCTTCTCTTGTTGCTGAGCACGGGCTCTAGGTGCACAGGCTTCAGTAGTTGTGACTCACAGGCCTAGTTGCTCCGCGGCATGTGGGATCTTCCCAGACCAGGGCTCGAACCCGTGTCCCCTACATTGACAGGCAGATTCTTTTTTTTTTAATAGTAATCTTTTATTTATTTATTTATTTTTATATTTATTTTTGGCTGTGTTGGGTCTTCGTTTCTGTGCGAGGGCTTTCTCTAGTTGTGGCAAGCGGGGGCCACTCTTCATCGCGGTGCGTGGGCCTCTCACTATCGTGGCCTCTCTTGTTGTGGAGCACAGGCTCCAGACGCGCAGGCTCAGTAGTTGTGGCTCACGGGCCTAGTTGCTCCGTGGCATACGGGATCTTCCCAGACCAGGGCTCGAACCCGTGTCCCCTGCATTAGCAGGCAGATTCTCAACCACTGCGCCACCAGGGAAACCCCAACAGGCAGATTCTTAACCGCTGCGCCACCAGGGAAGCCCGAGAACATAAGCTTTTTAAGAACAGGGTTTTGTTTGTTTGTTTGTTTGTTTGGGACTACATTTGGTCTTCATTGTTTTGCGCGAACTCTTCTCCAGTTGCGGCGAGCGGGGGCTACTCTTTGTTGTGGTGCGCGGGCTTATCGCGGTGGCTTCTCTTGTTGCAGAGCACGGGCTCTAGGCGCATGGGCTTCAGTAGGTGTGGTGCGCAGGCTCAGTAGTTGTGGCACACGGGCTTAGTTGCTCTGCAGCATGTGGAATCTTACCAGCCCAGGGCTGGAACCTGTGTCCCCTGCATTGGCAGGCGGATTCTTAACCACTGCGCCACCAGGGAAGTCTGAGAGCAGGGATGTTTGTCTTTTGGTTTACTGTTGTTTCCCCAGGACCTAGAATAGTACTTGGCACATAGTAAGCAATGAATATTTGTTGAATGAATGAATGAATGAATGTGTAGTGATAATATGTGAGGGAAAAAAAGTTAAATGGCCCCTCTTTATCTTCTGGGGTCCTAACTATTGCTCTAGTCCTGTGCTGTTCAGTACAGTAGCCAGTAGCCACATTTCAGGTGCTCAGTAGCCACATGTGGCTAATAGCTTCTATATTGAACAGCACAGATGTAGAACATTTCTATCACTGTAGAAAGTTCTGTTTGGATCAGCCAGAGGGCAAGTAAAGTGAGGCCTGAGGAGGAGCAAGTGGTGAGAATGGAGAGATAGAGAGGGATGGGCTCATGGAGGGCTTTGGATGCTAACATAAAGTTTGGACTTTATTTTGAAGCCCGTGGTTCCTGAATTTGGCCACATAGTAGAAAAACCTGGGAAAGCTTGTCTAAAATTCTGACTCCCAGGTGGTCTTTTTTTTTTTTTAATTTATTTGGCTGCATTGGGTCTTAGTTGTGACATGTGGGATCTTTGTTGCAGCATGCGGGATCTTTTGTTGCAGCGTGCAGGCTCTCTAGTTGTGGCACGCAGGCTCTAGAGTGTGCAGGCTCAGTAGTTGTGGTGCGTGGGCTTAGTTGCCCCGCAGCATGTGGGATCTTAGTTCCCCGACCAGGGATCGAACCAGCGTCCCCTGCATTGGAAGGCAGATTCTTAACCACTGGACCACGAGGGAAGTCCCCATCCTAACCATTTTTAAGTGTGCAGTACAGTAGTATTAACTATATGCACCTTGTTGTTCAGCAGATCTCTAGTACTTTCCTCTGGCAAAACTGAAACTGTACCCATTAAACAACAATTCCCCATCCCCCAACAGCCCCTGGCAACCACCATTTTTCTGTTTCTCAGGGTTTGTCTGCTTTGATACCTCATATAAGTGTAATCATGTAGTATTTGTCTTTTTGTGACTGGTTTATTTTGCCTATTATACACTTATTCACAGTGTAGCAATATGACAGGATTTTCTTCTTTGTTAAGGCTTAATATATTATTTTGGTATATATACACCACATTTTCTTTATCCATTCATCTGTCAGTGGACATTTAATTTCTTCCACCTCTTGGATATTGTGAATAATCCTGCAGTGAACATGGGTGTGCACATATCTCTTCAAGATCCTATTTTCAATTCTTTTGAATCTAGACCCAGAAGTGGGATTGCTGGATCATATACTAATTATATTTTTACTTTTTTGGAGGAACCTCCATACGGTTTTCCATAGTGGCTGCACCATTTTACATTCCCACAAATAGTCCACAAAGGTTCCAGTTTTTCTGCATCCATGCTAACACTTGTTATTTTCTGTTTTTTTGTTTGTTTGTTTTGTTTTTTTAATAGTGGCTATCCTCACAGATTTGAGATGGTATTTGATTTGCATTTCCCTGATGATTAGTGATGTTGAACATCTTTTCATATGTGTGTTGGCCATTCGCATGTCTTCTCTGGAGAAATGTCTGTTGATGTTCTTGCCCATTTTAAATCAAGTTATTTGTAAAACTCTGTTGTAATAAGAACCCCAGGGTGATTCTGATGGAGGGTGGTGGTGAGTGGGCCAGCAGCTGTGTTGGAGAGTGAGGAGGCTTGGATCGCTCAAGCTGCATTATTCTTGACTAGGTTATTCTTGGCATCACATGTGGTCTCCAGTTTGATTTTTTTGTGTGTGATGTCTATACCATTAAGGTTCAAATTAGGCAGGTGCTTCCCTGGGGAGTCTTTACCATGTCCTGAAATTACCCTCTCTTCCATTTTCTGAGCTTTTAGCCTCTTCTAATACAATCTCTTTCCTTTCATCAAGAGTGCTTTCTTAGTGTTGGTGCTTTTGGGCAGGAATCTAACTCTCCTTTGCTCCCATCCCCCCCCCCCCTTTTTTTTCAGTTTTTCTTCAGCTTCATCACAGTAAAACTCTTCCTGATCCTGTGCCCAGGCCTGTAGCCCAGAGCATCCTGGGGTCTTTGCATCTAACAAGGGTGGTTCTGCCAGGTTTTTCTGAGCCTTTTTGTCCTGAGACAAAAGATTTGGCCTCATATTTAGAGTCTCAACTGTTTGGAATGCAGAAGCTCCTGATCAGTCTTAGACCTCCCATTGCAAGGGCCCAGTAGGCTTTGAACTAACCAGTAAGCAGAGAAGATCTCTTGTGCTTTGGGTAGAAAAGTGGTCTCATTGCCACTGTTCTGGCTGGGAGTCTGGAGGCCTGAGGTCCAGTCCTGGATCTGTTACTGACTTGCTCTGTGACTGAGCAAGTTACTGGGTCTCTGTTTTCTCTGTTGCAAAATGAAAGGCTTGAATTAAATGATCTTTGAGATCCTACCAAGCTCTAACTTCTCTGGTTCATTTCAGTTGCTTAATAGTGTGCTTGGCTCTGTATTAGCCAGTGAGGAACTCCATAGGTTAACAAGATAACCTCTGCTTTCACAGAGCTCATAGCCCAGGAGAGAAGTAGTCATGTAAACAACCTGGTCTAACTTGAAGCAAGTCTAGAATGGGGCTATCACCAAGTGTGTTTGGAACAGAGTGATTAGTTCCAGTTGGAAGGAGATGTGAAGCTTTATGTAGGTTGGAGTGTTTGAGCCTTTGGTCTTGTCTTCATCTCTTCTGTTGTTCTTTCTTCTCCCATCTCATATGAATAGCCAAGCCCATTCCCTTCCTAAACTCTGTCACAGTTTTCATGGTAAATCATGTTCCTCCTTAAAAAACAAAAACTAACAAAAAGCCTAAAACAAAACAAAACAAAAAACCTAAAAACTAAAGACACACAGTCACAGAAATCCTCTCCTCCTTTCTCCAAACTCCTGCAATAGTTTATAGGTTACCTGTAAAATTCCTTTAACTATTATTGTCTTGCCTTTCTTTTCTTGTTTGGAGCTCTGAGTTCAAGCTGCTTCTCTCATTTTGTCTGCTACCAATAGTTTCAGCTCTGAGTAATTGGGTCTCATTTTTGCTACTAGATTGTGAGCTCCATAAGGGCAAACAGTATATCTTAATCTCTCATCATCTATGCCTCTTCCAAGTGATTTACATAGTAGAGTGTCATTAAATGTAGGTTTGTTTATTTTAAACCAAGTCTCTTCGCTCTGATATGGATGTCATATTTGCATATTTATTCAGGATGTGCTTTTTATGTTGTTAAGTGATTAATTTATAACATGTAACAGTCTTTTTGTCACTCTTGATCCTTCTTTCTTGCCTTAACCATCTTCTTGGCTCTAAGAAGTATAGTGAACATCATGACATGTTGGAAGGAACACTGGGCTTGGAGTGTGAAGAGTCAGGGTAAAATATGGGCAAGTTGCTTCTCTTCTTTGAGGCTTTTCTCATCTGTAAAGTAGATCTCAGCCCTGATTCCCCATTGAGTTGTTGGATGGCTACAGAAATGCTTTGGAAAGTCAAAAATTGATCTTTTTATTTCTTTGGCTTTTTGGGCATTTTTAATTTAACAGACATTCACAAAGTACATATTATGTGCTAAGTCCTGTGCTAGAGGGGTAGAAGGAAGAATCAGATATGGCCTTTGCCCTCCAAGGACTTTACACACTAATTGGACAGGTAGGTATGAACACAAAGGAATCAAGGGAGTGAACAAAGGGGAAAATAATTGGGGAAATGCTTGAATGTGGGACTTGCCAGCTTATGGGGTTCAGTTTGGGCACTTGGCTTGCCTTGTGAAGATCCCATCTATGATGTCTTTTCTCAGAGTATAGCTGAAGTTGGAGAGAGGGTCAGTGTTCAATCAGTTAGTTTTGTATAACAATAACAATGTGGCACAGGAAAAAGAATAGGGAAATTGAGTTTAAATCTCTGGTCTGTCACCTAGAGGATATGCATCCTTGAGTGTGTCATGTAATGTTGCTGAAAGCTCAGCTTCGTCATGAGTAAAAATGGAGAATAAATGCCTCAAATTTAACAAACATTTATGGGAGTCTACTCTGCTAGCTGGATTCTGAAGTTGCGAGAGTGAAAGGATAGTCTCCCAGGAACTCTGTCTGTGGGAAGAATTGTGCCATTTAGAGTGTGAAACAGAAACCACGTGAGAGCATCCTTTGATTGTAAGTGCTTTGTAAACATGAAGACTTCCACCACGGATGGTTGTTCATAGGGCTGCTTCCCACTGGAATGGTATTACCATAAGTAATGTCCCATCATATCTCCTTTCTGTTTGAGATCCTCTCTCTTAGCCTAGCTCTCTGGGTGTGTGTGTGTGCGTGCGTGTGTGTTTTCTTTATGATCAGCTGGCCCCTGAAAGCTCTGGATTATTATAAGGAGTAAATATAATAATATCCCAGTGAGGTCAGCTGGGATTATCATCTGATACACAGTAGGCGGTGACTAATGGGAGCTTTCATTATCCATGATCTGTGTGTCATCCAAGTCACAGAACAAGGGCAGCCTCTCAAATTAACTGCCATGTTCTGGGTCTTGGTCTAGGTACTAAGGGTACAACAGTGAACAAAATAGTTGAAAATCCCTACCATCATGGGACTTATAATTTTGAGAAAGACACATAATTAACAAAGTAAAAAGTAAAATATTTAGTATGGTGGATAAGTGGGAAAGAAGAAAAATAAAACAAGGAAGGGAGAACCATGGGGTGATGGGGGGGTGGTGAAGACTTAAGTTTTAAATAAGGAGCCAAGGAAGGCCTCACTGGAGAAGGTGACCTTTGATTAAGACCTGAAGAAGGTGAGAGAATGTACTAGAGGAGGAACATTCCAGGCAGAGGGAACAGCAAGTGCCAAGGCACTGAAGCCAGACCTGGTATGTTTCAAGGAACGGCAGAAGACAAGGATGGCTGAAGTGAAGTGGTCAGAGGGGAGATCAATAGAAGAGAGCAGAAGATTGTGATGGGAGCACATCTTTTTGGGTCTTCTAGATTCTAGTAACTTGGCTTTTCTGTTGAGTGAGATGGGAAGTCATTGAGGATTTTGGTCAGAAGAGTGACTTTTCCATACGTTTTCATAGAATCATTCTGACTGCTGTGTTGAGAATAGAAGAAGTGGTAAATGCAAAAGCAGGAGACTAGTTAGGAAGCAATTGCATTAATCCTGGTAAGAGATGATGGTGGCTTAGGTTAAGATGGTGGAATTGGGGGTAATGAGAATTGATTTTAAAGGTAGAACTGAAAAAGATTTGCTGATGGACTAGTTGTGAGGTATAAGAAAAAGAGAAGTCAAGACTGACACCAAAATTTTGACCTGTGCAATTGAAAGGATGGAGTTGTCATTGGCTGAACTGGGAAAAGACAGGAGAAACAGATTTCAGGGGAGGGGATGAGTGAATATAAAAATATGGTGGTATTTAGATCATGAGATTAGATGAGGTGACCTTGGGAGTGCATGACGATAGAAAAGAGACTCAGGATTTGAGCCTAGGTCACCATAAAGTTTAGAAATTGAGAATAAGCTGTCAGAATAATGGGGGGAAAACAAAACACTCCCCCCTCCCCAAACTCACTGTAGTGTCTGGAAACCAAATGAAAGAAGTATTTAAAAGAAGGAGAGAGTGGTCAACTGGGTGACATGCTGCTGTGACATATCCAGGAAAATGAGAGCTGAAAATAGATCACTAATTGTAGCATGGTGGAGAGGTCATGGGTGACTTTGATAAGAACAGTTGTGGTGGTATAGTGGGAATGAAAGTCTGGTTGGAGTGAGTTCAGAAGAATGGGAGGAAAGATGAGAGAAAGCAAATTATATAATATATAATATTATTATATATATATATATAATAGCGCTTTCTAGAACCTTTGACGTGAAGGGAAGGAGAGAAATGGATTGGTAGCTGATGTGTTAGATGGAATAAAGAAAGATTATTTATTGTTTTATCTTATTTATTTTTTAGACAAGACAAGTAGCAGTATGTTAATAGGAATAATTCTGCAGACAGAAAAGGAAAATCCTGAAGACGTGGGAGGAAAAGGGGGGGGGGAAATGCCTCTTGTGTGATGAAGGGATTAATCTAGTGTATCAGTGAAGGGTTGGACGTGGACTGTTGACGTGGACTGTTATCCATAGTAATAGGAGAGAAGTTAGTGTGCTCAGATGCAGTTTGATAGGTAAAAGGATGGGGACTTGTGAAAGTGCTCTTCTGGATGATTGATTTTATGTAGACAAATAAGCTAAATCACTAGGTGAAAGTGAGATTAGGAGCAGAGAAAGCATGAAATTGTCTAGGAAAGTAAATGGTCTTGGCAAATATAGAATGACTGTCAGGTTGCATTTAGAGTCCACATGAAAATAGTGCCATGAATTTAAAGTTTAACTTTAGTGAGTATAGTTGTATATATTTTCCTCCTCCCAAGACCTGTGCCAATGTAGGCAGAGAGTAGATGGTGAATTAGATTTAACCAGGGTTGTTGGTTTAATCAAACGTGTTTAATACAGGTGATAGAGGGCCAAGGGAGTGATTTTTAAAAAATCGACTGAGGGACTTCCCTGGTGGCGCAGTGGTTTAAGAATCCGCCTGCCAATGCAGGGGACACGGGTTTCGAGCCCTGGTCCGGGAAGATCCCACATGCAGCGGAGCAACTAAGCCCGTGCGCCACAACTACTGAGCCCGCGCTCTAGAGCCTGCGACCCCACAACTACTGAAGAAGCCGCGTGCTGCAACTACTGAAGCCTGTGCACCTAGAGCCTGTGCTGCGCAACAAGAGAAGCCACCACAATGAGAAACCCGTGCACCACAACAAAGAGTAGCCCCCTCTCGCCACAACTAGAGGAAGCCCACTTGCAGCAACGAAGACCCAATGCAGCCAAAATAAATAAATAAATAAATTTATATTAAAAAAAAAATCGACGACTGAGGAATTTAAACCTGCCAGGGTTAGGAGTAGGAAGCTGATGGATAGGTAGGTAGGATCAATAGATTAAATGTCCTGATAGGCTAAAGGATTATTAGAGGTGGGGTACTACAGTGAGAAAACTGGAAAAATAAGAGATAGTGGTTGGAGAATGAAATCTTTGGGATTATGATTATAGAAGATTGGCAGTTATTGGTAACGACAAAGTCAAGAGTATAACCAGAGGAATGAGAGGCTGAAATAGAGTGGAAGTCAAGATCAACAGAGGAGAGGCAGTCAAGTAACTGGGAGGGCAGTATGTTGTAACCATTATTTATATAGTTATTAAAATTACCAAGAATTATGACAAGAATGGTGTTTGGAGTGGATTGCTGGGAGCCACAGTCTCTTTAAGCATTAAAAGGGAGTAACTTGGGGGTGGTAAGTGGCTGCAAGGAAGTGTTGATGTTGAATCTGATAATGTCAGATTCAAAACTGGTTGTTTACATACAGGAGGGTCTGGAAAGGACAATGAGGTTCAAGGCCCACTGGTAGATAGGGAGTGAGAGAAAACCAACCACCCTTTGAGAGGGGTGCAGAGGAAATATATTATAAGGGACTGCCAGGTTTTACTTAGAGCAGGAAGGTGAAGGGGGCATTCACAGAAGAGGTTGAAGATACATACAGAAATTTAGCTAACCTTGAGGTCCAGAGGTTACAGTGGAAAAAAAATGTCAGGAGTTGAAGAGGGGAGAGAGATGAGAATCAGAACATGTAATGTATAGAGGCACATAGGATTAAAGTCTGGGAAATGAGGGATGGCCGGGTGTCGGCGGCAGGGGCAGGCAGGGGGCAGGTGGGGTGCGGAACAAATGACACTCCCAACAGAGAAGGAGGAGGTCTTTTCTAATTGCTTGTAGTAAGATTATCCACATTGGTCTTCCAATGCCATTTGGAAAGATATGATTTGCTGGTTAAAAAATAATCCATGTGGATAATATAAATCAGTGTGGATAATAGAAATTTGTTTGCAAATGTTAAAAACATGCTACTTTGGAATAGGAAACATTTATAGGTGTATTATGAAAACCAGGCAGATACATACTTGTCCTCCTCCAAGAAAATGTTTGGTAATATCAAAGCAGATCAGTATCTTCTTCTAAACATTAACCTTCTTTATTCAAACATTGATACCATATTATCTTTTTTATTGAGGGTTATTTTGCTTCCTAATGAACACGTTGGAATTTATTTTCAGAGTAGCAGTTTACTCCATCTGAATGATCTATAGTTGGAAATAGATGTGCAAGATTGCAAATCAATTTGGAAATCTCAATAGAACCAGAAGGAAAAAAAATCCTACAGTGAGCTTTTGATTTTATCTTGAAAAGCTAAGTAAATGGTGGTCAGCCTTATAGTTTGTGATCAACTTTATCTGAAATTGAAAGTCTGGAATTTTTTTTGTTTGTTTGGGGTTTTTTTTTTTTTTTTTTGCTGTGCCACGTCTTGCAGAATCTTAGTTCCCCCACCAGGGATTGAACCCGGGCCCTGGCAGTGAAAGCACTGAGTTCTAACCACTGGACTGCCAGGGAGTCCCTGGAATGTTTTAAGAAACTAATGTTTTCATGCTACATATGGATAAACCTTGAAAACATTATGCTAACTGAAATGGAAAGTAGCATGATGGTTGCTAGGGAGAGGAGGAGAATGAGGAGTTAGTGTTTAATGGGTACAAAGTTCAGATGGGAAGGATGGAAATGTTCTGGACAAGATGGTGGTGATTTGCACACCAGTGTAAATGTACTTAATGCCACAGAATTGTATACTTAAAAATGGTTAAAATGGTAAATTTATGGTATGTATTTACCACCACCAAACCAAAAAAAACTTCCAGTATTTTAAGTGTCCAGTGCCTACAAGACTGCTTGTCAAATTTTGGTCAACTGTACTGCATCATATTAAAAATAATAAACCCCTTTTCTCAACACCTTACGTTAGTGTAGTACTTTACAGTTTAGGAACTGGTCTTCTTACCTGCTTTCCCTTTGGATCTTCAGAACAGCCACAAGAAGTAGGTAGATAGAATAGATAAGGGATTCTAAGAGATTGTAGGTCAGGGAAAGAGATAAGTGTCTAGGACCAATATGGTCTGTCTAGTTCCAGAACCTCCCTATACATAAATGCAGGGGCTGGAAACTTAAAATGGGAGCTTTTTCAAGAGTAGAGCCTTGGCATCTTTGAAGCAATATAGTTCCTCCAGCAAAGGCTTCCTTTATTAGAGCTCAGAGGCAGTTGAGCTCTACGCTGCTGACTGCACATGGGGCCTGGTTTGTCTCCAGACCTTCAGCAAAGCATCTGGGCAAAGGAGAATGATCATATCACATCATCACATCAAAGCTTGATTGACTAAATACTATATACCCAACTTGTTTTTCCCCTAGAGGAAATTAGTTTTTAAAATATGCATAATGTAGTAGGATCAAAAGTAAATAAAGAGTTTCACAGTGAAGGAGAGGAAAATAAGGGAAAACAAGAGTAGTGAATCCAGAAGTTCTTGTTTATTGCTAAGGTTTGGTTCAACCCTGAGCTTCCTAGTGGCCAGAGCAAGGCCTGGTCCAAGGTTCACAGTATCCAGCATTTATTCATTTATTCTTTCAACTGATAGTTTATTCCTTTTAAGTGTTTGAATAGTCAGAAGACACACACACTGATCTTTGGGTGTAATATTGAAGAAAATAGAGCTTCATCTTAAACAATAGACGACATTAGTGGTTGCCACAATAAACTTGATGGTAGAGTCTATGTCTGGCTTATTTCTGTTTTAGCCTATACCTGGCACCAGTAATTGGCTTAGACTGAATACTTACTATGGATCTACTGAATGAATAGAAATGATTGCTTTTTAAGGATCTGATGTAAAACTTGGACAAAGAAGTGACTTCATAACAGTCATTTGATGTTCAGCAAATATCGAATACCTTTGGTATATACTGTTCCTGTAGGAGATAAAGACATGAATAAATAGGCTTTATCCTCAAGGGGTATTTTTAAAAAACACAGGATACAAAGTAGGTGTGATGATATAAAATGCTTTGGGAGGACAATGAGAGCTCAGAGGAGAGTTCTTTGTAGGCAACTGTCAGTTTTCCCATTGGTAAGTTGGAATAATAAATAGTACTTCATAAGGTAGATGTGAAAATTAAAGGAGGAACATGTGTAAATATCTAAGGAGAAAATTCCTCTCCTAGCTAAACATTTCATAATGTTAGCTAATATAATATTCAGGGAAAGACATCCTGGAGAAGGGTGCATGGAGTTAGGTTCTCTAGACCTCCATGCTCATCTCTACCACAGCACCTGGGTGTCCTTGTTTGACTCTTTACCTGTTTCCCTTCTTTACTAGCACCAAGGTCCTTAAGGGCATGTTCCATAACTTATTCATCTTCATATCCCTAATGCTGGTACTGGGCCTGGTATAAAATAAAGACCTAGTGAGGTTTATTGACTGAAAGAAGGAAGCAAGCAAGCATATTGGGAGCCAAGCAGGCTTGCTTCTTTAGTGACTGAGAAGTTCTAAGACATGCTTTTTAAGGGAGCCCTACTCGGCTCTGAATTACATCTGACAACATATTCTCCTGTGCTGTTATTCTCTTCCATGTTTCTTCATTCCTTACTGCTTTTATACGCTTACTGGACTACTACTTTTTTTTTTCAGCCGTGCAATGCGGCTTGTGGGATCTTAGTTCCCTGACCAGGGATTGAACCCGGGCCATGGCAGTGAAAGCGCCGAGTCCTAAACCATTGGACAGCCAGAGAATTCCCTGGACCACTTCTGCTACCTCTAAGCAAATGAACATAATGGTTGGTGGGTAGTTAGTTCGCAACAGTCATAGTCTCTCAGATCAGTATTTCCAGATTCCCAGTTGTTCATTGGACATCTCTGCCTCTGCTTGTTCAAAAATGACACTATCTTTCAGTGCTTACCTAGAAACCCCTTACTTTCCCTCATCAAGCCCTGCATATAGAGAGTTTCTAATCCTGTCAGTTCTGACTCCAAAATATTTCCTATATTCTTTCCTTCTTTTCTTGTTTTGCCTTTTTTTTAGTTAAGACTTTCTGTTTCTCTCTGCCAGACCATCCTCCATCTTCTCATGAAATATTGTTCTAAAACACAGATATGTTTATGGCACCTTGTTACTTTAATCTTTCATGGCTCCCTGTTTCATCTTCATAGCAATTCTTTGGATTAAATGGTAGTGTTTCCATTTTATAGATGAGATAATTGCCTTCCTATAGCAGATAGCCTCAAGGTGGCTAGTACCCCTCTTACTCTTTGAGGCTTTCTAATTACCCTTCTAAAGCCATAGACCTGGGAAGAGGATAGTCAACAGTCCTGGGTGTCACTATGGAATTGCGGGTCCCAGGCCATTGAAATCATATGTGATGAGGATGCTTCCCAGATGAAATAATGATAAAGCCACCATTTGTAAAGTGTTTACATGTCCTCTGGCAAAACATATATTGTCTCATTTAATCGTCTCAACAATCCTAGGATGTAGTTACCCCTGGTATTTCCACTATACAGAAGAGGAAACTGAAATTAAGTAAGCTATCCAAGGCCTCACAGCTGCGGTGACTTAAAAACCTATGTTCTTGGGCTTCCCTGGTGATGCAGTGGTTAAGAATCCACCTGCCAATGGAGGGGACACAGGTTCAAGCCCTGGTCCGGGAAGATCCCACATGCCATGGAGCAACTAAGCCCGTGTGCCACAACTACTGAGCCTGTACTCTAGAGCCCGCGTGCCACAACTACTGAAGCTCATGTGCCTAGAGCCTGTGCTCTGCAACAAGAGAAGCCACCGCAATGAGAAGCCTGTGCACTGCAACGAAGAGTAGCCCCCGCTAGCCGCAACTAGAGAAAGCCCGCGTGCAGCAACGAAGACCGAACAAAGCCAAAAATAAATAAAAATAAAAACCTATGTTCTTGGCTTCCCTGGTGGTGCAGTGGTTGAGAATCCGCCTGCCAATGCAGGGACACGGGTTCGAGCCCTGGTCTGGGAAGATCCCACATGCAGCGGAGCAACTGGGCCCGTGAGCCACAACTACTGAGCCTGCGCGTCTGGAGCCTGTGCTCCGCAACGAGAGAGGCCACGATAGTGAGAGGCCTGTGCACCGCGATGAAGAGTGGCCCCCGCTCGCCGCAACTAGAGAAAGCCCTCGCACAGAAATGAAGACCCAACACAGCCAAAAATAAATAAATTTATTAAAAAAAAAAAAAACAACCTATGTTCTTAACCATTCATTACATGAAATTGCTAGGCAGCACTTTGCACATGTTACTTCCCCAGGAAAGGTGATGACTTTGGGTGCTATAAACTTACTGTTGAGAAGTCCCAATATAGTGGGCTTCGTGGGTTTGCTTCAGAGAACTAACATATTCTGGTTACACTTTGACTGAATGGGTTCTTCAAACAAATACCTGCATTTCTTTGTATTCCCTTAGTATCCTATGTCTCATGACAGATGGATCTAAAATGCCAAGAAAGGGACTTACCTGGTGGTCCAGTGGTTAAGACTCCGCGCTCCCAATGCAGGGGGCCCGGATTCGATCCCTGGTCAGGGAACTAGATCCCACATGCCGCAACTAAGACGCAGTGCAGCCAAATAAATAAATAAATATTTAAAAAATGAAATGCCAAGAAAGACACAGGACCAGCAAAAGGGCAGAGGGGCATTCCTGGAACTGTATTGTCATACAGCTTATTTGTTCATTTCTCTTTCCACTTAATTGTTTGATCATCTGTCCACCCAGAGGATGGTAGCAAGGTGATACAGTGGAAAGCCTCCGGTCTAAGGGCAGGAGAACTGGGTTTTGTTCAGGGCACTGTCCACAACCCTGACTTGCCATGTATTTTTACGGTAGTCCTTTCCCTTCTCTGTGCCTCAGTTTTCGCTTCTAAATAAAAATAAGTAAAGCTATTGGGTGTCATGACCATAGTCCTCTTCCAACTAGCTCTCTGCAACTAGAATGTGATGGATAATATGGCACTTGTACTTTTCAAAAGGAGCACCATTATTTTTATACTGTGTCACAGGCCTTATCTAAAAAGATAAAATATGGTTTATATCTTTGCATTGCAAATCTAGCCTCTTGTGTGTAACCATTAAAGAGGGACTCTCAGGATTGCTGATTCATAGTCTCTAGAAATGCTTGATCACTCACTGTTTCTTGTAGTTTGGGATGTTATAGCAAGTGTGGCCGCAGCAGCCCATTTCCAGCAAATTATAACTTTGCTTTAGAGTTGTGTGATAATTTACAGTCATTGTATTATGTGGTTGTGAAACTGTGTTTTTTCAGCAAATATTTTCAAAGCACATACTTTGTGCCTGACTTTGTTCTAGGTGTCAGGGATCCCTGCTGTCATGTGCTTTACAAGCAGGAGTGTGATACAATTACATTACAGTTGTTTCTTTTTAAATTAATTAATTAATTAATTTATTTATTTATTTTTGGCTGCCTTGGGTCTTCATTGCTGCGCGCGGACTTTTTCTAGTTGTGGCGAGCGGGGGCTGCTCTTCATTGAGATGCGCAGGCTTCTCATTGCAGTGGCTTCTCTTGTTGCAGAGCACGGGCTCTAGGCATGCGGGCTTTGGTAGTTGTGGCTCGCGGGCTCCAGAGCGCAGGCTCAGTAGTTGTGGTGCACAGGCTTAGTTGCTCCGCAGCCTGTGGGATCTTCCCGAACCAGGGCTCGAACCTGTGTCCCCTGCATTGGCAGGCGGATTCTTAACCACGGCGCCACTGGGGAAGTCCCTACAGTTGATTCTTGAACAACACAGATTGAGCTGCGTGGTTCCACTTACACATGGATTTTTTGCAATAAATACGTACTACAGTACTATACAATCCATGGGAGGTTGAATCCACAGATGCTGAACCATGGATACAGAGGGCTGACTATAAAAGTTATACTTGGATTTCGATCTGCATAGTTGGTTTTGCACCACTAATCCCTGCATTGTTTGAGAGTCAACTGTTTATGTGGTAAATACTACAGAAGCTTCTCAATGAAAGTAGCATTTAATTGAGCCCTGAAAAGAAGAGTAGGAATTGTCCAGACTAAAGATAGGGAGACTGAGGAAGAAACACCTGTGATTGAGAAGGGTGGTATTTCAGACAGGGAGAATAGCATGTGTAAAGAACTCAGAGGCAAGAGAGAAGAGTTCAGGGGAACTCAGAGAAGATCAAATCTGCTGGATTCTAAAGTGTGAAGGCAAGAAAATGTTATTTTGAAATTACAGCCATTTTAGCTATCATGCCTGGATTGTGCATGATACCTAAACAGCGTGATGTCATGGAAGGGCACAGGACTTGGAATCTAAAGACCTAGGTTATAGTCCCTGGCTTTCCACTTAACCACCTCTGGAATCTTGAACTAAATCATTTATCTTTTCGGATTCTGTTTCTTTATCTGTGAAGTGATAGTTGTTAACTCTTGCACCATCCTTATAAGCTATAAAAGTGCTGCACTATGAAAGCTTTCCTTGACCCTTCTGCCAAACAAAATGACTTCTCTCTGTTTTAAGCACTTTGTTTTAATATAACACTTTTCTTGTAGTCATTCTTTTACAAAACTGTTTCCCCACTAAAAGATGAATTATTTTAAGGACAGAGAAATGACACATACTAAGTCCCAAGTACTTGTGAGGTTTAATGAATAATTGGATTCTATATTAAGGGAGATTTTCTCTGAAATTTGTTTGCCCTTAAACACAAAACAAAACAAAAACCTTGAGAAGAAATTTTGTATTATTTGCAAGCATTTGGCTTGAAAGACAATTTTGTTGTGTTTTTGACTAGGAAAAAGCCATTTTCTTAAAGCTATTTCAATGGGCTGAATGCTTTAGTCGTTAGAATGTGACATTTTGCAGATAAGCATTTTATTTACAGTTAGGCACAAGAGGTGGTATTGAGCCTTTAGATGGAAAGATCTGTTAACTGTGGGAGCCTTTTTGATATTGAGATCCTCTTGGCAGATTCCTAGAAATCAGAGTTCTCCTCCACTTCATCTTTAAATTGAAATATTTTCTGAGACGAAATGATATATACAGAACTGTAAAATGCAGAAATATAATGTGCAGTCTGATTACATTTGGCAGACAGTATGAAGAAGTAGGTAGCTGCTATAAGAACTGGGCTTCCTTCAGCCGCATAGCACAGGGAGATCAGCTTGGTGCTTTGCGACCACCTAGAGGGGTGGGATAGGGAGGATGGGAGGGAGGCTCAAGAGGGAGGGGATATGAGGACATATGTATGCATATGGCTGATTCACTTTGTTGTACAACAGAAAATAACAGTATTGTGAAGCAATTATACTCCAATAAAGATCTATTAAAACAAACAAACAAACAAACAACTGGGCTTCCTTGTGTATAGAATTAAGAGGAAAAAATGCCGAAACTGTGTTGTCTTAAATTTGGTAAGAAGTTAATGTGATATTAAACTATTGAATTCCAATAAAGCTTTCTTTTAACTTACTCATTAGTTACTTCATTGATCTAGTCAAAAATGTTTACTGAACACCCTGCTTTGTAGCAGGCCCTTTACTAGAAATTCAGTAGTGAATAAAACAGATATGGTCCCTTGACCTTATGTTGCTTAAAATGTAGCAGGAAGAAAAGAATTGGGCAAGCAAATTACAGCTGCAACAAGTATTTATAACAGACAAGTTCAGAGAGCTCTGGGATCATAAAATGGCCTGTAGCCATGCCCAATCTGGCTTTCTGAGATCCTTTTTTTTTTTTTTCGCTGTGCTGCACGGCTTGCTGGATCTTAGTTCCCTGACCAGGGATTGAACCTGCACCCTTGGCAGTGAAAGTGCAGAGTTCTAATCACTGGACCGCCAGGGAATTCTCTGAGATACTTCATAAGAGCTGAGAGGACACAATTGAGAAATGGGGACAGGATGATAATATTCCTGCCATGTTTTCCCTCAGATTCTGTGTTCCAGCCTTTCAGAACTATTCAGTATTCTCTGAATGTGCCTTGCTCTCTCATGGTATAATTTCACGAATGGCTTTTCCTTCCCCTTCTCCCTGTAGAATTCCTGTCATCCTTCAAAACATAGATCAAATGACACATTCTTTTGAAATCGTATATATATCTCTCCCCAATTAAATAGGATTAGGTTCAGCTACATATAACAAATCTAAAATAACAGTGGTTTAAAAACATAGGGTTTTATTTTCTCATGTTAAAGAGTACAGAGGTAGTCCAGGGCTCAAATGATCAAGGATCCAGGCTCCTTCTGCCGTCCTTGGTTTGAGACTTCCATTCTCAAGGTCGCTTCACGGAAAAGGCTGATGAGCTCCAGTCATTATGTCCTAATTCTAGATAGCAGGAACGAGTAAGGGGAGAAGGAAGGGCACCTCCCCCAGCTAACACTGTTCCCTTTAAGCAGGCTTTAAGCATAAGTCCTATACTATATTTCAGTTATATCTCATTGAGCAGAACTAACCACATAGCCACACTTAACTACACGAGAGAGTGGGAAATAGAATCCTTTAACTGAGCATATTGCCATCTAGTGGCAGTTAGAGCATTTCTCCCCCCGCCCCTTAAATTAGTTGTTCTTTCTTTAAATTCTAGCACTCAGTATAATAACAGTACAATTTTGCTATTAATTCTCAGTCCATGTCTGTCTCCCTCATATAAACACCCCAGGGACAGAAATCATGTCCTGTTATATCTGACTTAGTAACACTTTGCTCAGAGCTTGGCACAAGAGGTTTCAGTTCACCTGTATAAAATGAGGGTATTGAATTAAATAACTTAATTCCTTTCAGCTTATTTTTAAAAATCTGTATTTTTTCTTTGCTGATTCAAAAATTACCAATTTGTATTATTTTAAATAGCTTTATTGAGGTATAACTTATATTTGATGAAACTCAACCATTTTAAGTGTACAATTCAGTGCTTTTTAGTGAATTTACAGAGTTGTGCAACTATCACCAAAATCCAGTTTTAGACCATTTTTAGTTACCCCAAAGAGATCTCTTGCTCTCATGTGATGTCAATCCCCATTCCGTCTCCAGGTCCCAGGTAACCAAATATCTATCTCCTCCTTTTTCTTTTCTTTTTTTTGCCTTTATTTATTTTATTTATTTAGTTTTTATACAGTAGGTTCTTATTAGTTATCTGTTTTATACATATTAGTGTATACATGTCAATCCCAATCTCCCAATTCATCCCGCCCCCCAACTTTCCCCCCTTGGTGTCCATATGTTTGTTCTCTACATCTGTGTTTCTATTTCTGTCTTGCAAACTGGTTCATCTGTACTATTTTTCTAGATTCCATATATATGCGTTAATATACAATATTTGTTTTTCTCTTTCTGACTTACTTCACTCTGTATGAAAGTCTCTAGGTCCATCTACGTCTCTACAAATGACCCAATTTTGTTCCTTTGTATGGCTGAGTAGTATTTCGTTGTATGTATGTACCACATCTTCTTTATCCATTCCTCTGTCGATGGGCATTTAGGTTGCTTCCATGACCTGGCTGTTGTACAAATAGTGCTGCAATGAACATGCAGCACTTTTTGAATTATGGTTTTCTCTGGGTATATGCCCAGTAGTGGGATTGCTGGGTCATATGATAATTCTATTTTTAGTTTTTTAAGGAACCTCCATACTGTTCTTCTTAGTGGCTGTATCAATTTACATTGCCACCAACAGTGCAAGAGGGTTCCCTTTTCTCCACACCCTCTCCAGCATTTGTTGTTTGTAGATTTTCTGATGATGCCCATTCTAACCGGTGTGAGGTGAATGAACTACCTCATTGTAGTTTTGATTTGCATTTCTCTAATGATTAGTGATGTTGAGCAGCTTTTCATGTGCCTCTTTGCCATCTGTATGTCTTCTTTGGAGAGATGTCTATTTAGGTCTTCTGCCCATTTTTTGATTGGGTTGTTTGTTTTTCTAATATTGAGCTGCATGAGTTCATATATTTTGGAGATTAATCTTTTGTCCGTTGATTCATTTGCAAATATTTTCTCCCATTCTGAGGGTTATCTTTTCGTTTTGCTTATAGTTTCCTTTGCTGTGCAACAGCTTTTAACTTTCATTAGGCCCCATTTGTTTATTTTTGTTTTTATTTCCATTACTCTAGGAGGTGGGTCAAAAAGGATCTTGCTGTGATTTATGTCAAAGAGTATTCTGCCTATGTTTTCCTCTAAGAGTTTATAGTGTCTGGTCTTACATTTAGGTCTTTAATCCATTTTAAGTTTATTTTTGTATATGGTGTTAGGGAGTGTTCTAATTTCATTCTTTTACATGTAGCTGTCCAGTTTTCCCAGCATCACTTATTGAAGAGACTGTCTTTTCTCCATTATATATCCTTGCCTCCCTTGTCATAGATTAGTTGACATAGGTGCATGGATTTATCTCTGGGCTTTCTATCCTCTTCCATTGATCTATATTTCTGTTTCTGTGCCAGTACCATATTGTCTTGATTACTGTAGCTTTGTAGTATAATCTGAAGTCAGGGAGTCTGATCCTCCAGCTCCATTTTTTTCCCTCAAGACTGCTTTGGCTCTTTGGGGTCTTTTGTGTCTCCATACAAATTTTAAGATTTTTTGTTCTAGTTCTGTAAAAAATGCCACTGATAATGTGATAGGGGTTGCATTGAATCTGTAGATTGCGTTGGGTAGTATAGTCATTTTCACAATATTGATTCTTCCAATTCAAGAACATGGTATATCTCTCCATCTGTTTGTATCATCTTTGATTTCTTTCAACAGTGTCTTATAGTTTTCTGAGTACAGGTCTTTTACCTCCTTAGGTAGGTTTATTCCTAGGTATGTTATTCTTTTTGTTGCAATGGTGAATGGGATTGTTTCCTTAATTTCTGTTTCTGATCTTTCATTGTTAGTGTACAGGAATACAAGAGATTTCTGTGCATTCATTTTGTATGCTGCAACTTTACCAAATTCATTGATTAGCTCTAGTAGTTTTCTGGTGGCGTCTTTAGGATTCTCTATGTATAGTAGTATGTCATCTGCAAACAGTGACAGTTTTACTTCTTCTTTTCCAATTTGTATTCCTTTTATTTCTTTTTTATTCTCTGATTGCCTTGGCTAGGACTTCCAAAACTATGTTGAATAATAGTGGCGAGAGTGGACATCCTTGTCTTGTTCTTGATCTTAGAGGAAATGCTTTCAGTTTTTCACCATTTCTGCATCTATTGAGATGATCATATGGTTTTTATTCTTCAATTTGTTAATATGGTGTATCACATTGATTGATTTGCATATATTGAAGAATCCTTTCATCCCTGGGATAAATCCCACTTGATCATGGTGTATGATCCTTTTAATGTGTTGTTGGATTCTGTTTGCTAGTATTTTGTTGAGGAATTTTGCATCTATATTCATCAGTGATTTTGGTCTGTAATTTTCTTTTTTTGTAGTATCTCTGTCTGGTTTTGGTATCAGGGTGATGGTGGCCTTGTAGAATAAGTTTGGGAGTGTTCCTTCCTCTGCAATTTTTTGGAGGAGTTTGGGAAGGATGGGTGTTAGCTCTTCTCTAAATGTTTGATAGAATTCACCTGTGAAGCCATCTGGTCCTGGACTTTTGTTTGTTGGAAGATTTTTAATCAAAGTTTCAATTTCATTACTTGTGATTGGTCTGTTCATATTTTCTGTTTCTTCCTGGTTCAGTCTTGGTTATACCTTTCTAAGAATTTGTCCATTTGTTCCAGGTTGTCCATGTTATTGGCATAGAGTTGCTTGTAGTAATCTTTTAGGATGCTTTGTATTTCTGTGGTGTCCATTATAACTTCTCCTTTTTCATTGCTAATTTTATTTATTTGAGTCCTCTCCCTCTTTTTCTTGATGAGTCTGGCTAATGGTTTATCAATTTTTTGATCTTCTCAAAGAACAAGCTTTTAGTTTTATTGATCTTTGCTATTGTTTTCTTTGTTTCTATTTCATTTATTTCTGCTCTGATCTTTATGATTTCTTTCCTTTTGCTAACTTTGGGTTTTGTTTGTTCTTCTTTCTCTAGTTCCTTTAGGTGTAAGTTTAGATTGTTTATTTGAGATTTTTCTTGTTTCTTGAGGTAGGATTGTATTGCTATAAACCTCCCTCTTAAAACTGCTTTTGCTGTATTCCATAGGTTTTGGATCGTTGTGTTTTCATTGTCATTTGTCTCTAGGCATTTTTTGATTTCCTCTTTGATTTCTTCAGTGATCTCTTGGTTATTTAGTAACATATTGTTTAGCCTCCATGTGTTTTTTTCCCTGTAGTTGATTTCTAATCTCATAGCGTTGTGGTCGGAAAAGATTCTTGATATGATTTCAGTTTTCTTCAGTTTCCCAAGGCTTGATTTGTGACCCAAGATGTGATCTATCCTGGAGAATGTTCCATGTGCACTTGAGAAGAAAGTGTAATCTGCTGTTTTGGGATGGAATGTCCTATAAATATCAATTAAATCTATCTGGTCTGTTGTGGCATTTAAAGCTTGTGTTTCGTTATTAGTTTTCTGTCTGGATGATCTGTCCGTTGGTGTAAGTGAGGTGTTGAAGTCCCCCACTATTATTGTGTTACTGTCGATTTCCTCTTTTATACCTGTTAGCAGTTTCCTTATGTATTGAAGTGCTCCTATATTGGGTGCATATATATTTATAATTGTTATATCTTCTTCTTGGATTGATCCCTTGATCATTATGTAGTGTCCTTCCTTGTCTCTTGTAACATTCTTTATTTTAAAGTTTAAGATAAAATAATCTGATATGAGTATTGCTACTCCACCTTTCTTTTGATTTCCATTTGCGTGGAATATCTTTTTTCATCCCCTCACTTTCAGTCTGTATGTGTCCCTAGGTCTGAAGTAGGTCTCTTGTAAACAGCATATATATGGGTCTTGTTTTTGTATCCATTCAGTGAGCCTGTGTCTTTTGGTTGGAGCATTTAATCCATTCACGTTTCAGGTAATTATCGATATGTATGTTCCTATTACCATTTTCTTAATTGTTATGGGTTTGTTTTTTGTAGGTCCTTTTCTTCTCTTGTGTTTCCCACTTAGAGAAGTTCCTTTAGCATTTTCTATAGAGCTGGTTTGGTGGTGCTGAATTCTCTTAACTTTTGCTTGTCTGTAAAGCTTTTGGTTTCTCCATGAATCTGAATGAGATCCTTGCTGGGCAGAGTAATCTTGGTTGTAGTTTCTTCCCTTTCATCACTTTAAATATATTGTGCCACTCCCTTCTGGCTTGTAGAGTTTCTGCTGAAAAATCAGCTGTTAACCTTATGGGAGTTGCCTTGTATGTTATTTGTTGTTTTTCCCTTGCTGCTTTCAATAAATTTTCTTTGTCTTTAATTTTTGCCAGTTTGATTACTATGTGTCTCGGTGTGTTTCTCCTTGGGTTTATCCTGCCTGGGACTCTCTGCGCTTCTTGGACTTGGGTGCCCATTTCCTTTCCCATGTTAGGGAAGTTTTCAACTATAATCTCTTCAAATATTTTCTTGGGTTCTTTCTCTCTCTCTTCTCCTTCAGGGACCCCTATAATGCGAATGTTGGTGCGTTTAATGTTGTCCCGGAGGTCTCTTAGGCTGTCTTCATTTCTTTTCATTCTTTTTTCCTTATTCTTTTCTGTGGCAGTGAATTCCACCGTTCTGTCTTCCAGGTCACTTATCCATTCTTCTGCCTCAGTTATTCTGCTATTGATTCCTTCTAGTATATTTTTCTTTTCAGTTATTGTATTGTTCATCTCTGTTTGTTTGTTCTTTAATTCTTCTAGGTCTTTGTTAAACATTTCTTGTATCTTCTCAATCTTTGCCTCCATTCTTTTTCCGAGGTCTTGGATCATCTCACTATCATTATTCTGGATTCTTTTTCTGGAAGATTGCCCATCTCCACTTCATTTAATTGTTTTTCTGGGGTTTTATCTTGTTCCTTCATGTGGTACATAGTCCTCTGCCTTTTCATTTTGCTGTCTGTGAATGTGGTTTTCATTCCAGAGGCTGCAGGATTGTAGTTCTTCTTGCTTCTTATCTATCTGCTTCTATAGATTTGCCCTTTCTGAACATTTTGTATCAATGGAATCACACAATGTGTTGTCTTTTGCTCTGGCTTCTTAAACTTAGCCCAATGTTTTCGAGGTTAATTCATGCTGTGATATGTATCAGTGGTTTGTTCCTTTTTATTGTTGATATCATTGATATTTTTGTTAAATTTTAAAAGTTGTTTTCTTAGTGGTTGCTTTGGGGATTAAATATATATCTTCATTTTTTACAAATTACATATTGATTATAATCTACTTCATATACAATCTACTTCAAATATAAACTAACTTAATTTGAATAAAATTTAGAAACTTTTTCCAGGTGTAGCTCCATTTTCCCTCTCTTTTACTTTGTGCCCTTGTTTTTCTGTAAATTAAATCTTTATATGTTCATATACCCAACAATATAGTTTTAAAGTTATTGTATATAACTGTCTTTTAAGTGTATTAAGAGAAAAATATTTTTACTATCTTTATATTTACCTATGTAGTCGCCTTTACTGGTGCTCTTTATCTTTTCATGTGGATTTGAATTGCTCTGTAGTCCCATTTCCTTTCAGCCAGAAGGCTTTAGTATGTCTTTAGGGTTTTTGAAAGGCAGGTTGCTAGCAATGAATCATCTCAGTTGTTATCTATTTGAGAATGTCTTTATGCCTTTAATTTTGGATTTTTAGAAAAATAAACTTATTTATTTATTTATTTTAATTTTTGGCTGCATTGAGTTTTCATGGCTCCCCACGGGCTTTCTCTAGTTGAGGAGAGTGGGGGCTACTCTTCGTTGTGGTGCGTGGGCTTCTCATTGCGGTAGCTTCTCTTGTTGCAGAGCACAGGCTCTAGGCATGCAGGCTTCAGTAGTTGTGACTTGTGGGCTCTAGAGCACAGGCTCAATAGTTGTGGCTCATGGGCTTAGTTGCTTCGTGGCATGTGGGATCTTCCCGGACCAGGGCTTGAACCCATGTCCCCTGCACTGGCAGGCAGATTCTTAACCACTGTGCCACCAGGGAAGTCCCTTACCTTTAATTTTGAATGATAGTTTTACTGGGGTCAGAAATCATGGTTGGTACTTTTTTTTCTTTCTTTCAGCACATTTATTATTTCCACTGCTGCTGGCCTCCATTGTTTCTAATGAGAATTGAGCTGTTAATCTTATTGTTGATCCCTTTTATCTGATAAGTTTTTTTCTCTTGCCACTTTCAAAATTTTCTCTTTGGCTTTCAACAGTTAATGATGTGTACAGGTGTGGCTCTTTTTGTGTTTAGCCCACTTGGAGTTCACTGTCTGTCTTGGGTGTAGTTTAATGTTTGTTTGTTTGTTTTTAAAATCAAATTTGGGAAGCTTTTGATGATTATATCTTCAGATATTTTTTCTACTCCTTTCTTTCTTCTTGCTAGAACTCCCATTACTTGTATGTTGGTTTCCTCCAGAGTTTCCCACAGGTCTCTGACTTCATTTTTCATTTTTTCATTTTGTTTTTTAGATTGCATTATCTATGTTGATCTCTCTTTGAGTTTGATGATTCTTTGTTCTGCCAGCTCAGATTTGTTTTTGAGTCCTCTTGAATGTTTCATTTCAGAATACAACTTCCAGGGACTTCCCTGGTGGTCCAGCGTTTAAGACTCTGCACTTCCACTACAGGGGGCATGGGTTCGATCCCTAGTCAGGGAACTAAGTTCCAACGTGCCATGCAGCATGGCCAAAAGTGAAAAAACAAAACAAAACAAACAATTTCCATTTGGTTCTTTTTATAATTTCTATTTATTGACATTCTCTATTTGATGAGTAATTATCATCATACTTTCATTTAATTCTTTGAATATGGCTTCCTTTAGTTCTTTAAAGTACTTATAATAGCTGCTTTGAAATATTTATCTGCTGATTCCAACATCTGGGCCCCCATAGAGACAATATCTATACGTAGTCTCCTTTCTTTCCCCGCCCTGGTAAATGGGTCACACTTCCCTCTTTCTTTGCATGTTTTATGATTTTTTTTGTTGAAAAACTATGTTTTAGATAATATATTATAGCAACTCTTGATTCAGATTCTTCCACCACTAGCGGATGGGAGGGTTGTTGCTGGGGTTTTTTTGTTTTTTTGTTTTTTTTGTTTTTTGGTTTATTCAGTGACTTGTTCAGACAATTCTGTAGTATCTGTCTCCTTTGTAGTGTGTGACTGCTGATGTCTCTCTTTTTAACCATGCATATTTATTTAATTATTTATTTAACATGCAAGTTTATTCTGGTCATATTTTTTAAATTATTGTTTTAATTTTTAAACTTGGCTTCTTAAAGGTCACCCCTGGGTCAGCATAGATTAGTGATCAACAATGACTGGCTTCAGTCCTAGGCCAGGAAATCTTCTACCCTTTGTTGATGGATTTGTTTGTTGATCAGGGAATGCATTCAAAGTCCAGGCAATTTGCACTTCTGCTCCAACCTTTACTTTCAGTGTGTTCAAGACCTTACATTCACATAGGATCAGTAGATAGCTAGGACCTCTCCAGTTTCTCTTTAGCAGGTATGAAACCTTATAGATCACCAGGGATCCCATAGTGGGTCTTATCTTTTGTTCCCCAGCACTCCCTTTAAAATTTCTGGCTTATCTGCAGGCCTGTTGCCTGCCCTAACTAGCATTATGACCTTAGGCCAGCTGTAGTAGTGGCCTTCCTGGATAGCTTACTATTGTTCCCCAGATTGTCCCTCTATTGTTTTTGACAATGACTCTGGGCAATATCCAGAGCAAATTTTCTACACTCAGCTTCAAATTAAATCAGCCCACTCTGGCAAGAGTCATCCTCTTGGCCTGGCCTGATGGAATTACCCCCAGAGAGCTGGGAGTTGTGGGGTAGGATCAGCTTCAGGCTAAAATGCCACAGATTCTCACTGTTCTTAATATGGTTCAGTAATTCTTCTTGAATAAACATTTCTCAACTTGATGTATGCCTTTGGTTAATTTTCAGAGGCCTGAAATGGTTATTTTTGACAATCTTGTTCAGTTTTATTGTTGCTTTTTTTTTTTTTTTTTTTTTTACGGTAGGTTTCTGCTTTTTAAGATTTATTTATTTTTTTATTGATTGATTGATTGGTCGCTGTGTTGGGTCTTAGTTTCTGTGCTAGGGCTTTCTCCAGTTGTGGCAAGCGGGGGCCACTCTTCATCGCGGTGCGCGGGCCTCTCACTGTCGTGGCCTCTCTTGTTGCGAAGCACAGGCTCCAGACGCGCAGTCTCAGTAGTTGTGGCTCACGGGCCTAGTTGCTCCGTGGCATGTGGGATCTTCCCGGACCAGGGCTCGAACCCGTGTCCCCTGCATTGGCAGGCAGATTCTCAACCACTGCGCCACCAGGGAAGCCCTTATTGTTGCTTTTAGGGAAGAGTTTGCTAAGCAGTTTAGGTATTCCAGAAGTTCCACCTCCTTGTGTTACTTATGGCATCTTTATTTTTATTTAACTTTTAAAATTCCCTAGCTAGACCATAACCTCCTTTGGGCAGACACTATCTATATCTTTTCCCTACAGTGTCCATCCTAATATGCATTAAAACTTTAAGCTTTAATTTCTTTGTCTGATGAAATTAATAATCCTGTGTTGCTTACTTCAAAGGATCAGGTGAAATAGTGGCTAAAATCTCATTGTAAACTACAGATCTTCCTCAACTTACAATGGGGTTACATCCCAATAAACCCGTTGTGAATTGAAAATGCATTTAATACACCTAACCTACCAAACATCATGGTTTAGCCTAGCCTACTTTAAACATGCTCAGAACACAGCAGCCTACAGTTGGGCAAAATCATCTAACACAAAGTCTAGTTTGTAACGTTGAATATCTCGTGTAATTTATTGAATACTATATTTTAAGTGAAAAACAGGATGGTTATATTTTTACAGAATGGTTGCAAGTGTAAATCGGTTCGTTGCCCTCGATCACATGGCTGACTTGGAGCTGCAGCTCACTGCTGCTGCTGCCCAGCATCACAAGAGAGTTTTGTGCTGCATACCACTAGCTCAGGAAAAGAACAAAATTCAGAATTCAAAGTATGTTCCTACTGAATGCGTATTGCTTTGATACCATTGTAAAGTTGAAAAATCTTAAGTGAACCATCCTGATTTGGGGACCATCTGTATAAGCTTTGTAAATGGTAAAGTTCTTTAAAAATTTTTAAGTAGTTTGTAAACTACAACACTAATTTTAAACACTGCAACCTGTTGTGCATATGGTACTTGCAAGTGTTCATCCTTCAACCCTGGAACTTTTTTCTTCTCATTTTGTGCTCATAGATTTTGCTGTTGATTTGAAAGAAATAGTTCAGGAGGTTTTGAGGACAGCAGCAGGCTATTTGCAAAACGGTCTGGGAATGAAAGCCAGCTCCACTAGGAGGGAGGTCTTTAGCACCTCTGTTTTCCTCAGTCATCATGCCACCACCTGGCTCACCATTGCTTGTTCTGCCCAAGATGAGCTATCGGTAGAGGCTTCTCTGAATATTGGAAGTAAATGCTGTAGAGATGTGAAGCCAAGTAGTTGACTGAGATATGCCAAGAAGTGCCAAGCACCTTGAAACTTTTTCCAGAGTTGTTTTTTGGAGTAGCATGAGGGATGGTTTGTTATTTATTCAACTATGCATTTAGTGCCCATTATATGCTGGTAATATTCTGGGTATTGGGGATACGAGACAAAATAAACAGAATCCTTGTTCTCATGGAACTTATAACTCTAATGGGGGAAAGAATAAACAAATACGCAAGAAAATACATCAGTTAGTGATTGGTGTCAATAGGAAAAGTAAAGCAGGAATTGGGGACAGAGAATAACAGTAGGAGTTATTTTTAGATAGGTTGGTTAAGGAAGTAATTTCTGGCAAGGTGAAATTTGTGCAGAGACCTGAATGAAGTGAGGGAGTATGCCATTTGAATATCTGGGGGAAGGGCATTTTAGGTGTGGGAAAGCTCAAGTGCAAAGACCCTGAGGCATAAGCATACATGTGTGTTCAGGGAACAAGGAGGTCATTGTGAGTGGAGTGGAGAAAGCAAGGGATAGTGGTAGGAGTTGCAACTAGAGAGGTGGGCATGTGAGACCAGATCATATAAGGTCCTGTAGACCTTTATAAGGACTTTGGATTTTATTCTGAATAAGATGGGAAGCTACTGCAGAGTTGTGTTTGCTGACACAAGTAATGTAGACTTACTGTGGTTCAACCCCAGGGAACAGGGGAAATTCCATACTTGGCTCTGGAGAGGGAGCTAGATGGGACTTGCACAGCAGGCACTTATCTTACTTGTCTTACTTAAGAAGTAAAATCAGGTTGGATCGGGAGCATATGGCAGCTAAGATCCTAGGCAGCTGGCAGGAATAGAAGTCAGGCAGACAGTGCTTTTATTCTCTCATAACTGCCTGTGTGTGTCCAGCAGGGACCCAGTAGGTAGATTTGAACTGCCTCCATGGTGGGATCTATCAGGGTCCAAACAGAGCACAAGGGGCCCCGAGTTAAAGGAGGGTTAGGGAGGGGCCTGCTATTCCAGAGGAGAAACCAGTGCTGGGTTGGGAGACCAGGGAGACTGGGGAACTCAAACTCATCTAGCACAGTGGAAGTAGCTTGGGCATTGGAATCAGAACTGGTTATTCTCTCAATTCTTAGTTATGAGACTTTGGGCAAGTTGCTTCATTTCTCTGGACTTAAGTTTATCCACCTATAGTACAGTGAAAATAATACCTATTTTGCAAGATCATTGTGATCTTATAAGACTTATAGGGACTAATAAGGTAAGTCGCTAGCACAGTACTTGTCACCTGGTAGATCTTCAATAAATAGTAGCTGCTGGTAGTAGAGGTAATATTTATAATAGTAGTAATGGTTGTTTACCTTTACAGAATGCTCATTGTATACCAACCATTGTTTTAAGCAGAATTCTTAGGCATCTCAAATTTAAGTCCAAATCCAAATTTCTGTCCTTCACACCAAAACATACTCCTTTCATAGTTCTCATCCCAGTAAGTGGCATTTTTATTATTCCAGTTTCTCAAGTTAACTTTGGAGTCATCCTTGATGTCTTTCTTCCTCTCATACTCTATAGTCAATCTGTTAGTAATTCCCATCAGCTTGATCTTCAGATTATACCCAAAATATGACTACTTCCCACCACCACCACCACTGCTACCACCCTATTTCAAGCCACCATTACCTTTCATGTGGATCATTTTAATAGCATCCTAACTCATCTCCCTGATTCTCCTCTTGCCTTCCTGCTCTCTGATCTCAGCTCAACAGTCAAAGTAATCTTCTTAAAATGAAGTCAAATCAAGTCACTCTTCTGCTTGAAACACTCCTAATCTCATTTAGAATAAAAAACAACATCCTTATACTGGCCTACAAGGCTGTACATGATTTGGCCTTCATCACCTGTCTGATCTCACTGCCTACTCTTTTCTCTTTCATTCACTGTGTGTGCTCCAGCTAAACTGGCCTTCATGCTATTTCTCAGACATGGTTCCACTTAAGGGCATTTGCCTTTGCTGTTTTCTCTACTTGGACGGTTTCCCCTCAAGAGACCTGCATGGCTTGCTCCTTTAGCTTTTTCAGGTCTCTGCTTAGATGTCACTCAATAACACTTTCTCTAACCATCTTATTTAAAATTGTACCTCCTCCCCTTGGTACTCCCTATCCACCTTCAGAGGATTTCTCTAGCATTTACTGCCATCTGATATACAGTATATTTTACTTTTTAAAAAAATTTTGTCTTCCTCCCCCATCCCAACTGGAATGTAAGCAGGAAGTTTTATTAGTCTCGTTCACTGCTGTATCTCAATTCCTCTTTCAAGCTTATGTAAGACAAATGGCATTTGACATAGAAAGTCTCAAGCAGTGTCTTCAAACTGGGCATCAAAATATCCTTGGAAACACAAATACATAGATTCCTGAGCCCCATGCCAGATAGAGCATAGAGGATCTTCTATACCATGTGAAGAAGCAGGGATTTTATTCCCAAGGCTTTTGAGGGGAATAATGCCCTTATCCAACCTATGCTTTAATAAAGAATATCAAGGATTAATTAGAGTTGGTTAGAATGGGGGAAAAGAGTCCTCTTAGGACTGTTTAATATTTCAGACAAGAGATATTGAAATTTGAACCAGAGAGCAGTAGCAATGAGAAAGGTAAGTTTATGAGGACTTGGTGATTGATTGGGTGTGAAAGAGTGGGAGGAATTTAGGATGACTTTCAGGGTTTCTCGCTTAAAGTGCCAGGTGGATGGATTGTCAGTAACTGTGAGACGGCCAATACTGGATGGAAGGATGGGCTTGGGGAAGAATGTTGAGTTTACTTTTAAACGTTGTGAGTTTGAATTGCTTATGGAGTTATCAGGAAGAAACGTTCAGGAAGTAGGTATGTGTGAAAGTAGATGTGGGTGAGTACTGCATTATAATAATTATTTTAAGAGAGATGTGAATTTCATATATCATGGACTAATCTAGACAACTACAAATCTATTTTCTGTCTCTGTAGATTTGCCTATTCTGGACATTTCATAAAAATGGAATCACAGAATATGTGGCCTTTTGTGAGGGGTTTCTTTCACTTAATATGTTTTCAAGGTTCATCCATGTTGTAGTATGTATCAATACTTCATTCCTTTTTATTGCCAAATATTCCATTGTATGGATATACCACATTTCATTTATCCATTCATCAGATGAACATTTGGATTGTTTCCACCTTTTGACTATTATGGATAATGCTGCTATGAACATTTGTGTTCATACATTTTCATTTCTTTTGGTATATATCTAGAAGCAGCATTGCTGGGTCATGTGGTAACTCTGTGTTTAACTATTTGAGGAACTGTCAGACGTTTTCCCAAAGTGGCCATATCATTTTACATTCCCACCAGCATTGTATAAGGGTCTAGATTTCTCCATCCTTGCCAACACATTTTATTATCTTTTTGATTATAGCCATCCTAGTGTATGTGAAGTGGTATCTTGTGGTTTCAATTTGCATCTTTTCATGTGCTTATTGGCCATGTATATAACTTCTTTGAAGAAATGTATGTTGAGATTCTTTTCCCATTTTTTAAATTGGGTTATTGGCCTTTTTATTATTGAGCTAAGAGTTCCTTATATATTTTAAATACAAATCCCTTATGTAAATGATCTGCAAAAATCTTCTGTCATTCTGTGGGTTGTCTTTCACTTTCTCGATGGTGTCCTTTAATACACGAAAGCTTTTAGTTTTCCTTGCCTTTTTTTTAATACATTTATCTATTTATGTATTTATTTTTGGCTGCATTGGGTCTTCGTTGCTGCACGCAGGCTTTCTCTAGTTGCGGAGAACGGGGGCTAATCTTCGTTGCGGTGCATTTCTCTTGTTGCGGAGCATGGGCTCTAGGTGCGTGGCTTCAGTAGTTGTGGCTCTCGGGCTCAGTAGTTGTGGCTCATGGGCTCTAGAGTGCAGGATCAGTAGTTGTGGCGCACGGGCTTGGTTGCTCCACGGCATGTGGGATCTTCCCGGACCAGGGCTCAAACCCATGTTCCCTGCATTGGCAGGTGGATTCTTAACCACTGCGCCACCAGGGAAGTCCCAAAAGTTTTTAGTTTTGATGAGTCCATTTTATCTATTTTTTTCCTTTTGTTGTTTGTGCTCTTGGTATCATAATTACCATTGCCAAATCCGAGGCCACAAAGGTTTAGGCTATCTTTTCTTCTTTCTTCTAAGAGTTTTATGTTTTTAGCTCTCTCATTTAGGTCTTTGATCCATTTGGGGTGCTAGTCTTGGCCTTGTCCCTTACTTACTTTGTGACCTTGGACTGTTCATTTGCCTTTTTTCAGCCTCACTTTTTTCATCTGTTAAAATAAAAGTTTATATGTGAGTACACAAAACAACAACACAAAACAGATCAGTGGTTGCCACAGCTGGGAGTTGTGGGCAGGGTATTGACCACAAAGATGAGAGAACTTTTGGGGGTGGTGAAGATACTTTGTATCTTAATTGTGGTGATGTTTGTACAACTATATACATTTTTCAGGGCTCATAGAACTGTATACCTAAAAGGAGTAAATTTTACTGTATGTATATTATGCCTCAGTAAACCTAGCTTTAAAAAAAAACACACAAAAGCCTTACAACAACTCTACAAAGAATGTGTTATTCTTTTCCATTTTGAGGCTAGAGGAAACTGATACTCAGGAAAGTTAGTGGACTTGCCTATGGTCCCACATTTGGTATGTGGCAGTTCTAGGATTTTAACCTAAATCTGCCTGATTGTAGAGCTTGTGATCTTCCTACTCATTTTTAGCCTGTCCCTGAAACTATTAACAGTGTGTGGATTCTGTTGTAAAAGGCTGACCTTCCCGTGAAAGCCAGGAACCTTGTCTGCCTGTGAGCCACTCCCCAGAAGTGGCTGTCTTATTCTTATTCCAAATTCTGAACCCCTGGCAGATCTCATTTTTGCCAGTCATTAGTTGAGACTGGAATCCATGCTGTTGTGAAGTGCTACTCAGGCATGGTCTCCTGAGACTGTGGCCCTCATTTTGGAGCAGCAGGAGACCAGTTTCAAAACTGATGAGCTTCTTTGGTTATGAAAAGCAATTTCTAACTTTGTCCAATCAGCAGCACAGAGTACCGTCTCCGTAGGAGAGTGCTCAGATGTTTACAGGGCCCGT
This sequence comes from Balaenoptera musculus, assembly GCF_009873245.2. Taxonomy (NCBI): domain Eukaryota; kingdom Metazoa; phylum Chordata; class Mammalia; order Artiodactyla; family Balaenopteridae; genus Balaenoptera; species Balaenoptera musculus. Next base: position 57,593,889 of record NC_045792.1, read on the forward strand.
TGTGCTGCTTAGCACAGTCTTCCTTACTATGGCTTATTTAGCAGAGAACCGATCGGGTAGAAGAGAGATCCAAGGCAATCACCGTCATCATTTACATCTGCATGCCACTTTATAGTTTGCAGTATATTTTAACATCTGTGAACTCTCTTAAGTTTCTTAGCACCTTGCCAGGAGAGTGCTTATATTTAGAGAGAGTGTACTTGGCTGTATTCTTGGACAACTCTGGTTGCGTGTTTTTTCCTTAAATTGTGCTGGAATGTGTATATCTCCTGTAACTTTTATTCTCAAATTGTTCTAGTTTCAGTTTGTCAACTGGTGGTAGTTTAATCTAGCCTCTTGCCCTGGGGTGATTTGGCAGGGCTGCGCATTGGGTACATTTCAAGTTCTATCCTCTGAATTTGACCAACATCATTTCCTTTTTTGCCTGTTTGACTGCCCCACCTTCCTCTCTTTGGGAACCCATCTTTCCTCCACCTCTCATTCCAGAATCCTGGACAGAGTAATTAATCTCAGAGCAATCGTCATCAAGCCAGCTGCCTGTCTTCAACATTTGACTTGTTTCCTATCCTGAGGTGCTATGGGAGAAGTTAATGACCTAAAAAATTGCCCATCTATCATGTGAGCCTAGTTAGGAGGGAATTGTTTGATTTTTATGAAGTGTAAATAATATATTTGGAGACATTTTCAAACATGTGTTGGCCTGTGTGTCAGAGTTGGTTCCCTAAACAAGGTGGGACAAATTGGCTGGGTAATAGAGCTTAATGACAGATTTTCCATTAATCAGAATGGAGGATGTGCTTCATTAAGATAATTAACAGATCACTTGTGCAGGTGATACTTATTGCACACAAATTTCCAAGTTTCTTTCCCTTGAATAAGCTTTGAAAGAGATCTTGGCTGTGTTTCCTTGCTTGCATTAAAATGATCAATGGAGGTAAATTCCCATTTTTTTCCAAAACTGCTAGTAACTAGTATCCTGTCCTCTGTAAGTGCAAAAGGTGGGTGACAAACTTGCTGCTCTTCCAGCAGTCTGTGTGTTTATCACCAGGTACTCGGGCTCCCCTGGTGAAGAGTAGAATTGCATCCTTTCCCAGCTCCTAGGCTAGCATCCTTAGAATTAGAAAGGGCCTCAGAGAGCCTAAAGTAATTGATTTTACATCAGGACACTGAAGCCCAGAGAGGGGACGGGACTTGGCCAATGCCACACAGTACACTCATGGTAGAGGCATCTGTGGGATAGTGGGACTAGTACTGAACTGAGAATCAAAAGGCCGGGGTTGACATTAGGCAAATTGTGTCACCTCTTTGCCTCTCAGTATCTTCATGTGTACAGTGGGAAAAGTGTCTAGCATAGGGCCAAATACAAACAAATGCCTTTTTTGTAGTCCTCTTTTCTACTATACCGTGTTGCTTCTCTCGTGTTGCTTCTCTATGAGTGTAACCTGAAGATTATAGATCGGAAGTTGATGTCAGGGAGAATGAGCAATCATTAATCAACACTGTTTTTTTGTTTGTTTGTTTGTGTCTCCGTAGGATTCTCAGTTGTCCACAATGAACCCTGTTTATAGCCCCGTGCAGCCTGGGGCTCCTTATGGCAACCCTAAGAACATGGCCTACACAGGTGAGTGGTGTGGGAATGGCTCTCACTTTGAGAAGTGGTGGTTAAGGATGTTATCTCATAACATTGTGAATGACTTTTGGTATACTGCGCCTCCAAAAGCCCTAGTAAAGCTTGGGAACTTGTAGAAGGGAGACATGTCTGGGGTCTAGTGCAGATGAAAATGACATTATTAAGATCATGGTCTATTGAATTGCCAGCTAGGGGAAAGGAAGGGAGGTAACATTTATTTATTATTGAGTACCTACCATGGGCCTAGCCCTGCGCTGGGCACTTTTACATATCATGTTTAACTTTAATCTTAGAAGTAGTTGTACAGGGTGTGGTTTATTATCACCATTGCACAGATGAGAAACAACAGTTGCAGTAAGAGGCCACAAACAAAAATAGGTATTTGAACCCAGGTCTGCTGATTCTGAAGGCTGATCTTTTTCCTGACTGCATACCGTGCTGTTTACTACTGCACTGCCTTTGTGTATGTTGTCCCTCTGTCTAGAATGCCACTGTCCCCTGACAACTTCACCTTATCCTTTAAGATCTCGGCTCTGAGCTCAGGCAGCACTTTTCCAGGGAGAATTCTCTCCCTTACTTGGCCTTGGGCAAGGTTTTTTTTTAATTAATTAATTTATTGATTGATTGATTTTTGGCTGCGTTGGGTCTTCGTTGCTGCGTGCGGGCTTTCTCTAGGTGCGGCGAGCGGGCACTACTCTTCGTTGCGGTGCGCAGGCTTCTCATTCGGTGGCTTCTCTTGTTGCGGAGCACAGGCTCTAGGCACGCGGGCTCAGTAGTTGTGGCTTGTGGGCTCTAGAGCGCAGGCTCAGTAGTTGTGGCGCATGGACTTAGTTGCTATGGGGCATATGGGATCTTCCCGGACCAGGGCTCAATCCTGTCCCCTGCATTGACAGGCGGATTCTTAACCACTGCATTACCAGGGAAGTCCTTGGCCAAGCTTTTTAACCTTCCAGAGCCTCGGTGTTCTCATTATAAAATGAGGGCAATAGTATTACCCTGTTTCATGGGCTGCTGCAAGGATTAAATGAGCTAGTGTAAGGCACTCATCATATAATATATGGCATAAAGTAAGTACTTAATGGTTATTATTTACAAATAAATAAAGACGGGTAGGATGTATCATAATGGAAGGTAGTGAGAAAATGTATGTAAATTGTCTAGCATGGTGCTTAGCCTATCATGAGCCTTCAAAAATGTAATAAATATAAATCCAAGGTGAAGATAACAGTATGAATGAACACATGGAGGTAAGAAGGTATGGTCAGGGTACAGTCAGTACAGCTGGAGTAAAGAGTAGAAAAAGGGGAAAAATGGGAATTGGAGCTCAAAAAGTAGAGTAATAATGGTCTTGGTGGCAGGATTAGAGGTGGGAGGGTTGAGAGTTTCACCCTGGAAGAGAGCAGGGGGTGGAATGTACTGGTTCCTTTCTATAAATTTGCTCTTTACCATGTATGCTGAATAGCCTCCTAGACTGAGAATGGAGGGATCTCAGAGAACTTTTTGTCTGGTTGTTCCAAATTTTGTTCTGTAGGAACACTGGCTGGGGGGCATGGGGGGGGGAGGTGTGTGGCTTCAGAACATCCTCAAATATTTGATTTGATTTTTGAAAAATATTTAGAACTATTTTTATAAAGCATGCATACACATAAGATGATCAGTATGTTAGCTTAAGCTTCTAAGAATGTGTGTTTATTAAAAAAAAAAACTGCTAACATTTGCAGCTACTTATGCTTGTAAATCAGGATTTTCTCAATGCTATGCAACCCAAATAACATTCAGAAATATATTGGAGATTGAGCCTGATATGACTAAGCTGTCATCACTGATTTTCAATTTCATATGTTTGTGTTTATCACAACAGCTTTATTGTCCTGATTTAACCCTAATAGTAAATATGTTCTCTTTGGACTTCTATTGTATGTTTATTCTAATACAATTAATTTTACTAACCAGGATCCATGGGCAGTATCCCATGCCCCACTAGCTCAGGGAGCCCGTTGCTTTTTCTCTTCCTGGTTCAGAGTATCCAGCAATCTAAGTTCCTTTGCCAGAGGGGACTGAGCTGCTTTGGCAGACAGAGCCCAGGGGAATCCAGGTTTCCTGTGATTCTGGCTGCATTCATTCTTACTGAGTTGTTAAACCTGAGAAGAAACAGTTGCATTTATCTATTGATTTGCACAAAGAAGATTAGGCAGTATGATATATTGATAAATGTGTTTCAACTGAATGAACAACAATCAAGTTCAAATCTCAGCTCTTTCAGATAATAGCTAGATGACTTTGGACAAGTTGCTTAACCTCCCTAAATTTAAATTTATTTTATAAATTGAGATAATATTATCTATTTCACAGGATAGTTGTAAGAATTAAATGAGATAATTAGTACTCCATAGGGAGAGAGGGAGGATTGTCTTTGTTTCTACTAATCACTGAAGATCATTATCAGCCTGGAACTATGGGGTTTTTTGGCTGAGTTGGGTCTTCGTTGCTACGCTCAGGCTTTCTCTAGTTGCGGCAAGCGGGAACTACTCTTCGTTGTGGTGCATGGGCTTCTCATTGCAGTGGCTTCTCTTGTTGTGGAGTATGGACTCTAGGTGCGCGGCCTTCAGTAGTTGCAGCATGTGGGCTCAGTAGTTGTGGCTCGCGGGTTTAGTTGCTCTGCTGCATGTGGGGTCTTCCCAGACCAGGGATTGAACCTGTGTCCCCTGCATTGGCAGGCACATTTTTAACCACTGTGCCACCAGGGAAGTCCCTGGAACTATGTTTTAAGTTAATTTTTCTGCTGGGATTCTAAGACTACACAGATAGTATAAACTCCACATAAGTAGAATAAATTCAAACTTCACACAGGCGAAGGTTTCAAATTCTTCGGGAAACTTTCTTTTTTACCCATAGCTTCCTGTTGTCTCTCTACTTTTCAGACAAATTTTTTTTCTTTTAAACTGACTTATGACTTCTCTAAATTCTCAGCTTTATGCAGGGGAATTTGAGTTCCAGCTCTTGGTTTCTCCAAGGCCCAGAGCCTCATCTCCCATCCCCGCCATAGCTATGAAAAGCAAGCCCTTTGATTGCCCAGACCAAAAAACCTTCCCAGAGCATCCCAATATCAGCTCACTGTGAGAGTTCCTGATTTTTCATTTCATTTTTTGACCCTGGAGATTTTTTTCTTTCCTAAAATCTCAAGTCTGCGTGTGTCTGTTATATAACATAAACTGTTTGTTTTACTTTTTATCCAGCTTTTCTAAGTGTTACGGAGTAGGCAGATTTTCAGGTTATCTTTTCCTCCACATTGCAAGAAATAAAGACCCAAGTGAGATAATCTGTAAACAAATGCCAAATACAATGCTTTAGAGTAAACATTTGTTATTATTGTTAGTAACAATAATGGTTATGTTAAAGAGTGTTAATTACCATTTGGCAAGCACATACTAGGTACTTTATATATATTAATTATAATCTTATTAATCATAAACCCCATAGTACTCTTCTTTTAGCAAAGTAACTGGTAGTTTAATTCAGGTTGTATTACTTGGCCAGTATATGTAGCTTCTGAAGGATGAGGAAAGATTTGAACTTGGATCTTTATGATATTAAAGTGATATGCTTTCTGTTATAGCAAGCTGATTTGTCTTAAAATATGTGCTTCTTTCACTGCTTCCAGTGATAAGCTAGGGGAGAGGGTTGTCTTTTCAGTTTCTAGGACTAGGGAGCCTCACCTTTGAGGAGCTAGGAGCCTGCTCCTGGCCGGCAATTTGGGGTAGACTGGGAAGGGGGCAGTAGAAGTGGAGGGTCAAGTCCATTGTGCTATCATCTGCTTCAGGGGTAATGGGGTGGTGGACACAGGGAATAGAGAAGTTGGGAAAATTCCTGATTTGAAATTCTCTCTGAAATGTAAGAGGGAAATAAAATACAGCTTTGCAGTTATAATTCTGACACTAATTCCAATGTGCGGGTTCTTTCCCCACACCAAGCTGTTCTCTGACACCAGCTGGGTGTCCTACAGTTCAACTAAATTCTGACACTGTCTACCTGGAGATAACGTCATTTCAGAGGTTGAGAGCTCTGCCCCGCAAAACTGTCCTCATTTCGGATGCCAATCACAAGTCCAGGTTGTGACCTGTGCTTCTGACTGATTGGCTATAAATCAGAGGTTCCCATAACCCCCCTCCTTGGGTTCAATTAATTTGCCAGAGCAGCTCACAGAACTTAGGAAGCCAGTTTACTCACTAGATTATTGGTTTATTATAAAAGGATATAGCTCAGGAACAGGCAGATGGAAGAGATGCATAGGGCAATGTATGCAGAAAGGAATGTGGATCCTCTAGAGCAGGGGTCTCCAACCCCCGGGCCATGGACAACTACAGGTCCAGGCCTGTTAGGAACCAGGCCGCACAGCAGGAGGTGAGTTGCAGGCCAGCGAGCGAAAGCTTCATCTGTCGCTCCCCATAGCTCGCATTACCGCCTGAGCACCCCACCCCCCGTCCGTGGAAAAATTGTCTTCCAGGAAACTTGTCCCTCATGCCAAAAAGGTTGGGGACTGCTGCTCTAGAGGGTGCCACTCTCCCAGCACCTCCACATGTTCACCAACCTAGAAGCTCTCGTCCTTCTTGGTGTTTATGCTGGCTTCAGTACATAGGTATGATTGGCCATTGCTGATTCATTCAACCTGCAGCCCCTCTCCTCTCCCCAGAGGTCAAGAGGAGGGATGGGACTGAAAGTTTCAAATCTTCAATAACATGCTTGGTTTCCTTGGCAACTAGCCCCCATCCTTAGGTGCTTTCCAAAAGTTACCTTATTAACATAAACTCCGGTGTGGTTGAAAGGGGTTTGTCATGAATATCAAGACATCCTTTGGGAATCCCCTGGCAGTCCAGTGGTTAGGACTCTGCACTTCCAATGCAGGGGCAGGGGTTTGATCCCCGGTCAGGCCATAGGATCCTGCATGCCATGCAGCGTGGACAAAAAACAACAACAAAAAGACCTCTTTATTGCTGTTATCACTTAGGAAATTTCAAGGGTTTTTAGGAACCCTGTGCCAAGAACAGGGATGAAAACCAAATATATACTTATTATGTCACAATATCACAGCAATACAATGTATTCCAGTGAACAGCTGTCTTCTAGCCAATTGACAGTGTTCTCTCTCTCTCTCTCTCTCTGTCTCCCTCCTTTTAAAAGCTCTTTTACTGAGCACTTACTGTGTGCCAAAAATTGAGCTCAGTGTTTTACAGACTATTTTTATACTTGCAGTAATCCTATGAAGTGGTTATAACTAGCTCCTTGAACACCTTGGAAAAGTGAATTTAGAGAATATAATCTGTTCATATACTTTCAAATACTGAACGTGTAGATAGTGTTGTAGACTGAATGTTTATGTCCCCCCAGATTCATATGTTGAAGCTCTAACCCACAATGTCATAGTATTTGGACATGGGGCCTTTGGGAGATAATTAGGTTTAGATGAGATCATGAAGGTGGGGCCTTCATAGTGGGATTAGTGTGCTTATAAGAAGAGGAAGAGACACCACAGCTCTCTCTCTGCCGTGGGAGGACACAGCAAGAAGGCTGCCATCAGCAAACCAGGAAGAGAGAGCCCTCACTATAACTCAACCAGGCTGGCACCCGGATCGCATACTTCCAGCCTCCAGAATTGTGAGAAAGAAATTTCTGTTGTTTAAGCCACCCAGTCTATGGTATTTTGTTGTGGCAGCTCCAGCTGACAATAAAGATAGTAAGTACAGTGAACGCTTGAATATGCGTCACATAGATTCACCATGACAATGGGCTTTTTACAGACTGGACATTTCTTTTTCTGAAAGGCTTCAGAAATGTTTCTCTGCTAGAAGTTTGAAATGAAGTCAAGACCAAAACATTCTCTATTTTTCTTTACTTTCTTTTTCTCTTCTTTTCTTAAAATATTCTAATACTGAGAGTGTCCAAGGATCACCAGAGGTCTGGTATATGTGCTGAAGAGAGGACAGGTTGTGGAACCTAATCAGATCTGGAGTAGAATCTAGGCTCTGCCACTGATTAGCTGCTTGAGCTTGAGTGAGTTATTTAACCTTTCTGAATCTCAGTTTCCTCAACTGTGAAATGGGATAATGATCTATACAGATGGTTGGTTCATGGGTCCATGTTTATAAAGTCTCTGGCAGCAGGCTCATAGTTGACACTCAGTTAATGGTTATCACAATGCACAGCAATGAGTATACCTCTGTAGGGAAAAGAGTATGGGATATGGAGTTAGTGACTTAGATTACAGACCTGATTCTGCCCCTTAAAAACTATGTGACGTCAGATAAATTATTAAACTTTCTGGGCCTTGGTATATCCTTTGCAAAAAGAAAAAGGACTAGGAATGCCTTCTTTACAAGACAGCTGAGAGTAATAAATGTAACAGGGCCAACCATTGACTTGTAGTGAAGTTTCAAAAACCCAATTAGAAAAGAATTCTGAAATGTGAGAACAGATGGACCCCCTTACACTAACCCATCATTTTATAGGTGAGAAGATGGAGAAGTGTTTGAGGAAAGTGTTGGAGCTAGGTCTTGTACCGAGGTCTTCCCATTCTGGGTCGGTATATTCATTGTCTCTCTACCACAAAGTAACAACCAAGGTTTTATCCTTGAAAACCTTGCTTGTCAACATCCTGTCCTGGCCACTTCCCAATCTTCTGCTGGCCCAGACCAGCTCACATGCTCTCTCCACTCCTGTTTTGAGCCCTAAATGCATTTCCTGGCTTCAGCATGCAGCAAACATGTTAAATACTTCATATACCCCCCACAAAAGACATGACCCTCAAGGTTGCAAAGCTAGGAAATCGATCTGTTCAAATACTTCACTAGCGTTTTTCACCAGTTTTCCCCTAGAATGCTTTCTTTACTTAAAAAAATAAAGTCAATTTAAGAAGCAGATTTGGGGACTTCCCTGGTGGCACAGTGGTTAAGAATCCGCCTGCCAATGCAGGGGACACAGGTTTCATCTCTGGCCCAGGAAGATGCCACGTGCTGCGGAGCAGCTAAGCCCGTGCGCCACAACTACTGAGCCTGCTCTCTAGAGCCTGCGAGCCACACTGCTGAGCCCACACACCACAACTACTGAAGCCCATGTGCTCTAGGGCCCACATGCTGCAACTACTGAGCCCGTGTGCCACAACTACTGAGCCCATGTGCCGTAACTACCGAAGCCCGTGCGCCACAACAAGAGAAGCCACCACAATGAGAAGCCCATGCACCACAACAAAGAGTAGCCCCCACTTGCCACAACTAGAGAAAGCCCTCGCGCAGCAACGAAGACCCAATGCAGCCAAAAATAAATTTAAAAAAAAAAGTTAAAAAAAAGCAGATTTGTATTTGACATGGCAGTTTATCAGCTAGAGGACCTTAATAATTAAGCTGACAGCCTGCAAGTACAATGAATAATCTGATATATCAGTAAGTTTTAAAAAAAAAAAATCTCTGCAGTGACCCAGGCCCTGTACCTTTCACCCTTCTCTGTTAAGGAACACCTGGTGGAGGTTTTAAGACTAACTGACATTTGTACTTTGTTCTTAGCAAAGAACTTTTGTGGGTTTTTTCCCTATTTATTTCTTATAACAAGTCTGGGGAGATAGCCCTTATTTTCCAGATAAAATGACTGGGGATGAGCTTTCCCAAGGTTATGCTACTACTGAGCCCATGTGCCACAACTGCTGAAGCCCACGTGCCTAGAGCCCGTGCTCCGCAACAAGAGAAGCCACCGCAATGAGAAGCCTGCCAACCGCAACGAAGAGTAGCCCCCGCTCACTGCAACTAGAGAAAGCCCACATGCAGCGATGAAGACCCAATGCAGCCAAAAAAAAAAAAAAAAGTACTAAATAGTCAAGTTTTCCCTTTCAAAATAAATAAATAAATAAGTAAATAAATAAATACCTTTATGTTTCTCAGATTAGATCTTTCTTCCCCATCCTTCCCACCCTTTATCATTCAGGCCATTATTACTCTTTCTTGGATTATTTACACTGCCCCCTAACTGGTCCTTCTGACTCCTATCACATACCTTCTCCCCAGTGCATTCTTTACAAATCAACTAAAATCATTTTTCTAACTTGAAAATTTGACCACATCACTCAAGTGCTTAAAACCCTTTAGTGATTCTTCACTGTCCTTTGGATAAAGTCGAAACTTCTTAGCTTGCAATAGGAGATTTTTATGACCTGACCATTCAGATCTCTCCAGCCCGTCTTCTGCTCATCTTATCTATCTATATTCTCAGTCCAGATGGTGGCTGTCATTATGTTTTCATTTAGAGCTATAATTTCATTAGAGGTCCTCAAGTACAATCTTATTCTCAGATGAGGAATCTGAGGTCTTACAAATGCCTAAGGAAAGAACTTATTACAGTTCACAGTGAATTCAGTATCTGATTTACTAGTACCCAGCTTGCCCCTGGCATACCATGAATATTGTCTAAATATTTTTTAGGTAAATAGATGGATGGACAAATATCAAAGTTGGAAGTAGAAACCAAAACTTTGGCAGCCAATCTAGTTCTCTTTCTACTTACTTTATGCTGCTTCTTTATTTCCAAGAATGAATATGTATATATAAACATCTGGTATGTAGTTAGGCTCTCATTAGGTACTAAAACATTAGTAGCCATTGTTTTATTAGTCATCATTATATCCCCAGAGCCTAGCACAAAGATGGGTACAGAGTAGATTCTCGGTAAATTTCAAAGGGAGAAGTGAAGGAGAAGAGAAAGAAAGGAAGGAAGGAAAGGAGAGAGGGAGGGAGGGAGAGAGAAGAGGAGGGGAGGGGACGGGGTCACATCAGAGAATTATAAGATGGGGTTGAGGGAAAGACTCATTTGATCTGGCTGCCCTTTCTAATGAGTAGCCCTCTGCCATGGCAGGAAGAGTCTGGGACAGGTTGCCAGTGCGGGAGAGATTGTTCTTGCTTTGTGGGTGAATGAACTGAGAGGCTCAGAGAATTTAATTTGGATGATCTGTTGTGACTGGTCAACCCTTTGGACGGACCAGATGGAACAGGGGGATTTTTCTCCTTATAAGTTATGAAGAGACAACAGAGATCCTCAGAGAAAACAAAAGGGATCATCTCCCCTTGCCGACTTGGTTTATAGCAAATTTTCTTTTTTAGGACAATGATAGTTGAAGTCTAACAATTCCTTCGAGCTTCTTAGAAAGGAAGAGGTATCCTCAAACCTCCTACATTACCTATGTAGTCAGCTTTGGACTGGCTTACTTTGGGTCTCAGCTTCTTTGCTAACAAAGCCAGATTTGACTTCTAAAAACAAAATTAACTTTCAGTTACAAGTTAAATAAGTACTAGGGATGTAATGTACAACATGATAAATATAATTAAAACTGCTGTATTTTATATATGAAATTTATTAAGAGAAAATCCTGTGTTCTCATCACAAATAAAAAATATTTTTTCCTATTTCTTTAATTTTGTATCTATATGAGATTATGGATGTTCACTAAACTTATCGTGATAACCATTTCATGATGTATGTAAGTCAAATCATTATGCTGTACACCTTAAACTTATACAGTGCTGTATGTCAATTATATCTCAATAAAACCGGAAGAAAAAAATTTGACTCGCCTATACCAAATTTTCTCTGAAGCTTTAGAAAACAAGGGTCCGCAGAACCCCATGTAATAATAGATAAGAAGTAAAATACTTTATAACTTTACCATTTGTAATTTCATTGAATCCTTATAACAGTTGTATGAGGTAGAAATTTTTATTAAAATACACATTTTACAGATGAAGAAAGACTAAGAAAGGTCAATAAGTGTGTACAAGTTTTTACTGCTTGTAAGTGGCAAAGCCAAGACTAGAGCTTAGGTTTACTGGAATCTAAATCCGATTCCAGTGTACTTCCCACTACACCAGGCTGTCAGGCAAGGCCTCTCTGGGTTTTAAAGGGAACACAAGCAGTGTGTCTGCCTCTGATACATTATGTGTGATGTCAGTACAGAAAGCAAATGGGTTAAATCTTGTCTGGGCAGGAATCAGGCACATTAAACTGATTTGCTCTTTGCTTGTGACTGATTTACTTGCCTGGATCACAAAATGATTTCCCACTTTGGTAGGAAAGAAAGCAGTGTTTTCCCCCAAAGAAAGAAGTGTTGGCATTGGGTTATTATGCCCCTGCTCCTCTTGGCTTCCTGTTCTCTGAAGAAGTTGTTCATTAATTTCATGTCTTTCTAGACTGTGAGCTCCTTAAGTATAAAAGTCAAGAACCTCCTGTGCCTGGAAGAGAGCAGGCAGTTAGTTACTCATTAAATATTCATTAAATTAAGTTATTATCATTATATTTATATTAATTATAAATTACTGTTGCTGTAGGTAATTATTTTATAGTAATAACTACCATTAATGACTGTCAAATGGAGTGCCAGGCACTTTATAAACATTGTTGTGAATTCTCATGATAACTGTCAAAGGAAGAGCTATTACATATGAGGGAATAAGGTTCAACTATGTTAAGTAACTTTCCCAAGGTCTTATAGCTTGTGTTACCTTAAGTGGAAAATAAGTATATGTAAAAAATTTTTTTTTACTTTATTTATTGTGGTAAAATATACATAAAATTTACCATTTTAACCATTTTTAAGTGTATAATTTAGTGGCATTAAGTACACCACAATGTTGTATAAACATACTCATTATTTCCAGAACTTTTTCATCACCCCAAACAGAAATTCTGTATCCAGGAAATAATAATTCTCCATTTCCCCTCCGTCCAGCCCCTGGTAACCTCTAATCTACTTTCTGCCTCTATGAATTTGCCTACTTTAGATATCTCACATGAGTGGAATCATACAATTTGCCTTTTATTTGGCTTATTTCACTTAGCATAATGTTTTCAAGGTTCATCCATGTTGTAGCCTATATAAAAATTCATTCCTTTTTATGGCTGGTTAATATTCCATTTATGCCACATTTTGTTTATCCATTCAACATTTGTCTCCTTAAATCCCGTAGAATAAACTTTAGCCCTTTGAGGTTGAACCGTGGCTGTTAGCCTCTGTGCTGGTCCCTCAGCCAGCAAAAGCAACAATCAGCAATCAAACACATAAACAAACCCAGTATTTAGAGGACAAGGTCATTAAGGCCAGCTCTAGCTCCAGCAGGCCATGCCAGCAACTCAGGCCTTCACCCCGACTGCTGCCTGCCTGTGGGAAGGGGCATGGTAGCTGCTGGGCAAAAGACTGAAATTAACTGAGATTTACCAGCCTCTACATCAAGCTCCCTCTGGATGCTGCATGTTTTTTGACTAGACTCCTGTTCTGAAATAGTTACTTCAGACAGTTTCTGCCAGTTCGGGTTTGGTGGAGAGACGGATTTTTGGAGCTTCCTATTCTGACATCTTCCAGGACATCACTCCCAGTATAGGTATCCTAAAAACAAACAAACAAACAAAAATGGTGTCATATAAAATAAAGGTTTGTTACCATTGCATAAAAGAAAATATAAGGCAAGGATTTTTTTTTCTTTTCCAGGTAAGGTCTTAATACATCCAATATTTTTTGCAAATAAAGAATAGCCATCATCCTGCTTGATGGTAGGAAACATGTGCTTTCCATGTATTTGTTCACAGTGACAGACAGATTTTCAGAATTAGCTGAAGTAACAACAGTGTATTCAGTCATTGGCATATTTCTATTAAATGATGGAAATACTGTCCTATAGCTCACTTTGTTTCCTGTCTTCTACCCTGGTGAAAAAAAATCTTTATTCATTAGCATGCTGAGAGCTTTGAATCAAGATTTAGGTGCTTTTATGCCTGAAGAGATTTCATTTAAGGTTTTTTGCTTTAAAGTATTTCAGACTTGCTTTGCCACCCTCCAGGGTGCTAGCCCTCATGTCTTTCCTCTGGAAATACTTTCTTGGATAGGCAGCAGGTTTGCTGAACAGAGCACTGGGGAACACCAGGTTCCAGCCCTGAATCTAATAATATTAGTTTTATAGTGACTATTCATTGAGTAAGAAGTTATACCAGATATGAGCTGGGTGCTTTATATAGTTCATCTCATTTAATCTTCCTAACATTCCACAAGATAGATGCTATTATTCAGTTTTATAGATGAAAAAACTGATGCAGGGAGGTTAAATGACTTTTCCAAGGTCAAAGAGGATTTCAGTACAGTTTTGCTGGGCTCCAAAGACTCTACTCTGATCTCTATCCCATTCTGAATGAGGGGAAGGCCTAGAACTTAAAGGTTCCTTTATTTTGGCTCAGCTTGCTCATTCAAAAAATGAGGAGGTTAGGGATATATTATACAACATGGGGAATATAACCAATATTTTATAATAACTATAAATGGACTATAACCTTTAAAAATTATGACTCACTATATTGTACACTTGTAACATATAATATTGTACACCAACTATACTTCAATAAAAGAATAATAAATAAATTTTTTAAAAATGAGGAGGTTGCTCCTCAAGATGCCTTAGGAGCTATTAAAGGGCGGGGTTAAGCAACATAGGTGCTCCCTTCCCCTCCAGTAGATGTCTGCTCAGGCCGATTTTATATGTAAACTTCCAGGTGAGATTTTGTTTGACAAGAGGATTCTCTTGCCACAGGAAGGGGGAGCTAAATGAACTGGTCAGGATGAGCTCTCACCTTCCAGTTTCTTATATCCTCTATTCTTCAAATTGTAAGATTATCAATTTTGTGAAGACACATACATGCAATGACTCTGTGTCCTTTGTGTATGTTGCCTCTCCGTGGACTCGCTACCTTAACCAGCACAGATCTGTAAGAAGGGGAAAGACACAGACATGTAAGGAGACAGTTACAGTACAGTGAGACATGCTGTCTCAGAGGGATGTGCCACTATATTCCAAGAACCTAACATAATAAATAGATGTACAAATTGCTGTGGAAACAAAGTGGGCGTAGGGGAGGGGCCATAACTCTGTCAGAGGTTGTTATCAGGAAAGGGTTCTGAGAAGTCAAGCATGGAACTAGGTCTTGAAGCATGAGGTGGAGTTCTCAGTTCCAGGTCTGGTTCTGCTACTAATAACTGCAAGACACTGGGCAAGTCTTGCCTTCACTTCCCATCCAGGCTATGAGGGACTTACGTGAGTTATTTAGCAATTTCCCTTCCAGCTCTAACATTCTGGGCATTAATCTATACATTTTCATTAGATTTCTTTCATTATAAAACTACTGGCTAACTCATTCCCTTAATCTATTTCTTTTGCCTCTTCTTGAACACAATTTTCTGTGCCCCTTCTTGGAACCCCTGGTATTGATGAAAAGTTCAGAAACAAGGAAGGTGAGGTGAACTCAGTACCCTTACTCAGAACCCTCTCCTACAGTGACAGTAGCTTCTGTCAGCCCAGGTCTTCTTGCCCTAGGGCTCCTGATATTCTTGGGCAAGATCAATAGGAAACCATGGAAAACCTTTTCACAAGGATCCTCCTATGAAAAGTTAGGGATAAGCCATAGCCACCTCGAGTGAGTGTGTTCCCTTTTCCTGCTAAATAAGCTCATGCAATTTAATTTAATTTTCTATTAGTTATGATTCTTAGTTAATGGAAATATAATTTAGTACTTATACTGAATTATACTTAACCCTGAATGGTATTTAGTATAGTATTTATCTTAAATTATAATTAACCCTGAATACAACTGAAAATGGGTGGACTTTGATAAAGGACTGGAAGAACTTTTTCCTATGCTGTATAGATTCTCATTGGAATGATTTCTGTTGCTTAATATAGTGGGGAGAGTCCCTGTTTGAAGTCAGAAGGCTTGAATTTGAATCCTGGCTCTGTCTGTAACTAAAAACTGCAACTCATTTTACTTCGAGGGCCTCAGTTTCCTCCTCTGTAAAGTAGGAAAAATAACGCCTACCTTATCTGTCACTTGTTTGTGAGACTTTAAGGAGATAATTGATCTCTAAGAACTTTTCAAATGAGGAGACAGCTAGTCAGGAGTGGAGCTGGGTCAGTGACTGCACTGACTGTTCTTATCCTGGAGGTTAACTGCTTGGGCAGGCTGAGGCCTCAGGAGAGGTCAGGAGATTGATGAGATTAGCAACTTTACTAGTGCTGAAACATTCTTTTGTGTGTGTTTTGAAGATAGCTCCCTGGCATTTGGGGGCACAATTGGCCTAATTCCCAGACTTGTACTTCTCAAATAATCATAAGGTTTGGGGGTAGGAATGGAGGAAGTCCAGAGCTTAGGAAAAAAGATACCTGGGTAGAGATGACACCCTCTTATGCCTCAAACACTATAGAGCTAAGTTGTTTCTCCTGTGGGTGGGTTAGTAATAACAGCTATCTCTTATTAACAGTAATGGTTGCTGTTTGTTGCGCAGCCATTATCCGCCACGCACAGTGTTTGGAAACTTTCCTAATGTACCTGACATCAGAGGAGAGCAAATTCAGCCTGGAGATAACCCAGAGCAGGTACTCCAAGGTTAAACTTTATTTGAAGTCTGTTTGAAGTTTATCTTCAAAATTCATATGAATTTTACCTTGTCACCTTTATATATAGTCATACTTGTTTTCTTTAAAATAAATACTTTAAATTGTTTGGTACTTTTTTTGTATTTGGTAAAATTAACATTCCAAGAAAGTGCATACGATTTATTCAGTGCTTTCATGTACCCTCTAGCGTATTGTTGAGTACCCACAGGGGCTCCTTTATCCAGTTTGAGAACTATGTCATCATTATTTTACTTAATCCTTATTATCTAAGTTTTAATAGATGTAGATACAAGTCAAGAAAGATGGAAAGACTTGTCCCTGTCACAGAGCCATAAAGTGGTAGAGCCAGAATCAAGTCTAAGTTTGGATGCTCCATGCTCTTAACCACTGAGCTATATGTTTTCTATATTATTTACTGCCTTATACTTGTTTATATTTCTGTAACACTCATTGCTCTTGCAGTCAATCACTCTGTCCTCAGTGTTTAACACAGTGCCTAACCAAGTAAACTCTCAGTGAATACTGATTGATTGAATGAATAAATGACTAAAATGACTAATCAAGTCCCAATATGAAACCTATTCAGAGATCCATAAGTCTCTGGCAGATTGACCTCAGAGTTTGGAATAAGTGTTTTTGTTCTGAGACTCTCTTCTAAAGCAGTGATTCACAGTTAACGCTAAGCCAATGCTTCTACACAGAAAATAATATTTGTAGAGAATTCTAGATAAACAAGGTTGCCCAGGAGCTCCTTTCCAGACATTCCTACAGAGCTTAAGGAATTGGTACCTCAGTTCACCTGTATCTCACTGACAGCTCCTAAGCCACCATGAAGGATATCTCAGAATTATGTGGTTTTTTGTTTGTTTCCTTATCTCCCCCTGCCCCCATACACCCTCTCTCTCTCTCTCTCTCTCTCACACACACGCACACACACACACACACACACACACACACAGAGTCTCTCTCTTCTCCTTCTATGTACCCATCCACCCCTGATCCTTACTATCAAGCACAGGTGTGTTATGGACAAAGCTTGAGAGTCATTGTCTTAAAATTATTGTTGTTGTCTTAATAGCAGCTGGTAGTGAGTAGTCTGTGCATATTTTGGGAGATTGGTGAACCTCCACTGCTGACTTATCCTTTCTTCCAGAGTGTATTGCTTGGAGCTCCTAGAGGAATTTCTCTTCTAAAAACCCACAGGCATTGCCCAGTGTTCTGAAGCATTTGGAATCTGGTCCTTAGTTAAAGAGAAACCTGTAGAAGCCTGTTAGTATTTGCTTTTAGGGGGATTTAGGGGTGGGGTGGGGTGGGGAGGATTGTTTTATTTTTGCTTAAAAGAAGTGGGGAGCTATAAGCAAGATGAATATCCTGATACAGTGAATCTCTTCTTAGGCTTGGAGAGACTTTTCCAACATCTGAAGGTGGCCAATTGTGAGTTTCCAAAGTCTCTATGACTGATTGATTTATACCTTATAGCAGTGGCTTCTAAGGGTAGTCCCCAGGCCTAGGAATTTGTTAGAAATGCAAATTCTTGGGCCCTACCCCAGATCTACTGAATTACAAACTCCAGAGGTGGTTCTCCAGCAATCTGTGTTTTCACAAGCTCCCCAGGTGATTCTGATGCTCATATCTTCCATTTAATAAATGTTCAATAAATAGGCTTTTTCTTCCTTCCCAATTCAGTGAGCTTGTCTAGGAATCTTGCCATCATAAATGTCATAATTCCTCTGAGAAATACCTTTTGGATTCAGAACGGCTTTAGAAACAGAGGCCATGTGTTAGCTTGGAGACATGTCAGCTGTGACAGAGGAGTGGCTGGCCCCTTCTCAGACAGATTGGGAGGTCTGTGACCAGGCAGTTCTAAACCCTGGACAGAGGAGTAGAAGCTACAGTTTTTAGGAAGATAGCCAACAATCCTACCTTTTTCCCTCTACATCTTAGGAAAACTAAATAACTGGCCCAAAAAATTGGCTTTAAAAGGACTCATGTTGGGTAAGGTCAAAAGTGTGATTGCTTGAAAATTGCTTAGTTGTTGGGGAAGGTACTTGAATTTAAGGGTCTAAATCAGATTTTTGCCAGTACTGCTCTCAGCAGGAAAAGAGACAGAAAAATCAGTAGTCCTTGGTCTTGTTTAAGCTACAGAACCACACTTCTTGTTACCTCCAAAGGCCTCTGACTGCCAGAGAGAGAAGCTTGAGCCATCACTGTCACGACAAGTGCTGCTACGATTGTAAGTTTATGCTGAGTTCCTTGAACTCTTTCGTCTTATGTCTGCATGGCAGGAGGACTGGAATCTTTGTGGTACCATGAGATAGGCAGGGGTGAGCAGCCAAGACCTGACTCCAGACCTTCCTTCCCTTTTCCCTCCTTAGGGTGGCCCCTGAGCTGGGAGAACTGAATTCAGAAGTGCAGACAAGAGGGCTGGGCAGTGTCCGATAGGGTTGGCGTGTTCCTGAGCAGCTCCGTTGTGATTTAGGTTACTGACAATCCTGAGTTTCCAGAGGAACATGGAGCCTTGAGGAGGAAGGCTGAGTGATTGATATTATTATAATCATTTTCATCATTTGAGTACCCATTCCCTACCAAGTCCAGTGCTGGGTGTTTCTCATATAGCTTAGCGGTTAAGACTGCTTAATTTTGAATCTTATTAGCTGTATCATTTGATTACTCTGTATCAATTATAAATGCCTGAAGATGCTACTGGAAGGCTTGACTAATGGTAGTTTAAACAAATAGGAGGTGTATTTTTCTCATATAAAAAAGAAGTCTGGAGGTCAGTGGCAGGTGGCATTGATTTATTAGGTCTGTGATTTCAAGACCAGTATCCCCTGACTCTTTTGGCTTTTCCTGCTTGATCTAAGATGACTGCTACAGCTGTAGGCATCACGTCTGTGATCAAGAAAGGAAAAAGGGGGTGTGGGGGAACATCGGTAATATTTGTCCTTTTACTAGGAAAGCAAAGGCTTTCCCAAAACTCCCCCAGGAGATTTCTTTGTATATTTCATTGGTCAGAACTGGGCCACCTGGCTAGTCCTAAGTACTAGGAAGGCTGAGAAAGCGAGTATTTAACTTTTCCAGCCTCAGCAGCGCAGAGGGGGATGGAAATGAGCATTGGGTTAGGCAGTCCATGGTCTACCAAAATGACCTGGGTGAGTAAATTAGCTTCTCTAGTTGATTCCTCATCTATAAAATAAAGATAATAGTAGAACCTACCTCATGAACGGGTTGTGAGGATTAAATGAGATCAATGTAAAGTACTTAGCATAATACTTGATGCATAATAAGTAGTAATATTGTCTTTATTGCTAGCATTATCATCTCAACTCTGCAAAGTTATTATTATTATTCCATTTTACATAAGAGGAAGCCAAAGCTCAGTGAGTGGAGATAAAAGTTTGCCTGAATTCACATACTCTGAAATGGCAAAACTGAGCTTAGAGCCCATATCTGAACCTAAAGTCCATTCTCCTTTTTCTGCAGTGGGAGTTGAGTCAGCAGAGAAATGGTGGTTAGCTGGTGAGTCTGTGTTGGCCAGACCCATGGCATCAGCCGTAGGCTGGGTGATTAGGCAGGGAAGGAGACTGAAAAGAGTAGGTCTGGACAGTGAGAGTACAAGCAGAAGCCCTGGCCAGGACATATAAGGACAAAGAGGAACATGACTGAAGGGGTGGGTCATCACTGGACTGATACTAGGATCCACCATATTGAGGATGAGTGCTTGGGAAAAATGGAAATATAATTTGATAAAAACTGTAAGAATAGCCTGTTACAAGAGTAGCCAGAAGGGACCCCCTAATCAGGCCTGGAGAGAGTAAGGTCAAGGGCAACTTTCTGAAGAAGGGAATGAGTGAAGGACAAGGGAAGAACAATCCAAGCATTAGGGATAGCCTGAACAGTGACATGGAAACAGAACAGTTGAATGGAGTATGCTAGAATAGCTGTGTGTTTGGTATTGGTGTAGTGTAAAGTGCCAGGCCAGGATTGGCAAAAGAGGAAATAATAGGACATCCAGATGGATGGGAGCCAGACACAGAGGGTCCTTATGCCGTGCTAAGAAATTTGGAACTTAACTCCTTGGCAATAATCTTTATCCTTGTTTGGATACTTGTTTGGCACTTTATCCTTGGCCACCAGAGTGGCAATTTTGAAAGGTCTCTCTGGATGGAGGAGGATGGATTGGAGAGAGAGAAAAAGGAGGTCAGAAGATAAGTTAGGAGGTCCTTAAAATAATTCAGTCAAGAGATGTGAACAAGGAGTGGTATTTGGGATGGAGAGGAGAGAACATCTTTGAGACATTTTTAGAGAGAACAGTGTCTGACATTCAGTAGACATTCAGTATTTGTGGAATATGAATGAGTAAGTTAGGACTGCATGTTGGATTTGGGGAGTAAGGGAGAAGGAGGAATCTGAACTTATCTCAGGCTTCCTCTGGCTTACATGACAGGTTGCATGGTTATGCCTTTTTCACTGAGTTCTTGGGAGTACTGAGGCCAGTGTGTGTCTGGGAGCTTTCCTTTTAGATGTTTCTCAGATAATTTTCTCATAACACTTGAGGAATCCACTTTTTTTTTTAGTGCTAGGATTTCTAAATTTAATACAGCTTGGTAATTATGTGGCGATATAATGCTATTCCCATTTTACAGATTTGGAAACTGAGGTGCAGAGTAGTTAATTAACTTGCCTGGGATCATTCAGCTACTCAGAGTTAGGAGATGTTCTTTCCTCTACAGCATGTAAGGCTCTTGAACTTCCCGTTGTAATTTCAACTGATTATAGGCCATAATAAAATAACTTGGACTTCCCTGGTGGTGCAGTAGTTAAGAATCCGCCTGCCAGTGCAGAGGACACGGGTTTGAGCCCTGGTCCGGGAAGATCCCACATGCCGCGGAGCAACTAAGCCTGTGCACCACAACTACTGAGCCTGCGCTCTAGAGCCCACGAGCCACAACTACTGAGCCACATGCCACAACTACTGAAGCCCGCATGCCTAGAGCCCGTGCTCCGCAACAAGAGAAACCACCGCAATGAGAAGCCCGTGCACGCAACGAAGAATAGCCTCTGCTCACCGCAACTAGAGAAAGCCCACGCACAGCAATGAAGACCCAGTGCAGCCAAAAATAAATAACTAAATAAATAAAAATAAAACAAGCCATAGCATTTTAAAAGATTAGATTGATCTAGTTACTCAGCTGTTACAATGAGGCCATGAGTTAATCGTAATTCAGTGCACCTTCTAATTCAGTCCAATAGACTGTACAGTATCATTTGCATTATAAAAAGAAAGTTCTACTGATGCCTCCTTAGTGTTAAGAGGAAAAAATAAAATAACTCATAGAAAGAGTCCACCTTATTCTTCTTTATCAGATCTGGTTTCAGTCTTCACTGTCACTAACATTACCATGAGCAAATCAGTTATTTTTGTAGAACCTCAGTTTTCTCACCTGTAAAAATATGGGAGATGTTCATTTAATAGTTGCTGTTATTATTATTTTGCATATGCAATAAGAGATTCAGAATTTGATAAGGATTATAAGGGTCTTGCCCAGGTCACATAGTAACTTAGTGGCAGCTCTAAACAAAAAATGTGTTGAGAGGACTTCCCTGGTGGCGCAGTGGTTAAGAATCTGCCTGCCGATGCAGGGGACATGGGTTCAAGGCCTGGTCCAGGAAGACCCCACATGCCGCGGAGCAACTAAGCCCCTGTGCCACACTGCTGAGCCTGTGCTCTAGAGCCCCCGAGCCACAACTACCAAGCCCGCGTGCTGCAGCTACTGAAAGCCCGTGCGCCTAGAGCCTGTGCTCCTCAACAAGAGAAGCCACTGCAGTGAGAAGCTCGCGCACCGCAACGAAGAGTAGCTCCCACTCGCTGCAACTAGAGAAAGCCCGTGCGCAGCAACGAAGACCCACTGCAGTCAAAAAAAAATATGTTAAAATGGAAGCATTCTCTGGGGCTCTTTGACCTAATAAGACATGTTCTATATTTTAGTTTATTTGAAAACCCAATCCTGATCCAGAGACAATACACTATTAACACTTTGGTATCTGTTTTTTTCTAGATCCTTTAAAATGAGATTATATGCTATGTGCTGTCCTCTAACGCTTCAATTTGTTTAAGGAATTATGAGTTGTGTCATTTAGATTTGTTTCAGATAATGCCCTGTTAGTAGACATTGAGGTTGCTTTAACATTCACTATTAACGAGTAGCACAAAACAAAAATAATAGACTGAAAATGATTGAGAAATAAAAATGCAAAAGTGTGGGACACTGATATTTACACATTTTTGAAAGGACAAAAAATGCTTTTAAATGCACAAAAGGTTGTAAATACACATTATACACACAACAGTACACAAAAAATTACCTGTATTCAAAGCATAATGACTGGTTCGATGTTTCTACAAAAAGCCACACTGACTAGGAGATTGCTTTTGTCCAGCCTCTGCTTGGCCAAATAGCAATAGGCTTAATCACCTGGAGCCATGTAAGGAGAAGGGAAAAGCAGGAGTAAGGGATATGATTAAAGATTTAAAATTAAGATTTAAGATTCTCATTTAATAATCTTAAAATCCATGGGCAAACACAACCGTTTCCAAAAGAGAACTTTTAATGAAAGGGGTAAGGGTGGGGGACTAACATTTATTAAAACACTTACTACTCTGTGCCAAGTATTTATGCTAGGTATTTTGCATGCTACCTCCTTTAATTTTCTAATCTATAGTATAGGATATTCCTGTGCTCCTGAGGCTCAGGTAAAGGGACTTGCCTAAGATTTCACATCTGGTATGTTGTACATCTGACTTTTGAATCCACACTTGCCTCCTTCAGAGCCCCTGTTCTCCCTACTGAACTATGATGGCTCCCATAGGATGGCCAGAGCAGGAAACTCCTCCTCCTGACTGTCAGTAGGAATATTTAGATGGGTGTCTACAAAGCAAGTTCATGACTGCCCTGCTTTCTTCCCTAGCCAGCCTATGTGCAGACACAGGAGAAGGAAAAAGAGGCACTGGTCCCGACATAGAGTAGGTACTCAGAAAATATATGTCAAACAAGTAAATTAATTATTGTGTCTATTTTTTAAAAATACATCAAAACTGAGGCTCTGAGAGTTGAAGAAATTTGCCCAAAGTCACAGAGCTAAGAAGTAAAAGAGCTGAGATTTGAATCTAGGTCTGCCTGTAAATGAAGCTCCTGCTGTTTCTATAACACTGTACAGTTTGTCTCAGTTTGACACCTGCTCTAAATGTCGACAACAGTGTTACTTGTTTGAATCAACAGTAGGGGAAGGTACATGGCCTGAGCAAAAGTAACACTCTACTTAAAGTCTCTCTTGTAACTAACTTGGAGTTGCAGCAGCCTCTCCAATCCGGAAGCCAGACCGGATTGGAGGGAGAGGGAGCCAGTTAGATGCTAAAATTCTTTTTGTCCTTCTTCCCTGTTCTATAGCACTTTGTATTTCCCTCTTTGACAGCCTTTGTTCCAGGATGCCTAATACCAGGGTTACTTATGTGTTTGTTTGTCTTTCCCATTAGATGGTGAATTTATAGAGGGCAAAGATTATGTGTTTTCATTTCGCATTTATTATAGCACCTAGAACATATTAAGTGTTCAAGTAAATATTTATTTAATTGAATTGACCACCATTTGTGTATTAGCTCACTTTTGAAGACAGTCACTCAGGTATTAATTTTTAATATATACACAGTTCTAGAAAGGTTGAATTTCTGGCCTTCCAGCCCACAACTAATTCTAGCACTGGGGAAGGGCTAGCTGACAAAGGCTAAAAGGATGCAGGCTTCAGAATGATAAAATAAATGAGTGTAAGAGTGTTAACTGCCTGAGCATAAATAAAGATGCATTTAGATCAATGCCCCTAATTTCCTTCATTTTTAAGGGGAAAAAAATGTCTTTCCTTCATTCAAAACAAAAAAGTCCTCTGGATCGTCCTAGTTCCTCAAGCTGTCATAGCCACTCCTTTCCTTTACTATCAACATTTTTTTTAATTTTATTTATTTATTTATTGTTGGCTGCGGGGTTCGAGCCCTGGTCTGGGAAGATCCCACATACCACAGAGCAACTAAGCCCGTGCGCCACAACTACTGAGCCTGTGCTCTAGAGCCCTTGAGCCACAACTACTGAGCCCGCGTGCCACAACTACTGAATCCTGCGCACCTAGAGCCCATGATCCGCAACAAGAGAAGCCACCACAATGAGAAGCCCGCACACCACAACGAAGAGTAGCCCCCGCTCGCCACAACTAGAGAAAGCCCGCATGCAGCAACAAAGACCCACGCAGCCAAAAATAAATTAATTAATTAATTTTTTTAAAAAAATAAAGAAAAAAAGAAAACACTCCCATTTACCATTGCAACAAAAAGAATAAAATATCTAGGAATAAAGCTACCTAAGGAAACAAAAGACCAGTATACAGAAGATTATAAGACACTGATGAAAGAAATTAAAGATGATACAAACAGATGGAGAGATATACCATGTTTTTGGATTGGAAGAATCAACATTGTGAAAATGACTCTACTACCCAAAGCAATCTACAGATTCAGTGCAATCCCTATCAAAGTACCACTGGCATTTTTCACAGAACTAGAACAAACAATTTCACAACTTGTATGGAAACACAAAAGACCCCGAATAGCCAAAGCAATCTTGAAAACGAAAAATGGAGCTGGAGGAATCAGGCTCCCTGACTTCAGACTATCCTACAAAGCTACAGTAATCAAGACAGTATGGTACTGGCACAAAAACAGAAATATAGATCAATGGAACAGGATAGAAAGCCCAGAGATAAACCCACGCACATATGGTCACCTTATCTTTGATAAAGGAGGCAAGAATATACAGTAGAGAAAAGACAGACTCTTCAATAAGTGATGCTGGGAAAATTGGACAGGTACATGTAAAACTATGAAATTAGAACACTCCCTAACACCATACACAAAAATAAACTCAAAATGGATTAAAGACCTAAATGTAAGACCAGACACTATAAAACTCTTAGAGGAAAACATAGGCAGGACACTCTATGACATAAATCACAGCAAGATCCTTTTTGACCCACCTCCTAGAGAAATGGAAATAAAAACAAAAATAAACAAATGGGACCTAATGAAACTTAAAAGCTTTTGCACAGTAAAGGAAACCATAAACAAGACCAAAAGACAACGCTCAGAATGGGAGAAAATATTTGCAAATGAAGCAACTGACAAAGGATTAATCTCCAAAATTTATAAGCAGCTCATGCAGCTCAATATCAAAATAACAAACAACCCAATCCAAAAATGGGCAGAAGACCTAAATAGACATTTTTCCAAAGACGATATACAGATTGCCAACAATCACATGAAAGAATGCTCAACGTAATTAATCATTAGAGAAATGCAAATCAAAACTACAATGAGATATCATCTCACACCAGTCAGAATGGCCTTCATCAAAAAATCTAGAAACAATAAATGCTGGAGAGGGTGTGGAGAAAAGGGAACCCTCTTGCACTGTTGGTGGGAATGTAAATTGATACAGCCACTATGGAGAACAGTATGGAGGTTCCTTAAAAAACTAAAAACAGAACTACCATATGACCCAGCAGTCCCACTACTGGGCATATACCCTGAGAAAACCATAATTCAAAAAGAGACATGTACCACAATGTTCATTGCAGCTCTATTTACAATAGCCAGGACATGGAAGCAACCTAAGTGTCCATCACCGGATGAATGGATAAAGAAGAAGTGGCACATATATACAATGGAATATTACTCAGCCATAAAAAGAAACGAAATTGAGTTCTTTGTAGTGAGGTGGATGGACCTAGAGTCTGTCATACAGAGTGAAGTAAGTCAGAAAGAGAAAAACAAATACCGTATGCTAACACATATATATGGAATCTAAGAAAAAAAAAAAAAGGTCATGAAGAACCTAGTGGCAAGACGGGAATAAAGACACAGACCTACTAGAGAATGGACTTGAGGATATGGGGAGGGGGAAGGGTAAGCTGAGACAAAGTGAGAGAGTGGCATGGACATATATACACTACCAAACGTAAAATAGATAGCTAGTTGGAAGCAGCTGCATAGCACAGGGAGATCAGCTCGGTGGTTTGTGACCACCTAGAGGGGTGGGATAGGGAGGGTGGAAGGGAGGGAGACGCAAGAGGGAAGAGATTTGGGAACATATGTATATGTATAACTGATTCACTTTGTTATAAAGCAGAAACTAACACACCATTGTAAAGCAGTTATACTCCAATAAAGTTGTTTAAAAAAAAAATTCCTCTGGATCCTCCTACTTCCTCAAGCTGTCTTAGCCACTCTTTTCCTTTACTATCAACATTTTTAAAAATTTTATTTATTTATTTATTTTTGGCTGCGTTGGGTCTTCGTTGCTGCGTGCCGGCTTCTCATTGCGGTGGCTTCTCTTGTTGCGGAGCATGGGCTCTAGGCGCGCAGGCTTCAGTAGTTGTGGCACGCGGGCTCAGTAGTTGTGGCTTGTGGGCTCTAGAGCGCAGGCTCAGTAGTTGTGGTGCACGGGTTTAGTTGCTGAACGGCATGTGGGATCTTCCTGGACCAGGGATCAAACCCGTGTCCCCTGCGTTGGCAGGCGGATTCTTAACCACTGCACCACCAGGGAAGTCCCTTAGTATCAACATTTTTACTCATGTTTTAACACAGCCTGCTGTTCCAGTGCCTTCATTAAATCTGCTCCATATCAAGTTAAAAGGCAGATGTTGTCATGCTCAATTTTTAAAAAAAGATCCAACTATATACTATCAACAGGAGATACAGTTTAGATTCAGAGATACAAAAAGGTTGCAACGAGGAGTAGCCCCTGCTTGCCACAAGTAGAGAAAGCCTGCACACAGCAATGAAGATCCAAAGCAGCCAAATACAAATCAAAATAAATAAATAAATTAATTAATTAATTAATTAAAATAAAAGTTAAAAAAGGTTGAAAGTAAAAGGATGGGAAAAGATCATGTAACAGCAACCTTAAGAAAGCTAGGGTGGCTATGCTCTTATCAGACAGAACAGACTTTAAAACAACAACAAAAAGCCCGCGCACCGCGATGAAGAATGGCCCCCGCTCGCCGCAACTAGAGAAAGCCCTCGCACAGAAACGAAGACCCAACACAGCCATAAATAAATAAATAAATAAGTTAAAAAAAAAGACAGGAGGCGAGCAGGCTGAACAGCAATCATTTAAAAAAAAAAAAAAAAAAAAAATGTTGCTAGAGTTAAAGGAGGGACATTTTATAATAATAATAAAAGAGTCAATCATTCATGAAGGTATAACAATTATAAACATATATACACCTAGCAATAGAATCCCAAAATACGTGAAACAAAAACTGACAGAAATGAAGGGCAAAAGACACAGTTCAACAATAGTAGTTGGAGACTTCATTACCTCTTTCAATAATGGATTGGACAACTAGGCAGAAGATAAGCAAAGGAACAGAAGACTTAAACAGCACTGTATACCAGCTATACCTAAGAGATATCTGTAGGACATGCCAACAACAGAATTTAGTTTTCTCCAGTACACATGAAACATTCTCCAGGATAGTCAATATGCTGGACCATAAAACAACTCTCAGTACATTTAAAGGATTGAACTCATACAGAGTATGTTCTCCAGTCACAATGGAATGAAATTATAAATTAATAATAAAAAGAAATTTGAGAAATTTACAATTTAGTTAAAATTAAATAACACACTCCTGAATAATCAATGGGTCAAAGAAGAAATCACAAGGGAAATTAGAAAATACTTGGAGATGAGTAAAACACACCATACCAAAATTTATGGGATGTAGCTGAAGTATACTTAGAAGGAAATTTATAGCTATAAATGCCAACATTAAAAATGAAGAATGGGGCTTCCCTGGTGGTGCAGTGGTTAAGAATCCACCTGCCAATGCAGGGGACATGGGTTCAAGCCCTGGTCTGGGATGATCCCACATGCCACGGAGCAACTAAGCCCGTGCGCCACAACTGCTGAGCCTGCAGTCTAGAGCCCGTGATCCACAACTACTGAAGCCCGCACGCCTAGAGCCCGTGCTCCACAGCAAGAGAAGCCACTGCAATGAGTAGCCCCCGCTCGCCACAACTAGAGAAAGCCCAGGAGCAGCAACGAAGATCCAACACAGCCAAAAATAAAAATAAATAAAAAATAAAAAAATAAATAAAAATAAAAAATGAAGAATGATCTCAACTCAGTAACCTAACCTTTCACCTTAACACACTGGGGGAAAAAAAGAGTAAACTAAACCTAAAACAAGTAAAGGGAAGGAAATAATAAAGATTAGAGTAGAAATCAATGAAATTAAAAAACAGAAGAACAATAGAGAAAATCAATAAATCAAAAGTTGGTTCTTTGAAAAGAGCAACAAAATTAACAAACTTTTATCTAGACTGATTAAGAATAAAAGAGAGAAGACTTAAATTACTAAAATCAGGAATGATACAGGGGGTATTATTACTGATTTTACAGAAATAAAAAGGATTATAAGGGCATATTATGAACAATTGTATGCCAACAAATCAGATATCTAGGCGAAGTGGACGAACTACAGATGGTACGCAACTTATGATGATTCAACTTAGGATTTTTCAACTTTGCAATGGTGTGAAAGTAGAAAATCTGAATAGACCTATAACATACAGAATTAGTAAAAAAAACAAACAAACTTTCTACAAAGAAAAGCCCAGGACAGACAGCTTCATTGGTGAGTTCTAACAAATATTTAAATAAGAATTAACACTCACCTTCCACAGACTCTTCCAAAAAATAGAGGAGGGGGGAATACTCTCTAACTTATTCTATAAGGCAAATATTGTCCTGATACCAAAATCAGACAAAGACATCATAAGAAAACTGTAGACTAATATCCCACTTGAATATAAATGCAAAAGTCCTCAACAAAATAGTAGCAAAATGAGCAATAACGTATAGAAAGGATTATATTATACACTATGACCAAGTGGGATTTATCCCAGGGGGGAAGATCCATTCA
The DNA here is from genome assembly GCF_009873245.2 of Balaenoptera musculus. NCBI lineage: Eukaryota > Metazoa > Chordata > Mammalia > Artiodactyla > Balaenopteridae > Balaenoptera > Balaenoptera musculus. Next base: position 57,623,013 of record NC_045792.1, read on the forward strand.
ACATAGGAAAATCAATCAATGCAACACACCATATTAAAACATTAAAGACAGAACTCACATAATCATCTCAATAGACACAGAAAAAGCTTTTGACAAACTTTAATACCCTTTCATGATTTATAAAAACAAAGAAATGAACAAAAACTCCAACAAACTAGGAATAGAAGGAGCTTCCTCAACCTGATAAAGGACATTTATGAAAAACCCATGGCTGTCATCATACTTAATAGAAAAAGACTAAATGCTTTTCCCATAACATTGTGAACAGGCAAGGATTTCAGGTCTCACCACTTCTATTGAACATTGTGCTGGAGGTTCTAACCAGGGCAGTTGGGCAAGAAAATGAAATAAAAGTCATCCAGATTGGAATGGAAGAAGTAAACTATCTGTCTTTGCAGATGACACGATCTTGCATATAGAAAATTCTGAGGAATCCATGCAGAAACTATTAGAACTAGTAAATGAGTTCAGCAAGGTTGCAGGATATAAGATCAATATATAAAAATCAATCATATTTCTGTACAGTTGTAATAAATAATCCAAAAATGAAATTATGAAAACAATTCTGTTTACAATAGCATCAAAACAAAAAAAATAAGAATAAATTTAACAAAAGAAGCATAAAACATACACTCTGAAAACTACAAAACATTCTTGAAAGAAATTAAAGATCCAAATAATTAGAAAACTATCCCATGTTCATGGATTGAAAGATTTAATGTTTTTAAGATAGTAATACTCCCCAAATTGATCTACAGATTCAACACAGTCCCTATCAGAATCCCAGCTGACTTGTTTGCATATTTTGACAAGCTGTTCCTGAACTTCACATGGAAATTCAAAAGACCCATATTAGCCAAAACAATCTTGAACAGGAACAATTCAGAGGACCCACACTTCCCAATTTCCCAAAACTTATTAGAAAGCTACACGGAATCAAGACAGTGTGTTTTTGGCATAAGGGTAGACATATGGATCACTGGAATAGTATTGAGTGTCCAGAAATAAACCCTCGTATTTACAGTCAGTGATTTTCAACAAGGGTACCAAAAACAATTCATTGGGGGAAAGAACAGTCTTTTCAACATATGGTGCTGGGACAACTAGATATCTACATGTGAAAGAATGAAATAGGACCCCTCTTTCACATCATATGCAAAAATTAACTCAAAATGGTTCAAAGACCTAAATATAAGACCTAGAACTATAAAACTCTTAAGAAAACTTGGAGGTAAATCTTTGTGTGACCTTAGATTTGGCAAGGGTTTCTTACATATGATACCAGTAGCACAAGAAGCCAAAGAAAAAATAGGTAAATTGGACTTAATCAAAATTTAAAACCTTTGTACTTCAAAGGACACCATCAAGAAAACAAAAAGACAGCCCACATACTTGGGATAAAATATTTGCAAATCATCTGGCAGATAAGGGACTTGTACCAATGTTTATATGTCAAGAACTCTTACAAGTCAATAATAAAAAGACAACCCAATTAAGAAATATGCAAAAAATCTGAATAGACAGTTCTCCAAAGAAAATATACAAATGGCTAATAAACACATGAGAAGGTGTTCAGCGTAATTAGTCATCAGGGAAATGCAGATCAAAACCACAGTAAGGTTCTATTTAACACCCTTAGAATGGCTATAATTTAAAAAGGCAGATAATAACAAGTGTTGGCAAGGATATGGAGAAATTAAAACTCTTATATACTGATGCTAGGAGTGTAAAAATGGTATAGCCACTTTGGAAAAGAGTCTGGCTATTCCTCAAATGGTTTCCTGTCTATGGCCTTGCTTATACTGTTCTTTTTATTTGGGAATGCCAGTTCTTTTATCTTTGCCTGTCAGAATCCTGCCTATTCCACAAGGCCCAGCTCAAATTCCAGTTCCGCAAGCTTATATACTTAGAAACAGATTCTGCTAGGTTGTATGTCTTTATTTGGTATTACAAAATTGCCTTTCAGAATGGTTTTACTAATTCCCATTGTTTCATATCCTTCCTAACACTTGATATTGTCAGACTTCAAAATATTTGTCAGTCTGATAGGTGTGAAATGATATTGTATTCCATCTACTTGCATTTTGCTGATTACTAGTGTCGTTGAACATCTTTTTCTTTTCTCCTCCATCTCCCGAGTCATTTGAGTTTTTTCTTCCATGAATTGCATGATTAGATTCTCTTGCCTTATTTTCATTTTCTTACTGATTAATATGAGTTCTTTATTCTGGATACTAGTTCTTTTTTAAATGTGTGATAAATATCTTTTTTTACTCTGGGCTTGCTTTTTAACTCTGTTTATAGCATCTTGTCATACAGATTTAAATTTTGATAAGTTAAATTTATCAACCTTTTGGTCTCATCTAAGAAATATTGATACTTTCTAATCCCAAGGTCAAACTGATATTCTCCTTTTTTTTTTTTTCTAATAGTTTTAAAGTTTTTGTTTCTTTGTTTAGTTTAGGTCTTTGGTCTTTCTGGAATTGGAGAAGTGAGAGGTGGGGATCTAATTTTTTTTCTTCACATGAAAAACCAAGTATCCCAGTATATTTTATTGAATCTGAGCAAGATTCTCTCCTTTACCAAATCTTGTTAAACAGAATAATGAAATGAAAGAGTGAATTGATCCGGGAGGGAAAGGGATTAATGGACCAAATCATCAATTTGCAAAATTTCATCTTGCTTTTTTATCTCTTTCAAAAGATAAATGCAGGGAGGGCAGGAATCATTCACCGAACAGTCTGTAAAGTGCTGAGTACCTCCCATCTGTCTTATAGATGGGCGGGGGGGGGGCTGGGGGCAGGGCGGGAGGGGTAGCAGCAGCACACTCCTGGAGTGGTGATTGAGACAGAATAGGCCATGTGCTTTCCATTAAAATTTCTCCCATTTTGGCAGATAGGGAACTTTGGCGATATTTTGAGATTTGTAAAAGAATGTTTCCCCCTGAGGAATAGAACACACTTACCTTAATGTTTCCCCCTGAGGAATAGAACACACTTACTTAGCAATTTTATTACCAGCTTTAACATAGCCTATTTTCTTATCTTTTTTTGTTGTGATATTGTTTTTACACTGAAGACATACCAAGCTAGGCCTGCTCTGGTTTTAGCAGCCTTTCTCTTCTAGGGCCCAGCCAAGGTGAATGACCTGCAGGTTGGTGGCCTTTCACCTAATGGATGAGTTCTCCCAGAAGATGGAACAACATAACTCAGAGCACAGTTGATTACAGGATAGTGCCCCCTTTCTTGTTACCTCAGGGGGAGTTGCCTTGCCCCAACTAAGAACAATGCTTCACTTACACCCTTATATTTCCCTGGGGCTCACTAGTGGGAGGCTGGGGGGGTGGGCCTTGAATCCAGTGTACAGGCTTCCTCAGATTCAGGTCTGGTGGGCTGGTCCAGAGCCAGCACTGCAGAACTGCTGCTTGCCTCCGCTGACCTACATTCCCACCAGTATAGCTCTCTTAGCAGCCAGGCCTCCCAACTAGTAAGAGGAATTCAGATTTAGGCTTTTTATCTGGAGCGAACACATTCAAGGGTCCATTTAATTTATTTTCTTTCCTTCTGCCTATTTAAAGAAAAGGGGGAAAAAAGCCCACAAACCTTGCCGTTAGAATGTTTCCCATCTTTACTTTTAGCCTTTCAGCTCAGTGCAATAAAAATGATTTTGCTATCAGGATGAAGTTTTGTGAGCTCTTGTCTCCTAAACATCTTTGTAGTTCCACTCTCTTTATCCCATTGTTACTGTTTTAGCTTTGCCTTTGGGCTGTTGCACCAACTTCCCATCTGGTCCCTCCTTCTCTGATCTCACCCACTCTGAACCCCTTTCTACATTGCTACTGTAGTCGTTTTTATAAAACACAAATTTGAAACTCCCCAGTTTAAAATCCTCCAATGGATTCTTAAATTCCATGCCTTAGCCTGGCATTCAGATCTCTTTACAATCTTTCCCCAGTGTATTTTTTAAACCTTCATTTCCTGCCACTCTTCCCTACTCACTGTAACCTCCAACCACACTGAACTATTTGCCATTTGCCTGATATGGAATACATTTTCATGCCTTCATGCATGAAATGAATATATATTTCTTTGTCCCCACCCTCACACACCTCTGACAAACTCCTCTTATTCATTGTTCAAGGCCAGCTAAAATCTTTCTTCTTCTGAAAAGCTATTCCCAACTGTCCCAGACCTGTTCTTCACTCCTTCCTCAGCATTTCAAGAATACTCCAACATTCTCTGATTATATATCATATATATTGCCTATAGATTAATATAAATAACCTATGTTACTTCCCTGTTAGACCGTAAGCTCTATGTAGAGAACCTAGCACGATGCTTGGCACAGTAAGCATCTGCTAGATGCTAACTATGCTGATGGATAATGATGAAGAAATCTGGATTAAGTCACTTTAGGCCTTCATTGACCACTTATTACCAGTCTTGTTGTGTCAATTCAGTTCTTTTTTTTTTTTTTTTTTTTAAATCAAGGGAAAAAAAGAAGAGTGAGCAAGGCAGGAAGAAAATGGAATTATTTTAAGGGAAGATGATTTGTAAATTGAAGTCTGACCAAAGGTGGACAGTCAGGATGGGGAAGAGTTGAAGGAATTGAGTCTGGATTTGAGCAAGAGAAAATTCAGGAAGAATAACTGATATCTTCATATCTGTGGACAGTTGTGCTGGAGCAGAGGAAACAGACATGTTCTGTGAGGGTGGAACTAGGACCAGTAGTTTAGAAGCTGTTCAGGGTTAGATTCCTTACAAGGTTGATTTTTAGCACAGAGTAAAGAATTTCTTAACCTCCAGAGCTCTCCAACAGGAGCTTTGACTGCCTCAAGAGATTCTGAACACACCATCATTAGAAAGTGTGCTGGCAGAGGCCATGTGGCCAGCCGTGTGGACCACTATAGAAGATATTACAGTGCTGAGTGTCAAATTAGACTCAATCATCTCTAATTCCTCTTCTAGCTGTGTAATTCAGTGCCTGTGTGATGCTTTTCAATAACATGAGCATGACCTATATTAGGATACTGAGTGGGAACAGAATAGCTTTTTTTTTTTTTTTTTAAATAACTGAACCATCTTTGACCAAATCGATTCTCCTGAGTAATTTCCTGTTATCTCAGGTTTTGAATCTGAAATAAAAGAATGTTGGCAAAGAAAACGGCAGCCAAATCCAGAGGTTTACGTGAAGTAGACTCATGTTTTGAGGGAGGTTGTTAGAATGGACTTTGTCTCATTCAGCAGGCCCAGTTCTGTCTCCACTCTCTTTTTAGTAGTTGTGTAAGATAAGTCTAAGCTTCAATATCCTCATCTATAAAATGGGACTAATAATGTATTTCATGGAGTTAGGGTAAAAATTAAGTCAGATAAAGAAGTGCCTGGCACAGTGCTCAGAATGCGTTACAGATTCAAAACTATATCCTTCCTCTTGCCCTCTTCTTTTTTATTTTGAGAGAATTAAAGATTTTTGTTTTGCTTGTTTGGTTTTTTTGGTCACCCCCAGGGTTGGGGGACAGTTTTCTTCATTTTAATTGTGAGCTTCAGAACTAAAGTGTCTTCATTGCATAAGTGTTCCCCCTGCTCACAAAGGAATAATCCTCTTTGTCTTCCTGGCCCAAGGAGTTAGTCTTCCACTACCTTTTTGGTACTCTGCTATTTTTACTTCCTAAAGATCAAGTAGTTTCAGAAATAGTTTCTGATTTCTCTTGAAAGTAATTTCTAATTTCCATATTAATCAAAAAAATAGCTTTACATTTCTTCAGTCCTAATCCTAGTAACAACAAGTAAAAGGGATTAGATTGTATTAACATCTGTAAAGCAGTTAAAGTGTATGCATCAGAATCCCAGGAAACCTGATCACTACTGTAGCCTTTGAGGTACAGAGGAGAAAAGCTCATTTGTGTCCATTTATTCTCTTCACTCTTGACCTCCAAAGAATATAAATACAGGAGGGGCACACTTGTTTCCAAGGAGCAAGTCATAGTTATTTGGTAAGTGTGGAAAAGGCCAGTTCCCACCACTGATTTACTGAATAATCTCAGCCAAAAAATCACTTTACCTCTGTGAGCCTTGATTTCCTTATCTACAAAATGGGCAAAATAACATTAGTGTTGTTTTGAGGCTTGAATGACATAGCATGTATGAAAATATCTTTTGTCTGAGTGGTGGGTGAAATATCCATGGTGTATTATTTGAACTCCATGTCTTTACCCCCAATGCACTTCAACAGATCCAGGCAGTCTTGGGGAACTGGGACTTGGAGTGCGCTCCACTCACTTTAGTGGGGCAGAGCCTATCCAGAGTCTTGGGAGTGTGCTGAGAGGAGACTTCAGCAGGTAACAGCCACAGTCTAGCAAGTGTTACTATGACCTGAAGCTTACATTCTAGTAGTGGGAGATAGGCAGTCTCCCATAAATACATAAACATATAGTATATCAGGTTGTTAACTGCTGTGAAGGAAAACAAAGCATGATTAGGAGCACAGAGAGTAATGAAAGCTGAAGGTAGTATTTTAGAAAGAATGTAAGGTGACCTTTGAACAGAGTTCCAGAAGGGAAGAAGGAGACAGGGTAAAGGCTCTGAGATGGGAAAGTGCTTGACACATTTGAAGAACAGCAAGGAGGCCATTGTGGCTGGAGTAGATTAGCATGGGGGCAAGTAGTAGGAGAGGAAGTTAGAGAGGTAGCTGAAGTCCAGGTGGGTCACTGAAAGGATTTCACCATAATTGTCTTGGGAAGCTACTGTGGGGCTTAAAGAGAGGAGTGTCATGATCTGATTTAATGTTTTAATGGATCTGTTCTGGCTGCTGTGGTAAACAGACTGCATAGGATCAAAGGTAGAAGAATAGACCCGTTAAGAAGCTATTGCAGTAATCTAGGTGAGAAATAATGATGACTTGGACTAGGATAGAAAGTATGTAGGCAATGAGATATGGTCAGATTTTAAATATATTCTAAAGGTGGAACTGAAAGGATTTGCTGATGGATTAGATGTGGATAGGAGAAAAAGTGTAGAGTCAAGGATGATTTTTGGCCTAAGGAGCTAGAAGAATGAGTTGTCATTTACTGGTATGGAGAAGAAGCTTAGAGAACAGATTTGGAAGGGAATGGGAAGATAAAAGTAAATATTTAATTTTGAATGTCATAAGTTTAAAATAATAATAGCTAACTTTTTGAAGTCTTAACTGTTTGCCTGGCTCCTAATACTTTGAGGTCTTACTAATTTAATACTTATAGCAACCTATTAAATAAATAATATTATTATTCCCACTTTACAAATGGGAAAACTAAAGCACAGAGAGGTTAAGTAAGCGGCCCAAGGTCACACAAATAATTAGTGGTGTTGCTGGAATTCAAACCTAAGCTTAGATCTAGCTCCAGAGACCATACTCTTAGCCACTCTACCCATATAGCCTTGATGTCTAGCAAACATCCAAGTGGAGATGTTAAGTAGGTAGTTAGATACTGTGAGTCTGGAGTTCAGGACAGCAGTCCAGTCTAGCAATATGAAACTTGGGCATAGGTAGTGGACAGATGAAACTGAAAAGGTAAGTTAGGGTCAATGACTGTAAAGGGAGCTATGGTCACAAGAAGACAAAATGATGAGATCAAGACCTAAAAGGCAACCCACCCTTTTAGGTGTGGTTAACCCATCAGTCCTACTTTGTAGAGCCAAGGAAGGTACAAGCCAAGCCACTTATGGATGTCCCCAAAATGCTACCCTTCATCCTTCTGCCTGGAATGTTCTTCCTGCCCTTTTTTTGTCCACATCAAGGGACACCTAGTGCCCAGTATAATCCCTGGCAGACAATAGGTACTAAATAAATGTTGGTTGATGAAGGCCCCTTCTCTGCTCACTTTACATCCTTGTCATGGCACTTTTAGGGCTGCATTCTAACTGTCCACTCAACTGTTTTTCTCCCTCATTACTTGGTGACACTCTCTAAGCCAGGGACCCTCTTGGATTTGTTTCTTTTGTTTTTAAACCTTTCATAGCTCCAGAATACAATGCCCTGGGTAATCTCTTTATTGAGTACCTATTCTCTGCAGTTATCTGTGCTAGGCACTAGAGATGCCAGCATCATCAACAGAGGCAGCAGGATGAGTAATATCAGTTGGGGACAAGGAAACAAAATAAAACAAACCCAGAAAAGTTGTAGGAAGGAAGCCCAGCTTTCATATGATACCCTTTTTGGACAGGGGAAGTTGATGGTCGGGAAGCGATACTCTCTACTGGCCACACAGACTATTCATCACCACCCTGTGTTTGAGAAGCTTGGATGCTTGCTGTCCAGGCTGAGGGGAAGAGGAGGTGGTGGTGTGTTCAGGGAGTAGAAAATAGGAACTGATCAAGAGCTGTTGTGTACAGGCAAATGAGACATAGCTATGCCTTCAAGAAGCTTACAGATTGGGGAACGGGGCGGGGGGGAGGACAGGAAATGTAAACAAACCATTGAAGTACATTGTGAAAAGTTCTGTCATTGGGGATGCATGTGTCTTCAAATTTGTTCTGTTCTACAGGGTAGAAGGTACAGATAGAGTTTGGTGAAGTATGAGAAGTCCCTTTCAGACAGTCAGAGCAGTTTCACAGTGGAGGGGGCTGCCGAGTCTCAGGAAAGGGCAGAGTTTATTATGGTCAGTAGAGGCGTAAGAGCTGGGATGAATGATGTGTGAGTGTGTTGCAGAGTAGCCCTAGCCTCAAATGGCCTTGAAGGTGCTTCTAACCTCTGCAATCTGTGACCCTAATCCCTTCCTTTTTCTCAGCCTAAGGATGTCACCTAGAAAATGAAGAGGGCTCTTTCTAATGCTTCCATTCTTTGATACCTGCCAAATTCAAGTGAATGAAAAATAATTCTACTTAGAAACACTGAAGGAAGATCCTGTAATTGCCCCTAAAGTAAAAGACATCTGAAATGACATAATAGGGGTATGATTACCCTTGGCTGTACAATCTCTCACATGAAGCTGAATACAGATTTCAGCCATGAGACCAGGTCACTTCGCTTCCCAGATTAAACCCTTGACTTTCTGCTTGAGAAGTGGCAGACCTCCATATTGCTAATTAAGTGACAACAAGTTGGCTGCCTTGGTTCTGAAATCAGAAAATGATTGGGCGTAAAGAGAGATGAATTTTCTTTGGAATTGGAAAGGATTTAGGGAAAGGTATATTAACAAAGATACACTATTAAAGCTCAATATTTATAAATCCCAAAGAAGCTTTTAGGGATTTAGGGATTTAATCTTTGACTTTTAAAATCAGCTTTCCATTGTCAGTCAAAATACCAATGAGCATTTAAAAACTGCAGGGAGCAATGAGACAGGCATTTACACACTGCTAGTGTGAGTACAAATTGATAGTCTTTCTAGAAAGCAGTGTGGCAAAGTATGTGAAGACTCTTAGCATGTCACTTCTCATCATTTCTGCTGCTACTTCCCTGATCTGAGCCCCATCATCTATTGCAAGGAGTTTGCAGTAGCCTCCTAACTGGTCTCTCCGCTTCTCTACTCTTCCCCCATTATAGTCTGTTTTCCACACAGCAATCAGAGTGACTCTTTTCAAACATAAGTCAGACCATGTTATTATTCTGCTCAAGACCCCATCATGGCTTCTCATTTCACTCAGAGTAAAAGTTGAAGTACTTACAGTAGCCTGAAGGCCCTACATGAACTGACCAGCCTTTTATCTCTCTGACTGCTCTACTACTACTTTCCCCCTCGCTTGTTCCACTTCAGCTACACTGGCCTCTTTGCTATTCCTCAGACATGTCCCATATCATATACTCCCAACTTAGGGCCTTTGAACTGACTGTTTCCTTCCTGTGAAATGCTCTTCCTTCAGCCATCTTGCTTGGTTAACTCTATTTCCTTCAAGTCTTTGTGGAAACCTTACTTTCTCAGTGTGTCTTATACTGGTTACCCTATTTAATAGTGCAGTCCCAACACCGTGGCACGTCTTGATGCCCTTTACCCTGCCCTTTTTCTCTTTTCCATAGCACTTAAGACTGTTTTTTTAATATTTACTATTTATCCACTGCCTTCTCCAACCCTCTTAAAATATAAGCTCCACAAGGGCAGGGATCACAGTGTCTGGCACAGAGTAGATACTGAAATGTTTGTTGAATGAATGGGCTTTAAAAATAGCACTATCTTTTGACCTAGAAAGCTCACTTCTAGAACTCATTCCTGAAAAAATAATCAGAAATGCAGCCAAAGATTTATTTGGGTTGTTCTCATACCTTTATTTATAATAATGAAAATTTGCAAACAACCTAAACCTATAAAAACAGAGTTATGGTTAAATAATTTGATATATCTACATAATGGAATATTATCAAGATATTAAAAAATGTTTTGAAGAAAATTATGTGGGAAAATGCTTATAATGTTAAAGTTAAAAAATAGAATTTAAAACAACATTTACCCTTATCTCACACCATATACAAAAATGAATTAATGATGGGAATTCCCTAGCAGTCCAGTGGTTAGGACTTCGTGCTTTCACTGCCGAGGGCCCGGGTTCAGTCCCTGGTCAGGGAACTAAGATCAGCACAAGCCGTGGAGCACAGCCAAAAAAAAAGGATCAATGATATAAATATGAGTGTCAAAGCCTTAAAACTCTTAGAAGAAAATATAGGGTAAATCTTCATGACCTTGGATTTGGCAAGTGTATTCTAAGATATGACACCAAAAACATGAGCAACAAAGGAAAAACAGATAAATTGGACTTCCTCAAAATTAAATCTGATAAAGTTTTTTTTTTTTAGTTTTTAATGGAGTATAGTTGATTTACAATGTTGTTAGTTTCTGCTGAACAGCAAAGTGAATCAGTTATACATATACATATATCCACTCGTTTTTAGATTCTTCTTCCATATAGTTCATTACAGAGAACTGACCTATGCTATACAGTAGGTCCTTATTAGTTATCTATTTTATATATAGTAGTGTTGTATATGTCAATCCCAATCTCCCAATTTATCCCCCTCCCCCCACTTTCCCCCCCAGTAACCATAAGTTTGTTTTCTACATCTGTGACTCTATTTCTGTTTTGTAAATAAGTTCATTTGTACCATTTTTTTTTTTTTAGATTCCACATATAAGCGATATCATATATTTGTCTTTCTCTGTCTGGCTTACTTCACTCAGTATGACAAATCTGATAAAGGTTTAATATCCAGAATATATTAAAAAGTCCTACAATTCAACAACAAAACAACCCAACTTTTTAAATGGGCAAATGTTTGGAATAGACATTTCTCCAAACAAACGTACAAATGACAAATAAGCACATGAAAAGACGTTCAGCATCATTAATCATTAGGGAAATGTGCATCAAAACCACAAAGAGATACCGATTCACACCTGCTAGGACGGCTATAATTTTTAAAAAATAGAAAATAACAAGTGTTGGTGAGGATGTGTAAAAATTGGAACCCTCGTGCATTGCTGGTGGGAGTGTAAAATGGTATAGCCACTGTGAAAAACAGTTTGGTGGTTCCTCAAAAAGCTAAAGATAAAATTACCATATAACCCGGCAATTCTGCTCCTCAGTATATACCCCCCAAAATTGAAAACAGGGACTCAAACTGATACTTGTATATCAGTGTTCACAGCAGCATTATTCACAATATCCAAAAGGTGGAAACAACCCAAGTGTCCATCAACAGATGAATGGATAAACAAAATGTGGTATATATATATATATATATATATATATATATATATATATATACAGTGGAATATTAGTCATAAAAAGGAACGAAGTTCTGATACATGCTAAAACATGAATGAACTCTGAAAAAATTATGCTAAGAAGCCAGGCACAAAAGGATAAATAGTGTTTGATTCCATGTGTTAGAATACATAAAATATCTAGAATAGGCAAATTCATAGAGACAGAAAATAGATTAGAAGTTAATCATGAAGAACCTAGGGGCAGGACAGGAATAAAGATGCAGACCTACTAGAGAATGGACTTGAGGACATGGGGAGGGGGAAGGGTAAGCTGGGATGAAGTGAGAGAGTGGCATGGACATATATACACTACCAAACGTAAAATAGATAGCTAGTGGGAAGCAGCCACATAGCACAGGGAGATCAGCTCGGTGCTTTGTGATCACCTAGAGGGGTGGGATAGGGAGGGTGGGAGGGAGATGCAAGAGTGAGGGGATATGGGGATATATGTATATGTATAGCTAATTAATTTTATTATAAAGCAGAAACTAACACACCATTGTAAAGCAATTATACTCCAATAAAGATATTTAAAAAAAAAAAAGTTAAGACGGGTTATGGGAAGAGGGAATGGAGTGTTATTGCTTAATGGGTACAGAGTTCTGTTTGGGGTGGTTAAAAACTTTTAGAAATACATAGTGGGGATGGTTGCACAACATTGTGGATGTAAGTAGTGCCACTGAATTGTACACTTAAATGGTTAAAATCACAAATTTTATCTTATATATATTTTGTCACAATTAAAAAAATTTTTTTAAATCCCTGTGTATAATATGCAGTGGTGGGCTGGATCAGGCTTGTGTGGGCTCTCTAGAGCCAGTTGTGAGCTTCTCAACTACTTATTCAGTGATGTTGGTAGCTTGAAATTGGCCATGGTTGGGAGTGCTTACACCATGGAACTTAGCAAATGCTACAAATAGGGCTCCACCCCAATCCCCTTGAGCCAGTCGTTAAATATTTACTAGCTCACCACTGAATATATGTATATAAAAATGCATAGAAAACTATCTGGAGACATAGATGCCAAACTGCTATTATCTCTGCGGAGGAGAGTAGTATTATGGCAGGAATGTGAAAGTAAACTTACACTTTCTACCATATATACTTCCATAGTGTTTCAAGGTTTTTTACAGTGAGCATATAGACATATATTTCTTGTACTGCTTTTAAAAAACAGACAGAAAAATGTGTATATGTTGGGACTGTGGTATTGGTGATTTTTCTTGAGAGGCTAAAACCAGTCACATATACTACCTGAAGTGGCCCATGAAGAGGCTGAAGGCCAAGCTTGGGACTTGGATTCCATTTCCTCAGAAATCTGCTTTCTTCTTGCCCAACTAAATGGAACTTTTTTGTCTCTTCATAGGTTACCCTACAGCCTATCCAGCTGCAGCCCCTGCCTACAATCCCAGCCTGTACCCCACCAATAGCCCCAGTTATGCTCCAGGTAAGGAGAAAGTGAAGACAGCAGTGGTGAGTGGGGTGGGAGGTGAGGCTCTATTTGGGAAAAAAAGCCCGAAACACTTGCTGGCCTTTCCATGTCCTTAATTGCTCTGGGCTCAGCCTGTCCACGCTTGATTGTCCAGGGAGTCCCCTCTGGGAACTGGGACAGTTCAGCCTCCGGGAATAGAATTTCTTCCATTCTCCTTGGGACTTAAAGTTGGCCCATCTCTCTTCTGCTGGAATATCTGAGACGTGTATCCTCCTCACAGAACCTTTTCTGCTCTCCCAGTATCCACACTCAGTTTTTGCTCGGTTTCCCCTGAGGCTGCCGTTGACACACACACACACACACACACACACACACACACACCCTTAGTTTCCCCTGAGGCTGCCATTGACACACACACACACACACACACACGCACATACACACATCCTCGGTTTCCCCTGAGGCTGCCATTGACACATATACACACACACACACCACCCACCCACCCACCCCTTCCTGGACGTGGATTTGGAAAAGAGTGAGAGACTTGCCACATTTTCAAGCTGCAGCGAGGAACTTGTTTTTCAAAAATAATAAAGGCCCAACACTCCTTGGATAGAGGTTGAAATAGATTTGAAAGTATCGAAGTTTGTTTCAGTTTGGGAGCAATGCAGAGGTTTTACCACCATCTTGACCCCCACGCTCAAAAAAACAAGCCACTCTCAGCTGGTGCTTTAATACTCAAGGGGCAGGAGAAAGAGTGTGGGCTCTGCAGTTAGTAAGTCCTGGGTTTGAATCCTGATTACTCAACTCACTAGTTGTGAGTCCTTAGACAAGTTACCTCACCTCTCTGAGAAATGTGCTACCTACCTCATGGTTGTAGATGGTTTTATGTAAGTTCCTCTTCATTTACTCAACAAGTATTTATTTGCTGAATGTCCTCCACACTAGAACAGAAAAAAGGAAGGATGCTGTCTTTGCCTGAAGTAGCTTACAGTCCATTTGGAAGCTGACGTGTGAACAAATTCATGGCTGTACGGTGTGATGAATATTGTAAAAGGAATACGTACAAGAGGAGAGGAAATGGAGGAGGGAGCAACCTCTGCCTGGGGTTGAGGGTGTAGGGGAGGCTTCACAGAGGACCTAGCAGTGGAGACTTGAGGGAGAAGTAAGAGGCATTCTTTTTTGTTTGGTTGGTTGTTTTTTTGTTGTTGCTGTTAAGAGGCCTTCTTTTAAACATACAAAGGAAGAGTTGGGCATTCCAGGCAGAGTAGAGCCTGGGCAAAGGCATGGAGATGTGAGGAATGACACTGAAGAACCTTGAAGTAGTGAGAATGGTTGAAGCATAGGCTCTAGGGTGGCGGCGTAATAGAGGAATCTGGACTACAGATGTGCGAGGGCCAGATTTGGAAAGGCCTTGAATGTCACGATAACACCCTCATTTTCTTGTTTAGTAATTTTTTTTAAAATACCATTTGTTTTATTTGGCAATTGTGACTTTTTAAAATAAATTTATTTATATCTTATTTATTTTTGGCTGCTTTGGGTCTTAGTTGCTGCGCAGGCTTTCTGTAGTTGCAGCGAGTGGGGGCTACTTTGTTGCCGTGCGCGTGCTTCTCATTGCGGTGGCTTCTCTAGTTGTGGAGCACGGGCTCTAGGTGTGCAGGCTACAGTAGTTGTGGTGCGTGGCCTCAGTAGTTGTGGCTCGCGGGCTCTAGAGCGCAGGCTCAGTAGTTGTGGTTAGTTGCTTAGTTGGGCTTAGTTGCTCCACGGCACGTGGGTTCTTCCCGCACCAGGTATCGAACCCATGTCCCCTGCATCGGCAGGTGGATTCTTAACCACTGCGCCAACAGGGAAGTCCCTGCATGCATTCTTTTTTTTTAATTTATTTACTTATTTATTTATTTTTGGCTGCATTGGGTCTTTTTTAAAAAATTTATTTAATTTATTTTTATTTTTGGCTGTGTTGGGTCTTTGTTGCTGCGCGCAGGCTTTCTCTAGTTGCAGTGAGCGGGGGCTACTCTTCGTTGCGGTGTTCGGGCTTCCCATTGCGGTGGCTTCTCTTGTTGCGGAGCATGGGCTCTAGGCGCACGGGCTTCAGTAGTTGTGTCTCATGACCTCTAGAGCGCAGGCTCAGTAGTTGTGGCACACGGGCTTAGTTGCTCCACGGCATGTGGGATCTTCCCAGACCAGGGCTTGAACCCGTGTCCCCTTCGTTGGCAGGCGGATTCTTAACCACTGCGCCACCAGGGAAGCCCCCCCGCATGCATTCTTAACCACAACGTTATAGTTGAAGTCGGCTAGAGAGAAATTGAGGTGTTAGACTAGAGCAGTCAGATTAGAGAGGAAAGAGAGAGCAGACAGGAAGAGCCTGAGATTGTGGGGACACGGGGAAGGGAGAGATTGGAAGGCTCCTGGCATGTGTAAAGTACTGATTAAGTTTTAATTTTAAAGCACACAAAATATCAACCCACGTCTAACTTGATTTTCCCGAATTTTACATTTTGAAAAGTCAACATATTTCTAAGCTGTGGCTAAACCAGCCCAGACCATTTTCTCACACAGTCTACTAGACAGGGTGGTATTAGCACATGTGTCAGAAAGCCCCAAACTGGGAGTTGGAAGACCGGAGTTATAGCACTAACTCTGCTACTGATTTTGATGTGACTTTGGGCAGATCCTTTTCCCTTTGGAGTTACACATACACACAGCTGGTCTGTGTCATATGTTGGGAGGCTGGCCTCTGCTTTTACCAGGTCTCCTGACTGCAGTGGAGGACCTGACTCAAGGTCAGAGAGGACAGTGTACGTACTCTCAGCTTCCTGCCAGAGCTGGCCGTTTGTGATGCTGAGAGATGCCCGCGGGATAGAAGCCTGCAAAGGAGCCAGGCTCTCAGGTTTAAATTCCTCTCAGCTTTTTCAAGAAGACCAAGAAGTTGCTTCAGAAAGAGCTATTTTTAGCAGCTCTGAATACCCAAAGATGTCCTCTATCCAGGATGCAGGGAAATATTTCACTCCTTTATTGGTTCTGAAAGCAATGTGGGTACTTGAAGCTTTCTTCCAAGCTCTTAGCGACTTCAGGGATCTTACTTAAGAACTGTTTGGCCCCGCAGGAGGCAGAGCCAATAGAGACTTGTTTTCAAAATCTGGAGACCAAAGGATGGGTCATATTAATGGTAATCTGACTTGAAAATGAAGGGAAAGGATAAACAGGATAACTAATATAGATAAAAATGAAATACCTCCTCACAAAAAAAAATCTGTTTATCAGTCATTGTCATCTGTTGTCTCACTTGATTTCATAGCAGCATTGTAAAGCACAAGTACTCCCATTTTGCATATGATGAACCTGGGGAAGGGGAGGGAAAAGGAATTTGAGTTTTCTGAACACCTGCCGTGTTCCAGACACTATGCAAGTCTTGTCACAAATGTTAATTTTTTTCCCGTAATCTTGTGAGTTAGAGCTTCTTGCCTTCAGTTTTGCTCAGAGAGGTTAAATAACGTGTCCAAAGTTGCACAGCTAAAAAGCAGTGGAGCTCAGATTCAAAGCCAAGCTGTCTGCCCACAGTCTGTGCCCCTTGTACAGCACCACGCTCTCCCAGAGGTCTCAGGGAATTAAGTGCCTCTGCATTGGTCCTGGCCCTCTAGGACTTTAAACAGAGCTCTTCAGAGGCCAAAGATGATGGTTTTGTCCCTGAACCTTTACCTCCTCTAGCACATAAAGCCTCTGTCATGTGTGAAGTCCCTTTGCAATGCTTGGGAGACTTGAAATTTATTCTTAGCTTGGACAAGCAAAGAGCAGGAACTTGGACTGACATACTTCCAGGCGGCTTCTGGGTCAGCTGCCTGGAAGATGTCATGGCATCCAAGGACGTACCCTTCCTCAATGAATGGGCTTTCCTGATGGCAAGTCTGTCACCCTCTCCAGGGTAGAGGTACTTTGCACCCTCTGCGTTCACTGTTTCTTGTGTAGCCTGGGGGAAACTGCTTTTTTAAGACAAAGTTTGTTTTTGTAACTGCAATATGTACTACTTTGCACAGATTCTTAGTGGTAATTTCAACTAACATTTCTATCCAACAGAGTTTCAGTTCCTGCATTCAGCTTATGGTAGGAGAGCTATTTTTCCTCATCTGTATTATGGCCTATGAATGTGTTATCTCGTAACAACAGTAGATCCCCTCTCCTTCCCTCCCCAAATCCCATCCCCTAGGCTTGGGCTCCCCCAGGTGGCTCAGCAGCAGTTCCTGAAGCATGCAGGAACATGTCTGATGGTGCAAAATCATGGGTTGGAGACACACATGAACCGTCCCCTAGGGCAGCAGTGAAGGATCATGGCACTAAAAGGCATCTCTCCCCTTCCTCACCTCTGGGTCCCATCTGACCTAGGTCGGAAACCTTTACCCTCACATGGCTGCTGAATTCAAACAAACAAGTGAACAAAAATTCCTGGGTCTCTATGGCTCCTCTGTTGGCTTTATGGCAGCCCCTGCGGAGGAGTACCTGGATTATGCCTGTAAGAATGCCAAACACCAGTCTGCCCCACGATCAGATTTTCCATCTCCATTGGCAGTCTCACATGTTTGAAGACCTGGTTAACTTTAGATACAATCTATTCCCTTAGCCCAGATCTTGAGCTCTGGCTCATTTTGGGGGCATTTTCCTGGATGGTGAGAGGTGAGGGTCAAGTGTGCTAATAAGCCAGGGTCCAGAGCTGGATTCTCTGGGCAGTGTGGACTCCAGGCCCAAGGCACCACGGGAACTTCTGGGCACCTGTGAGGGTCCCAGCAGTGTAACTTGACTAGGTCCTTTTTTGTCATAGACAGGAAGGGACCATAGGAGGGACTTGCTGCTTTCACCACCCTCACCTGGGCTGCTCAGGACAATGTTTTTGTAAAGTCTCTGCACACTTTCTCAGCTTTTAACCTTGAATTATTTGGATGTTGAAAATTGAATTTGTGTGTGGCACATCTTTTAGGAGATGAGCTGTGAAAATCTCTTCTTGCTGCTGCTGTGGGCTGCGTGATCTTGGGCAATTTGCTAATGTCTCCAGGCCATAGATAAAGTGTTTTATTCCAGATGATCTCTGAGGTCCCTTTAAATGCTAACAGCTTGCCCTCTTATTATCTTATTCTTTCAATTTTGCTAGTCACAGACCCGTTTCTCTTATTGTTTATGAGGAGTCGTGTTTGTTTGCCTCAGGATATATGAACTTGAACAGAAGACTCCATAAAAAGTGAGGGAAGCTCTCCTGCTTCCTCACCCCTCCTGTTATAGCATCTGAAATAGAAATACTAAAATGTATGTATGGAGCTCTTCTCTTCACAAAATGGTCTGTCCCAGACCCTAAGCTGGCCCTTTGAAGATACAAAGTTCAGTAAGACAGGGTTCCTGTTTTCAAGGAGCTCAAAATTTAGCGGGGGAGATGGACAAACTAGCAAGTACAGGGGCTTCTAAGAATCACAGGAACTGGGATAGTGAACCAAGTGGGATACATGAGGGGGCTGTGATCAAGAAGTGGGGAAAAGAAAGGACTTCATAGTAGAGGCGAGTCTTCAGCTCCTGGTTGATGGATTAATAAATGTCTACCAGGTGGCATTTGGGGAAGGACATGCCAGGAAGAGTGAGCAGTGTGAGCAAAAATACAGAGAAGCGATGCTTCTTGGCATAGTCTGGGAATGGTGAACAGTTTGTGTGGCTGTCGGGTAGGGTTTGAGAGTGAGAACAGTGAGTCTAGAGAGATCATAGGAGTAGATCACAAGGGGCCTTGAGTGCCACACAAGGAGTTAGGTAATGGAGAACCATGGAATGTTTTTAAGAAAGAAGTTCTTGTGATTAGGTTTAGGTCTTAGAAATATCACTCTGACTGCAACTTGGAGATTGGAGTTGGCAGGTTTAAAAACAAACAGAACAGTGAGGAAGCAATTGCAATAATTCAGGTAAGAGGTGATGAGAGCTTCCATTGTAGCTGTCCACACCTGTGGGGATGGAAGAGTGGACAGACACCAGAATTAAAAACTGTAAGACTGGCTGACACTTGATTTTTGATCCTCACAGTCAATACTATGAAGCAATCAAGGAGTGGTTATTATTGCCATTTTATGAGACAACAGACCTGAAGTTTAGAAAGGTATAGTGACTTGCCCAAGGTCCCACAGCTAATAAGTGGCACAGCCCAGGCTAGAACTCAGATTTCCTGACTTAATACATTGTTCAGGATGATGGTCCCTTGCTGCCTCTCCTCCTTGTAAGTGTGCTTAACAGATTGTTCAAGTGTCAGAGGGCGTGAGGGCCCCGTGTCCAGGGATGTGAACAACCCAGCACTTGGACGTGGGCCGCATGCTGTGACTGGGCCGTGGCCCTTCACTGCCATGGGTTCTCTCTCTCTCTTTTTTTAAATTGAGGAATAGTACATATATAGTACTACATAAAGTGCAAAAGTACGTAGTCTCAAACGTACACCTCAATAATATTTGACGTATATACACTTGTATTTATTCAAAATATAGACCATTTCTAGGAGTTGGTACCTTTCATGGCACCCAAGAACAGGCATACCTGTCAGAGCAGCGTCCTCTATTACCATGCCTCTAAAAGCTTCAGTTGGATTGTCTTCATCCCACAGCTGAGCTCTGAATCACTACCAGCAGCAGAATGGGTTTCTTTAGAATTGTATATGGACGTATAGCTAACTAATGAGGAAGTCAAGTCGACAGCTGTTATTTGTTGTTTTTTGTTTTCAGTCTTCATATTTATCCAGTTATTTAAATTATTATGTATTCATATATACAGAAAAATATAGAAAATATTAGTATTTGTTTTCTTTATAATGAAACCAGAAGAAAATACCCACTTCTTCAGGAACATGTATAGGTTGGTTCACTTGCTCAGTTGGGAAACACATAATCAAAGGCACAGTCACACTTGCTTCTTTCCTGGTTAATCTGGAACATTATTTTACTGTGTGTAATGCTGTCTTGTTCACTCTCTGGTTGGCGTGTGGCTGTGTTGCATCCCCAGCAAGACCATAAATACCTGGTGTGCGGTGACCATGACCCACGTGTGCTCCTGTCCACTGTGGCGCTCCCCTCAGTGCTGAGTGTGGTGTAGGCCTCAGTCACTCTTTGGTTAATTTTGATTTACTTACTTTAATTGTCACACGGTCCTTTAGGCTAATGACAGACTTTTGGCTTATGATTAAAATTATGGTAAAGATGCACCACTTGGGTTAAAAACTGGACCAGAACAGGTCCTCCAAATTCTCAGCAGCCAAATTTAGGCCTCCTGCTCCCTGGTGGATTCCTGTGGGGTCTTGAGGGCCTGGGCTTGCTCTATCTGACTTCTCAGAGCTACATGTTTCACTTTTTAGGGAGTTGTTTTAGGTGGCCAGGGCTTTCCAGCCACGTGGAGTGGCAGATTCTAAATTTGGAGCTATCTTAATAAGATTTTTCAACACTAATTGGGTCCTTTATTAATTCCCACCACTCCACCCATCCCCGCCCCCCAGGAAAAGAAACCCATGATAATTGTTTAAATTGACTGCCCTCCTCCTGTGTTGTCTGCAGAGTCATGTTGTAATGTCCAGCAAAGGCCCTGGACTCTGCATTGGAATTCTGCTGGATCTCCATTTTCTTCTACCAGAATTCTCTTTTTAGTGTCACTTCCCTGCCCATGATTTCCTTCTCATTTCTCAGCATCCGCTGTATATATTGCGAGCCATTGTTGCAAGCGCAGAGTCAGCCCAGAACAGCTATACTTCTATCCTTGGTTCAGCAAAAACAGTAGAGTCTTTAACCTCCTCCTCTGACCCCAGTACTTCCATGACTGAAGGAACCAGAGGCATTTCCTGTTACCTGGACAGGCAGAGGGGTTTATGGAGATCTCTCTGGAGGTGGACTATCCTTGTCCTGATGGAATGAGAGGGTACAGGCAAACTTGCTTCTCATACCACCCTGTCTTACCTAGCCCCTTGTTAAAATGTTTCACGTATATCCAACTGTTGCCAATGCTAATATACTTTAAAACACCCCATATCCATGTCTCCCAAGACCTTATTTGAATGGAAAAGATACTGTTAAAATCATTCTTTAGCCATAAGTAGAAATTTGGGTCAAGAATATTTCTCCTCGGGAATTCCCTGGCGGTCCTGTGGTTAGGACTCCCCGCTTTCACTGCCGAGGGCCCGTGTCAATCCCTGGTCGGGGAACTTGGATCCCAAAAGCCACGCGGTGTGGCCAAAAAAAACCATTTTTTTTTTCCATCTATTGTTTGAAAATATATCAAGGGAGATACCTAAAATGTTAGGCAATCCCTCCCCTCCCCCCCTTTGAAACCCTATTTCCTCTCTCCTTCCCTACAGGACACATGAAGGTAAGTTTTTTGAGTTACTCCCCACTTCTATTCCATAGGAAGCATCATCCTTCAAATTTCTCAAGCTGAGCTTTGAGTCAGCCTGGGAAGTCTCTGCAGATTTCTTTCAAACTGAGCCTCATCTCTATTTCACACCTACCCCAAGTTTGACATTTGCTTTCTTAGTGGCCCAAAAGATCATCTCTAATTCATGAGGCGATATCTCAGGTGGAGTGCCAGTAGCACCTCAGCAGGAGACATAAAAGGTGTGCAAGAGGTTTGTCTGGCCCTGGCTAGGTCTACAGGAGAAGAAGTTTGCAGGGAGTGTCCCACTGGACAGCATTTGCCTTCTAAGTCACCAAAGCTCAGTCCCTTTAGAGGAGATGGCAGTCCAGCAAGGTTCATGTCATGTGGTTATTAGTATTTTGGGCTCACTCTTTGAAAACAATTTGTTAAATACACCTCCAGATTTCAGGCATAAAAAGGGGTACTCAGTTGATCTGGCCCAGTACATAGTCAAAGGCTCCGAGTTGCTACACGTTAACGAGCAGGTGGCTAAGGAGTATCCCAGAGTCTTAGGCTAGAATGTCAGGCAGTAGAAGGCAGTATTCATAAGCATTTTCATGGGTTTGGTAGTGGGTAGAAAATCCTGACTCTCCTAGTTAGTATGAGCTTAGGTTTCCTCAATTTCAAATCGTTTAGAAGGTCACTTCAGCACTCCTCCCAACCACTCACCCATCTCAGAAAGCTGAACCATCCTGTGTGTCTGAACAGGGCCCCTTGGGTTATATGTTTCCGTCCAGCACAAGATCCTTGCTTTGTGTCTGTGATTGGTGGTGCCCACTTCTTATTTCTGCCTAATGCCATTCTTGTGTCTTCCCTTAAGCAACTCTGCTGATGAAACAGGCCTGGCCACAGAACTCGTCTTCCTGTGGCACTGAAGGCACCTTCCACCTCCCAGTGGACACCGGGACCGAGAACCGAACTTACCAAGCATCCTCTGCGGCTTTCAGTAAATACAGCCTGTCTACTCCTTTCCTTGTTCCCCTTGGTTGGGACTGATTTGTCTCTTAGGAAGAAAGGAAAGGGAACTTTTAAAACTGACATTTATAGGACACTGTTTTAAGAGGTTCTCTCTCCTACCCACCAAAAAATTGGCCCTCCTCATATAGAAACGGTCATCCTCTTTGATCACACACCCTGCTTTGAGGAGACACAAAGCAGTGAGGGAGAGAGAAGGAAGTACTCACCTGGCCAATGAGTTTGATGAGGGAAGGACTGTTACTGCATTTCAAGGGAAGGACAGAGGGCACTTTAAAGTCTTGTGGACTTTTGGACAGAGGGGGCTCCTCCAGCTAGCACAGGGTTTTTCAACCTCAGCACTGTGGACATTGGGAGCAGATAATTCTTGGTTGGGGTGGGGAGCGCTGTCCTGTGCATATCCCCGGGGGCAAAATTGCCCCCTGCTTGAGAAACACTGCCCTCGTGAAGGCTACACTGTGAGAGCAAGGTATGTGCAGGAAGTCCTCGTGAAGGTTGGAAACCATCTGGCCTGTCAGATTGGTCACGTTCACTTGAGGCTCAGTAGAGTGACTGATGGTTTCACCTTCACATCTGATTTTTAACACAAAATGGCTCCACTGGGTAAAATGAGGACCAGTGTTTAGAAATGACTGAGTGGCATTTTGACTCTGTATGAGGAAGAGCTTTGTGCCGTGTTGCAGTTGTCCAAAAGAGGAGTGGCTGGCTTTGGATGTGGTGAGCGCCAGTCTCTTAAGTTGTGCCAGCAAGGGCTGCACAGGCCCTTGGAGGGATGTTGCAGATTAGGCCCGATGGTCTGGGGTTCAGTGAAGTGTTAATCTATTAAGTAAGTAAATTAGAAGAATACATTGTATTTAAATTTTTTCTTTAAAATGTTATTTTCTCCTTAGCTATCATTGCCCCTTCAGGTCAACATCAACTTATGTTTATACAACATAACTCTCACCTTTTGCAGAATATGTTTTCATGATCACCCTCTCATTTAATCTACACTATAGTCCTATTTGGGTGGATTTTTATTCCAGTTTGAAAGCTGAGGCTCAGAAAGGTAATATGCCCAATGCCATCCAACTGGTAAGCAGCACAACTAGAAAAGTGTATCACCCAAGTTAAGTTTCTATTACTGACTTTTTTTCTTGAGATTAATTTTACTGTTATTTAAGAGAGGGATGATAGCAGTAGGGAATTTTTCTAGGTACCTATGATATTATATATGTAAATGGGCATATACATGCATATTCTGTCTTATATCTGCACATATGGAGGTAGGTGCATATAGACACACCTGCTGTAGTGTAGCAGAAAGAAGCCTGGAGTGGAAAACCAAAAGAGTTGGATTCTAGACTTGGTTCTGTGTAACCTTGGATAATTCATGTCTGTGCTTTGGACCTTGTTTTTTCCAAATGTAAAATGAGTGGGTTGGACTAGGTCATCTTTAAGGTTCTCTCTAGCTATTAGGCTCCTGATTCTATCACCTTGGTGCTGTATACCCAATATCCTCCACTCTTTCAGGGGCCTCCTCTCTAGCTGCCCAGACCAGTAGTTGGCCAACTAGCCTTTGCTCACACATCTCCAGGTATGGAGTATTCATTCCCTCCAGAAGCAACCCTTTCCACAATGAGAAAGTCTGAGTATTAGAAGGCCTTGCCTTCCACTATGTTGACATCTTCCTGAAGTTCCACTGAAAAGTCCAGTAGCTATATCCCACTGTCCTCTCACAGGCTATCACAGTCCCTAGAAAGGGCCAAGATGTACCCTCTTTCTTATAATCCGTAAGTAGAGGTGGGATTGACTGGTCCTCCCATGTCCCACCAGAGTTCCTCCCAGCACACAGATTTTGTGGCTTCTAATACCACAGAAAACTCAGGGCACTTTGACAAATTCAATTTAATTTCACTAACACTTGCTAAGCCTGTTTGTAGTTAGGTCTCCCTCCTACTTATTCAGCACTCTCTTGTTCAGCTGCCAACAAGGAGACTGGGGGGTCAAGGCAAGAATCATACATAGAGCTTTGTCCAGACATATAAATCTGATAGTCAATAAACTGATCAGTCTAAAAGGCATCCTTGATGTGAGGATCAATGTGTTTGAAGGTGGTAGGGGCTCTACAACTGAAAAAGATTTATGACAGTGCAGAAGGATTGAAGAGAGGGCTGGAAAAGTTTTATCTTGCTAATGTACACACTCTCTTTATTACCCTATTTGATGGAGTCTAAAATTATGGTTAGCAACCTGAGAGAAAGAATAGGGTACCATAAACAAAGCCTCTTTCATAAGTCAGGGCTGGGACTGCTAGTGATCAAATTCCTTTTTTCTCTCACAATATTGCCTTTAATGAAATGAGGACACAAAGGCCAATATACCAAATGTCCAAGATTGGACTGCAGAGACGTATAATTTCAGAAAGGAGCTCTGCCCAGGGCATGGTAAGCCCTGAACTCTGGGCCCAGCCCTGCACTGATTTGCTGTGCAGTTTTGGGAAAGTTGCTGCTCCCCTGGGCTCTAGGTTCTTCATCTGAATTGGAGAGGATTGAATTCAAGTCTCTAATGTCCTTAAGGTATAGCATTCCAAAGTCCTAATTCTGTAACCTTCAGACTGAGGTAGAACTCTTTTCAGGAGACCCAGGCCCTGAGTGAGTGAGTTGAATCTAAGTTCATTTGAGCAAAATCAGTGAGTTTCTGTTTTGACTTGGTTTTGTTTCCATCAAATCCAACGGCTTTTTTTTTTTTTTTTTTAACTTAGGTGCATAAAGTAATAAACCCTGAATTTTGTGATACCCAAGGTAGCCCAGGCTACAGCCCCAGGGGAATTTCCAGTGATCCTTAAGGGTATGGACAGGACCATCAGTCAGTTGTGGAATGTCCTCTGCAATGATTTTCTAATAAAAGTCCCACTGAAATACTCAGAACTTAGAATATCAGCACTAGAAAGGTCCTCTGATATTATCTAGTCCAGTGAAGGTATTCCTTGAGAGAAGAATTGACCTGAATCACTGACAGAGCCCAGGACTGGGACCACTGTAGTCAGAGGAGGGAGCACTGAGTCCTGGGTCCTCGTGAGCCGTCGCTCACTTGCTCTCGTCTCATCTGTGAAACGTTTGTGTTGATCTTGATGATCTCTAAGGTCTTTTCTAGCTCTGCAGTTCTGCTTCTCCCTTCTCAACCTGTCTGGACAAATAGGCAAGGCCTTCTTCTCCAGCATCATCTTTTCGGCCACCAAGTGTGTTTTGGCTACTGATTTGTATTTTGAGTTTGTGTGTGTCTCATTTCATAACATGAAGAAAGGATACATTTGTAGACAAGGTTATTCTTGGATGTGGAAACCAAATTCTACTGCAGTCTCGTGGAACCTTTTGATTTTCCTCAGAGGGATAATCTCAACACTTTGTAAGATGGTTGTCCTTGTGACAGAGAGGGTTAGTGCAGGCTTCCTCAGGGGATAAAACTTCAGCACACATTCTCCGGGAGCATAAAGGAAAGTCACCAGCACTGTTGGCCTGTTAACTTTAAAGAATCTTAAAATCATGGCATTTTAAAATTTTAGAATAAAATTTTAGAATCTTAGAATCCTGGAGTCTATGTTCCAAGCTGGATCACCATGAAAGTCATAATAGTTTAACCTTAATAGTTTAACTTAATATTAATAATTTAATATTAATATTAACTACTAACTTAATATTAATAGTTTAATAGTTTAATAAAATTTTAGAATCTTAGACTCCTGGAGTCTGTGTTCCAAGCTGGATCACACCATAGAAGTCATAATAGTTTAACCTCCTATGTACTGTCATCTTTCAGACCAGTCTCTGCTTGTATACCCCCTAGAACAGGAAGCTTACTATCTCTCTATACAGTGAGAGAGAAAAGAATAATAGCTAACCTTTATGAACTGCTTTTAATGTGTCAGGCATTCTTTTAAGGGTTTTGCACTTATTAATGTATTCATCACAGTAACCCTAGGAAGTAAGTGATATTATTATCCCCATTTTATAGATGAGGAGACGGATGTATTCTACAGCTGTTAAGTAGGAGGGCTAGGGTTTGGACCCAGGCAGTCAGTCTGGCTCCAGACTACTCATAATCACAACCCTGTGCTATGTAGCTTTCAGAGACAGGCATCTTAGGATTCAGGGGTGTCCTGCCCTCCTGCATGGAAGAGAGGTGCTCTCCACTCTGGCAGGACTCCTCATACCCTGTTTTATTCCTTTAAATCAGGAGTTAGCAGGCTTTTCCTGTAAAGGGCCAGATAATAAATATCTTAGGCTTTTTGGGCCTTATGATCTCTGCCATAACTACCATTCTACCAGTAAAGCAGCCATAGTCAGTATGTAAATGAATGGGCATGGCTGTGTTACAGTAAAACTTGATGTACCAAAACAAGCTACAGTCACACACAAAAAATTGTAGTTTGCATGTTTTAAATGTGAATAGGATGAATAAAAAAGATCCTGTGGTAAAACAAATTGGGAAATAGTCTCCTGCATATCCCTATCTTGGAGATTCACAGTTCATCCTATCATTTTAAAACTTCTCAGTGTCATGGAATAAAACCTATTTCTCTCTTATTTTATATTTCTCCTCCTTCTCCCCCTCTTCCCCCTTCCCTCCCACCTTCTCCTTGTCCTTATGTTTTTTTGGGGGGGATGGCAAAATAACAGGATCCCTTGGCATCATAGTCCATTGTATACTCTTGGGACATGCCCATCTTGAGAATCCCCTTTGTTTTACAGACAAGTAAACTGTTTTTCCAAGGTGAAGTACACCTCAAATGGCTCCTTCTAGATGTCTGCAAACCTAGACTCCCTGTCTTCCCCACAGTATCTGCTTCTCCTCCTGTGACCAAATTTCATAATTAGCTGCACAATCTAGAAACTTGGAGGAACCTGCTCTAGACTTCTTTCTCAACTGACTCGTACCTCCACTTCCAGTTAGTTTCTAGTTCTATCAGTGCTACCTTCTCATTAATGTATTTTTCCAGCCCCATTCCTACTTATTTCCCAAGCATATTTGACCACAAAATCAGTTTCTCCAGTTTCTCATGGAACAAACTATGGGTCTGCAGGTGGAAAGATAAATGACATGATTCCAGGGGAGAGGGCAGGACAGCTTTTCGGTGGTACCTTGGGTGGTGACTAAATAGCAGCTCTCATATCCTGAGTACCTCATCAGGGGCAGGGGGTCGCCATGCCAAAGCTGTGGTGTGACTTGAGAGAGATTTGTGACTGTGTGGCAGCTTGCTTTAACTTGGGGTTAGGGTAGAAGAGACCCAGCGTCTTTAGAAAAATGGGATTTTAGTTCAGGAAGAGATCTTCATTTTTAGCCTTCTAATTTTACAAAATAGGAAACTAAGGCCTAGAGACTTGCCAGTGGTCACAGCAAATTGGAGGAAATCCTGGCCTGAAGCCTGGACCTCTTCTCTTCCAGTAAAGCACGCTTTTCACTCTGGCCCCAGTCCCTTCTTGTAAAAACAGCTCCATGTTACTGAAAGGGTCCTCGGTGAGCATCTTGTAGGCGAAAGACCTGAGGCCAAGAGAGGTTCAGTGATGTGTCAGCCAGACCAAGCCAGGATGGGGACAGGGAAGAAGCCCCAGCGGCACCCCATTGGAGATCCAAAGCCAGGGTCCCTTGGCATTGTCCCTTCAACTCAGAAAGAAGGTGATGTTCCTAAAAAGACTTGCTCTTTCTGAACCCCAGGATCCCCTAGTACAGAGTAAGAGAGTGGGGGCTACTTGATGATCACTTGGGTTCCAAAGAATCATTCCATTTTGTGATTCTCTAAGAACACAGTCTTGTTCCTGAGTGATTCATGTTTCAGGTTTTTCCTGCGAACTTAGGATCTGACTCTCTTTTCCAGAAAATTCAAAGGCAGCACAATTTGTTTGAATGGCTGATTGTGAGCTTCCTGGGGCCTGACTTCTCAGCCCCTACCCCAGCTTCAGTCCACCCTGCTGACCCCACATGGCCTGGGTTCCAGGTCGATGTGAACCTTTTTCATCCCTGACTTCAGTCTTTCAGACAGCGGTGGCCCTCCCCCAAACCCCAGGAGGGGAGGCAAGGCCAGCTGTGTAGAGCAAAGTTTTTCAGCATCCCAGAAGATGAGGGTCTCTGAATGGGGTTTTCAGTGGGGTTTCCACCTTAAAACTTGGCAGGGAAGAAGGGGAACATGGTGGAGGGCAGTCCAAAAAGGGAGAGAGATACAAGGAGAAAAAGAGAGAGTACAGGAGAAAGCAAGACAGAAGCAGCAGCAGAGGATGCCCTGAGGTGCTGAGTACGGAAACAGAAAAGCAAGAAGAGAGTGCAGTATAGAGCGAGCAGGTTGAGGGTCTCCCGTCCGTGCACACCTGCCTGTCTCATGGCACATGGCTCAGAGTCCCAGACTGTCTGAGCTGCAAGGGTCCCTTAAGAGATCGTCTGGTCCCAGCCTCTTATTTTATAGATCAGAGCCCTGAGACAGAGAAATAAAAGATGCCACACATGCAGCCACTGAGGGAGCTGCCTCTGGGGCCAGGGCTCTCTGGGTGGAGCCCTGTTCTCTGTCTGTTCTCATCTGTGTTTCCAGCCTGGATTCAGCCCATGTTTGTCTGGGGAGTCGTGACTGGGACCTGCTGCCTTCCAGCAATGCTGTTCTGCCAACTAATTGAAAGTCTCTCTTATTGCCTTGGTACAGGATATACTGCGGGGACACCATACAAGGTCCCACCGACCCAGAGTAATACTGCTCCGCCCCCCTACTCCCCATCACCCAACCCCTATCAGACGGCCATGTATCCCATCAGAAGTGCCTACCCCCAGCAGAATCTGTATGCCCAGGTAGGTACATGTAGAAGCCCGGGCCCACTTCTTCTGCAGGTAAAGGAGCCACCAACCTGGGTGGGGTGGAGGCAGGTGAAGAAGAGAGGAAAAGAGAGTTTGTGGCTCTGATCAGCTGTCGCTGTTGTGTCATTCAAACAATAACCTTGCAGTCTACACACTCCCCCAGTCTACCTCAATCCACAGGCTGAGGCTCTTGTTATTATTTAGCAAAAACATTTGAGAAGCTCTGGATTAAGATGATCCAGGACGCCCTGTCTACTCTGCCCAAAGGTCAGCAGACCTGTGGGCTGTGACAGCACAAAGCAGTCATGTGATCCAGGCAGTGGGATGTCACCTCAGACCATTGTCTCCATCCTCAGCCTTTTTGCCTAGAGGGAAATAGATAGTAAGAGACATTTGGGGAAGTGCTCTGCATTTATGACATTTTTCCAGTATGTAAAATGGCAGCATTCACACCAGTATGATACTCCCACCAGTAATCCCTCATGTGTACACATGCACAGTGCTCCGAAGTTCACCAGCCTCGTCCACAGCCCTCTTCACTCATTGATCGTGGTCCCTACCTTTATATTTTAAGCAGTCTAAGAAGAAGCACATTGCAATAAGATAAACATAGTAGATCATCATAGCAGCTCTAGGAGCGAGGTAGGACAGGGTTCAAGCCTTATTTTTCAGACCAGAAGCTGAGCCCAGCACTGAACTGTCCACAGCCATGTAGAAGACAGAAGCAGAGCCCCAGACCTTGTGTCCCTGGGCCAGAGCTTCTCTGACCCCATCCCTTAGGGTTTGGGACAGGCTCCCCTCCCCTCTCCCCTCCTCTCCAGAAGCCTGTGTGACCTCAGCCTCTTTTCCCCCAGGGAGCCTACTACACACAGCCGGTGTATGCTGCCCAGCCCCATGTCATCCACCACACCACGGTCGTCCAGCCCAACAGCATTCCCTCTGCCATCTACCCGGCGCCTGTCGCTGCTCCCAGGACCAATGGCGTGGCCATGGGCATGGTGGCCGGCACC
Organism: Balaenoptera musculus; assembly: GCF_009873245.2. NCBI lineage: Eukaryota > Metazoa > Chordata > Mammalia > Artiodactyla > Balaenopteridae > Balaenoptera > Balaenoptera musculus. Next base: position 57,653,392 of record NC_045792.1, read on the forward strand.
ACCATGGCGATGTCAGCAGGTAAGGGCAGCATCTGTGTCAGTGTCCATTCCCTTCCTCCAGGAACTCATGACAGAGTGGAGAACACAGTCATGGAATCGATTGTAGCATAGCATGAAAAATTCTGTGCCTGCGGGTTCTAGGAACACAGAAGAGGACCCTCTAACTCTGTCCACAGGGATGGGGAAGATTTCACCAAGGAGGACATATTGAGCTAGGCCTAAAGGGTGAACAGAGGCTAACCAGAGAGACAAAAAAGGGAAGGGCAGTCCAGGGGTAAAAAACATGGGTAAAGCACATTCACAGAATGGAAATGGTCTAAATCACTTAGAAAATAGGGGCATGGAGTTGGAAGGGTGGCTGGAATAGTTGTCAGAGATAAAGTGGTGGAGTGTCTTGAATACCTTTAGGTAATGGGGAGATAGAAAAGGGGTTTAAGCAGAGGAGAGATGGAATTTGGTTTAATCATTCTCTCTGGCTGCAAGGTGGAGGCAGGCTTAGCCAGGGGGAAGCTCTGGTTTAGAGGAGACATGATGATGCTAGGACTCTGGTAGCAGCAGGGTTCCAGAAAGGAGGGCATAGGGCAATGTTATTTAGCAGGCAGGAGCTTAAGGACCTGTCCAATAATTAATTGTGAGGCTTAGGAGAAGCAGGAGTCCAAGAGGACCCCCTTCTTCATTTCTGGCTTACTCCAGAAACCCTGCCCTTCAGGAACCTTGAGAATGGGGGCAGGGAGAGATGCCAAAGGAAGAGCAGGTTTAGGGAAGTCTTTGGATGAACTGGCATTATAAAGAAAGGCATAAGAAAAGAGGGCTCTGAATAACCTTTAGAGATCCAACTTTCAAAGAATCAGCTAGGTCACCTTCTGGGGGAAGAGAGTACGAGGGGTTGAGTGGGCAGGAGGTGGGAGTTGGGATTTTATTCTGCCCCCTAATGTAGGCGTTGTTGAGGCCTCTCACTCCCCAGATCAGGTCAGCAAGCTACTGAATGTCTGCTGGGTGCCAGCCTTGCTGGTTGGGTCCTGGGGACCAAATACTGATAGATCAGACCAGAACCCTACCCGTAGGAACAGCTAGGTTAGTGGGAACACAACGACATGAACCAGCGATCACCACTCAGTGTGATGTTAGTGCAATGAGAGGAGCATACAAAGAAGGGTGAAAGGAGGCCACTGAAGATGAGTGAGTGACTGTCCCGGAGCATGAGGAAAGCTTCCCCTGGCAAGATGCGGAAGGGTGGGCAGCAGCTGTGTGAAAGACTGTGGCTTCATCCTCTTCATCCCAGCGCTCTGGGACGGCCTCATCAAGTTTACTCTTCTCTCTCTGGATGCTCAGGTACCCTGCTGACTGCACCCCAGCACACCGCGATCGGGGCACACCCTGTCTCCATGCCAGCATACAGGGCCCAAGGGACCCCTACGTACAGCTATGTGCCCCCGCACTGGTAAAGCCTGCAGCCCATCCAAGTGAGTGGGGCCCAGGGTGGGAGAGGTAGGAGGGTCACAAAGCAGAATTGTTTCAAAGCCCCTGTCTTGGTCTGAAGCACAGGTGTCAGCAAGGGGCAGGTGACAGTTACCAGTTACTTTCCTGCTCCAGGTTCAGTAATATCACTCTTAATAATAGCTGTCACTTTATATATATTCTAGATACTGAACGTATGCTCTCTCATGATCCTCACAGTAGCTCTGTGAAATAAGGATCATTAGCTCTATTTTACAGGTAAATACATAGTCCAACATCACTTAACCAGTAAAAACTAAGCTGGGACTTGAACTCCAATCCTCTAGTAGTAAATTCTGTGCTCTTTACCATACAGTCTTCAGACGTCTTCTACCTGTGGGCCCCATTCTTCCAATGAACTTTTACCTCAGTCAGACGTTGGCTGTGACTGGGGCCAGGCAGAAACCCTGGGCCATCCCCACCACCAGATTCCTTGCTGCCCTCCGCAGCTGCTGAGGCAGTGCCAGTGAACTGCAGGGCTCCAGGGATGTCACTTTGAAAATCCTCTGCCCTACTTCCTCATCTCCCCCGCCCTCCTCCTCCAGGAGCTCTTGGCACTGGACGGGAAACAGGCAGCTCCACTGGGAAGGCACAGAGGGCTCCATTTAGGGCTCCCAGCGTGAGGGGAGGGGGTCCAGGAGCTTCCTGAAGTGGCCTCAGGGATATCACTGTCACTAACGGCCTTCCCCTTCCTCCCGCAGATCTGGAGTCACACATTGTATGCAACTACTCAAGTCTTACACAGGTGCTGGAGCAGCTCCCTAGCAGCACCACCTCTATTTGCAAGAAGAGACAACGGAAGTGCAAGGGTCACTTTATGCATCTTTAACGGTTTTGGTTTTTATTTTCGGTTTTTGTAAAAGCTGCTTTTTCTAATCTCCTGCCTCTCCCCACTGTCCCCCTTTTAGCCACTGCCCTTCCAGCTCTAGCCCTCCTCCTACCTGACCAGGCACATCCTCTCTGCTCTTCTTTTCTTCCCCAAGAATCCAGTCCCGGGAGCCTAGTCTAGCAGCAGGCAGAGAGTGGGGTCTGTTGCAGTGGTTCAGCTGAAGGCGCAATTTCCTTTGAAGAGCATGAGAGATGTGATCCTCAGGTCCAGGGTAGGAACTCAGAGCTGTTGAGCAGGCCACATCTCTGGGGGATTGTTTCTTTTTTGATTTTCCTCAAGCAGGATTAGTTTAAGACATTACCATGTCCTGACACAAATGAAATCTCTTCTGAGAACCATCGCAACAGACCAAGAACAAAACCACCTGATTAGGTAGGAGTGTTCATAGCAGCTTAATAATACCCCAGATCAGAACCTGGGAAAACCAGATTCTTTCTTTGGGAGAACTTGGGGGAGGGTGGGGGGAGGGAGGGCACTATGGAAAGGAAGAGGGAAGAGGGTCGAGAGGCGCTTGCCTGCTGGCTTTGGTTGGTAAGGTCTCTGGCCAAATTGTCTGGGCCTGGACCCTCTAACTTGCACAGTGATGTTAACTGACCTGGCACTTCCTCAGAAGGTGATTTTGACCTCAGACCTACCAAGCAGCTGCAGGGTGGTGGGATCCCAGCCTCCCAAAGCCTTGGAAGGCCAGGTGCCCTGTGTAATCCAGACCTTGGCCCCTGGGCCCTCATGGATCCACTCTGATGAGGAGCTTGCTCCTGATTAGAGTGGAAACCTATGGCATTTCTCTCCCTTCCCTTTGCCCTTCCCACTGCCAGGGCTCACCTGTCTGTCCATGGCGCTGGCAGACAGGCCAAGTTCTTGGTTACCTTGTGCCATTCACGGCCACAGTGAAGGAACCACATTCCAGGCGGGTGCTGGCGGCTCTGAAGGTCAGGATAGTGAAGGAAAAGCAATAGCAATAAACATTTCATAGACTCATGGAACTGAAGGGACCTTAGCAACCATCTCATCCATTCCCCTGTTTGACAGATGAGGAAGCTGAGGCCCAGTGAAGCGGAAAGGACTTCCCTAGACCTTGCCGTAAATTAGCATTAAATGCAGCTTTCCTGCCTGGGGCATGTTGCCCATGAAAATTTACCTAGGGATGGATTGGCTTGGTTTTGTAAAAATGAAGTCAGCAGTGCCCACACTTGGTGAGCTCGGGAACAGTCTCTGGGCTTTTGTTTCTGCTCTTTCCCTCCATGGATTCCAAAGGTGGGGATTGAAGACTGGGCAGAGGTCACATGGGGGCAGATGGCAGGAACAGAAATTGCAAATGAAGAAATAGCATTTGGAAATTCTGTGAAGACATGTGGAACTCTCATCCTATACCTGACTCCAGCCCTAGGGATGGCTGAAAAGGAGTCCATGCTTTTAAGACAGTAGCCCCTCATCCTGAGAGGAGAGAAGGAGACATGGGCTCTCCTGGGAGAAGAGGGACGCACTGGTCTCAGCCAGGAGCCCGGTTGTCTAGCACTGTCCCCCTGCACCCAGCACTTGGCTGGGCCAGCAGCCCCTTTGGGGATGCGGGGAGAGGAACATTTTACTGTACAGAATGGGATCATTGATAACATTTATAACTTTTAAATAACTCTCTTCATTTTAAATTCATGCATACTTGGACGTAATCCCTACCCCTACCTCCCATGTCTCCCTAAAGGAGGAGAAAATCAGGAAGCCCTTGGGCCAGAAGGACCTCAGAGGCTATCTGGCTGTTCCCAGGAGGGCAAAGCCCAGCAGCATCCTCAACCCAGAGCCAGGAGTTAGGGGCCCACCTTCTTGGCTTTCCTGGGAAATGCAGCACCAGTAAGGAGAAGCCCAGCTGTCCTAAATGGTCTGTTCTGGGGTGCTGAAGAGGTTTCATCTTAAAACAATAGAAAGTTTTCCAGTGTTAATCCATTTTTTGCAAATACCTCCTCCTACTCTCTGGTTTTCTAAGGGTGGGTGAAGGTTGTTTTAGATTATGTCATACATGTTTAGAAAATGCCAAAATAATAATAATGATTATAATAATAATAGGAAACCTTTGCATTTGTCAGGTGCCTCATAGACTTCAGAGCACTTCACAGCCTTTAATTTACTGACCCTGAGAGAAAGGGTCAGAGTTATTACACCCATTTGACAAATGAGGAAACTGGTTCTAGAAGTAAAGGGAACTTGCCCAAAGTGAGCAGAATGCTGGTATCCTGACAAGCTTCCCTGAACCCTGCTGCCTCCAGATGGGCTAGGGTAGGACCACAGAGAGGAGGAAAAAGGGAGGAGATCTAGGAATGACCTTTTTACTTTTGTTCATTCTATATCAGTAAGTAAAAACTAACATCTAGTACCTCACAGTTCACAAAGCAGTTTCATATCCATCATCTGGTTTAACCCTGTGAAATAGATTATTCTCTCATTTGATCCATGAGGAAACTGAGACTTGGAAAAGCAAAGTGACTTGCTCATAAGTGGCAGAGCCATTTGAATCCCAGCCTGCGGCCTCTGTCCCTCCAGTCTGAATCCACACACAGGCTCATGGACTGAAACATCGATGCTCAGTACCCTCTCTTAGCCCTAGTATGTAATTCAAGATCAAAGACAGACCCCAAGGCAAAAACAAGGTGTGAAAAGGCTGTGGTCTGGAAGGGCCCAGGCCCAGCGCCCCTTTTTCAGCCTGAGCACTGGAGTCCCAGTTCAGCTGGCCTCACCCTTTTGCTTTGACAGAGATCCACAAGCCTGGCCAAGCTTGGGGAGTCATTGCAGAGGGACTGAGCCCAGGAGAACAGGGGCAGTAGTGTGCCTGTGGTAGGATGAGAGTACACCTGGTAGGATCACAGGCGTCTGTTGGGAGGTACCATGGGTGTTACCCAAAGATACTGGATGGCCCAATGGTCAAGCTGGACAGAGGTCAGAGCTGGAAGGGCCCTGCCATTGTAGGAAGACCAGCAAGCCAGAAAGGACAAGGGGTGTGCCCACATACATAGCAAGCTACAGCGTGACACCAGCAAAGCCCTCTCTCCACCCCACTCCACTGTCTCTCCCCAGTACCACAAGCTTGGTGGCCAGGGTCAGGGGTACAGGTGGTTCCAGTCACCAGCCAACCCTCTTGGCTTCCACCACTTCTACCTGGCTCCTTCTCATTAGCCTGGGGCCTAGGAAGCTGGAGTCTGGAAGCTGGAGTGCCCCCAAGTGGTTAAGAGCCTAGAATTTATCTTTCTGCCATGTTTTGGAAAAATGTATTTAATTACTTCCCCATGAGACAGGACAGTTGCTGCTGTTCCTCTTTCTCTCCTGGCAGTGACCCAAAAGTACATATCCCATCCCTATATCTTGAAAAAGGACACTCGCACCTGTCCAGAGTTTTTTGTCTGTGTACAAAGTACTTCAACATTGATTGCCAAAAATCCCCATTTTGTAGATGGAAAAACTAAGTCTCAGAAGGCTTCAGAGACTTGCCAAAGGTCACACAGCTCATAAGAGAAAGAGCCAAGATTTGAACTCTTCAAATCCTCTGCTCTTTCTGCTGGCACCTGCTGGGTCTGGGTGGCAGGCATGCAGAAGTGATGGGCTACCTGTCTGCCCCCAAACAGAGGAAGACCCCACGGAAACCTAGGGAGCTCAGTCCTCCCAGCTGAGCAGATTTTTATGAGGAGCCCTGGGAACCCAGAGGCATATCCAGATGGCAGCACCCAGAGGATGAGAATTTGCAAGAAAAGGCCTAACTTGAGCAAAACATTTTGGGGTCATGAGGCCCAGGACTGAAGACATGTTCAAGGGCAGCCCCAGGCACCTGTCTGTTGAAAGACCCATGTCCCTGGGAAGCCTGCGTACCCTTACTTTCTGACCCTGGAGAGCCTGCCCACTGTCCAGACCTGGCGAGTTGGCACTTCCAGGGGACCTGGTGTAGCCCTGAATGGCCAAAAGCACATCTGACTCAAGTTTCTGGGCTTGTTTTTCCCATGGGTGAGGACCAGGATCTAGAGAGACACCGTGCAGTCCTTTCTCCTTATCCCAACTCTTACCCTTGCGCACCCAAAGTGTTCCAACTTTGAGGTATCCCACTCCCAGAGATCTGGGAGTGCTTCTTTGGAGAGGCTGGCTTTGTTCTGAGTAGGCTTCAGAAATGAATCACATGGAGCATAAAAGTAGTGCAGATCCTCTGGTCACCAAGTTCTGGTGTCCTCATTGTACAGACAGGACTCTGGCTGAGTCAGGCCTGGAGCCCTGCATATCAGATCCTCAGCTCTGCTCTGTGGCCAGAGAGGGAGGGCCTAGAGGGCATGGGTCTTGGAGTGCTCTTGGTCCCAGCACTGTGGTTGGAGCAGTCATTTAGATGTCACCATGGCATTTTCTCCTCAATTGCTGTTGAGTGAAAGTACGTGGAAGCTCTGCTTTTCCTGTATTCCACATCACTATAGGATATGTGGTCCCCCGCTGCTTGCCAAGGTTGGGAATCCGGAAGGGGCAGGTTGGGCAGTGGAGGGGGCAGGTGAGGAGGAGGCTCCATACTGGTGTCCAGCCCCAGGGGAATCCAGGCCAGACCTATCTCCAAAAGCAGGATCACAGCAGAGGAGACCCAGCCAGGCTAACATCTAATTCCACACCTGAGCCTCTGAGAGCTCAGCCTACTATGGGTGTGCCAGGCTGGTGGCAGGATTTGTCCTTTACCTGTCCATGTTCCCTTCTCCTAGACAGCTTGTTTCTGAAATTAGGCATTACATGGTTCTAGGGCCCAGCCTTTAAAATTCCTGACAGGCCAGTTTCAACATTCCATAACCAACCTTGCCTGAGCCAGACTTGGGTCTCACTCCCTCACTTTCTCCAATGGGTATTTTCTATCTTGCGTGCTGTTGAGTCCAGCCCAGTGGCCAGGTGATTGGGGTTGGTTGTCACAGAGCCAGAAAGGGAAACTAGAACTCTTGCCTCCCTGTGGCTGCATGCGTAGTCCCTGGGTATTCTTGCTGTGGCAGTGAGGCCCTGTACCCAGTCCAGCTCCTGGTAGAGGGGGTATTTTCCTTTCTGAGGAGAACAGATATAACAGCTTTGCTGATAAGTACCAGCCCATAGGACTCAAATGGGTGAAGTCATCTTTGGGCCTGACCCCAGCAAGACCAGCATCTCCAGGCTCCAGCCTTCCTCCTCATGCCTGAGAGTCAGGGAAAGAGTGGGACTGCCCAAAGACCACCTTCTTGGGTCAGCCAGATTATCTGGATCTGTGGTGGGACTCCAGCTCTTCCTTACCCAAGGGGATGTAAGGCCAGGCCTCTAGCAACGTGGAGTTGTCTGTAGTGACCTTTAAAGGCCCAAGGGCCTGTTCCCATCTCCTGACTAAAAGGTATCTGCATCCCTGTTCATGTCACACGACAGAGAAAACTTGTTCTCGTGACATGTACCATCCCTGTGAGAGAGCGTTGTATATGATTTTGTATTTTTTAATTCATTTTAAGCTACAGGTTGGAATCTAATTTTTAAATTTTATTGGAACTCACATTTTAAAAAGAAAAACATTTAAAATAATAATAATAAGCCTTTGACCAGTGTCTTCCAAGTAGTTTGATCAAAGAACTTATAGGTGTTTTCAAAACACAGCCTGGAGTGTAAAGATTGGAAAGCCCCACGGCCTCGCTTGTGTGTATGAAGTGTAAATCTGGTTTTGTTTTATTGTTTTGGATTCTTTTGGGTTTTTGTTTCGTTTTGAAGATCAGATAGTGATCACTCTGAAAGATTGAAGCCAAGAATTTGTAACTATGATATTTACTGTAAGCTGTAGAACATTCAATAACTATTAAAAAAATTTCCAAAAAAAGTCTGGGATGACCAGACTGGTGGTTCTTGGGGGAGGGGGACACAGACACCTCCTGGGCCAGTGAGAGTCCCCTGGGCTTCTCCCCAATTGATCCTAAACTTGTTTTCACCAGTCAGGTAACACCTACGCTGCATCTCCGGGGCGGCCCTGGGACTCACAGTTGAGGGGCCTGGCAAGTGGCCGTCGGCACCTGGACTAAGGTGTGTGATACCGAGTACCCACCATGTGGCCGGCACTGTGCTTTACGCTTCGTAACTCATAATCCTCACAGCAGGATGGGAGGTGAGCCCTGTTGTTAGCCCTGTCCTTGGTAGGGGGCAGCTAAGGAGGGTTAAGTAAGTACCTCGGCCAAGGTTACAGAGCTAGTGAGGGGCGGAGTTGGAACTTACACTTGGTCTGGCTCCAAAGCCCAGGCACCAAGCCCCAAGCCCCACGCCCCACGTTCTCCTGCCCACCCTGGAGGAGGCAATGCCTGTACTCACTTCAAGGGTAAATTGGTCAGGTGGGAAACCAAGGGAAGGGCTTAGTGTGGTTTGTAGTCCCAGAAGGACAGTTGAAGGCAGTCATATGGTCTCCATCCAAATGGTCATCAAGTGCTGTCAGTTTTATTTACATCCTAAACATCTCTCTCGTCGCCCTGCTGGGCAAAGCCACTGCCCTAGTCCAGGCCTGGGCTTCTGTCCCTGGTTATCACAGCCACCATCCCACCCTAGGGCCTGGCCCCTGCAGTCCACGCTCTCCCAGCCTCCAAGTATTCAGCTTCCTCAAATGGAGAGAATACTTGAGGCCCAAAGAGGCTAAGTGACCTGGCTGTAGCTAACACTCAGGACTCCTGACTCTCAAGCCCTTTCTACCAAACGGTACCCTGGGCCTCCATAGCACCTTCCCCAGTTTCCTCTCCTGTCCTCACCTGACATGAAACTCATTCTCCCTCCCTTGTGATGGCAGAAAGCTCTGTCGGGTGTGGTAGGGGAGGGCATTGCTGGGCTCTCTTCCCCTAGACAGGAAGGGGATTTTTCCCAGGGACTCAGCTCCAGGTCAGTGGCAGGGCTGGGGGCCAGGAGCAGGTGGAAGGCAGAGACCAGGGCCCCAGCACCCACCATTCTGGCCCATGGAGGAGGGGTTATGGAGTGAGAGGGCACTCTGAGAACTGTCCTCAGTGGTTGGCCCAGGGCCCCACCGTGTCCTCCAGCTCCCAGCCCTGCCAACAGCCTGGGCCTACCTTGAGCTCAAGAGCAGGATTTAGAGCCAAGAAAGCTTCCACGTGAGGGCAGGGGCCCTAAAAGCCAAGAGTATCAGACACACCCCTACCTGATCCCTCAGCTCCGCATCCCACTCTTTTGGGAGCTCACCTCAATATCCTCCAGGGACAAGAGACTATCCCTTCTCTTACCTTCCAGCAAGCAGGAAATTGGGGTGGTGGGAGTGGTCTGGAGGGGAGCAGTGCTTATTACCCCAGGGCCCAGCACTGAGATGGGGTGTGCGTTACCTAACCTGGGAAGCCCAGACCCAGCCTCGGCCTCCACCATCGCTGGCATCTGTATGTGCCTCACCCCAGTCAAGAGGACATCCAGAGACCGGAGTCCAACTTCCCCCTGGGAAAGGAGGCCAGAGAGTGGGAGGGCTCAGCCTCCCACCCCTTTCCCCCAGGGCACTGTCTTGTCCTCATCTCAGCGTGTCACACAAGTCCTCGGTGAAGTGGGGTTGGCTGAGGGGACAGCCAAATTTGAGAAGCCACACCCTGAGGTGCAGCTGAACAGCTGGCAAGTAGGGACACCAGTCGCACCACGGCGGCCCCAGGGAACATTCCCCGGGGTGCACTGGTGATGCCCACTGGTCCCCTACAACAGACACCCTATTCTATACTTTGACAACCTTTGGTGCTCTGGAAAATTCCTCCTGATGTCCAGCCTGTCTCCTTCTCTCCCCTCTCCTAGAGCAGGTGATGCTTTGCCTCCTGGGTCCTCAGAGGTGCCCTCCCTTTCCTGCCCACCTGAGAAGCCCCAGAGAGAAGCCTGTGCCCTAAGAGAGGTGAGAGGAAGGGAGAGGTCGAATCTCAAAGCTCAGCCTCCCCTCAGGCGGGGATTTTTCTCTGAAGCTGCTAGGCCGGCCCCTTGCCATGGCTTCTGCCCTGTGTGAAGCCTGGGCCTCCCGCAGGGTGTCCCTTTCCACACCTCCCCAAGTTCCATGAACCGTCACTTTTTGGTTCTTCAGCCTCTCTTTGGGCCTCTTTCCCATTAGTGTTGAAATATGTCCTTTCCTGCCTTTTTTTTTTTTTTTTTTTTTTTTCTTTTTTGGCCACACCACGCAGCACGCGGGGATCTTAGTTCCTCGACCAGGGATTGAACCCGCTCCCCCTGCAGTGGATGCGCGGAGTCTTAACCACTGGACCACCAGAGAAGAGCCTCTGTCTTTTAAAACCATACCAAAAACACCAAAAGAACCTGGAATTAACTAAAAACCCTCTCTCCCTGGAGCCTGAGGGCCCACCAGCTATTACCTGGCACAGTCAGGCTTCTGCAGGAAGCTCAGCCCACTGGGACTTGGCTCTGCTCTCGCCACATCCCTGTGTCGGCTAGCCAGGGGACGCTAGTCCTGACCCTGCAGCAGCGCCTGGCCTTGTGACCCACCCTGCTCCCCACACTCTCGTCCTTCCCTGGCTTCCAGGATGCTGCACTCTCCTGCTTGCTTTCCTTCCCACCTTTTTGGGCCTTCCCTGAGCTCTCTCCCTGGAACGTGCTCCCTCCCAGTCCAGTCCTGGTGCAAATGCCCATCTGAGTGCTTCCAGGTATCCTCGTAGCCCAGGTTTGTCTCTCGAGCGCCGCGGGCCTTCACATGCAGGTGCCTCAGGACATCCCGTGGGTCTGCATCACTGCTCCCCACCCAGCTGGCCCTAATCCCGTGAGCCACATCCCGGCACCAAGCCCTAGCAGTTCTGTCCTCTGTCCCAGGAGTCTTTCCATCGCCCCCGCAAACCCCTGCTCCTCCGTCTCGTCTGGATGGCTGCAACAGCCTCCTGTGGATCCCTGCTCCCACGGCTCCTCCACCCTCCACAGTGGTCAGGAATGAGCTGGCCAGTCATACTTTTTCCCCTTCCTGAATGCTCTAGAGGCTCTTGGGCATCCCTGGCATAGGGCCAGTGGCTTCCAAGAGCCCATGTGGCTGCCTTCTGCTGCCACCCCCAGCCCAGCCTTCACACCTTAGTCACTCTGTACTTGCAGCTTCTCCAGCTCCTCGTATTTTCATTGCCGTCCGGCCTTTGTACATGCTGTTCCCTCTCTGTGGAACACAGCTCCCCTTCCCACATTCTCCAGCCCTCAATATGCCTTACTTACCCCATCCATGTGCCAGGCTCCACTTCCTCTAGAGGTGTGCTGTCCAATACAGGAGCCACTAGCCACATGTGGTTATCAAGCCCTTGAAATATGCTACTTCATATTAAGATGTGCTTTAAGTGTATTTTACATACCACATTTCAAAGCAAAAAAATGGTTCATTCATAATTTTTATACTGATTTTATATTGAAATGAAAGTATTTTATATATACTGGTTTAAGTAAAATACATTGTCGATATCATTTAAAATAAGTTCACTTGTTCCTTTTTACTTGTTAAAATGTGGCTCTTAGAAAAATTTTAATTACATACGTGGAGCACACTCTATTTCCGTTGGACAGCACTGCTTCTAGAGCCTTCAGTGAGAACCAGGTGACCTGAGAGGCCTCCTCCGGCCCCACTTCAGCTGCTGCCTGGTGTCCACCTGCCAAACAGCAGGCGCTGCCAGGGGAGGGATGGCCTGTCCCACACACGGAGCCCGACACAGAACTATTCACTGAATGGGCAGACCTGAGAAGAGACACAGGGAAAAAGAAGCTCCTCATGACACTACTTTCCCACCTTTTATTATTCAACAAATGGATGGGCGTGGAGACACAAGGGTGGGACAACAGCAAAGTTTCAATAAATAAGAGAAATGGGGACAGCAGTGGGCCCATGCCTGCACAGCCCCACATAAATAACGAGGTTGCTGAGCCAGAGTGGAGACGCGGGCTGGGCAGTCGCCCGCACTGCCCAGGCCAGGGGACGATCACACCAACACCACAGGGACACAGAAACCACGGAGGCCAGAAGCCTCACCCCTTACCCTCCAAAGCGCCTGAGATCTTGTGGGTGGCTGGGCAGGCTGGGGCTCTGTACCACAGCCCTGCCCAGGTCAAGTCTGTTTTTTCAATTTCAATAAAAACAGCAGGGTCAGGGGCAGGCACGTGCATTATGCCCCTTCTGTAGGCAGAGCCATGGATGGGCAGCTCCATGGGAGCCTTGAAGGTGGTGGCCCTGAAGCAGCAAAAACGGGGCCAGATAAAACTACTAGTGGGAGGGGTGGCAAGGGGTCAAGCTCTCCATCTACACGACCCAGCCCAGAGCCTGCAAGATGCTGGAAGGCCCTGGGCACCGAGACGCCACTCTCTCCCTGCTTCACAGTCAGAAGAATTGGGACCCAGTAATGGCCAGGGGCTTGCCCAGGATTAGAACCCAGGAACTCGGTTCCTAGCTCATGGCTTTTTGTTGACCCCTCCCTTTGCAGGACCTGTCAGAAAGGAGGGGGAGGTCCCCTCTACAGAGGCAAGGGGTGGCTCATCACTAAGGCGTGGAGCCAGGGGGGCCAGGTGGAGGGCCCCTCCCCACCACTGAGGCCTAGCCACCCGGTGGTGCAGAGGACCCTGTGGGCTCCTAGGATCCAGCCAGGGCAGGGCACGGTGTCAGGGACATCCTGCAGGGAAGGAAATGGGCGGCAGGGACGGGAGGGGCTCTCAACCTGCTCCTGCACACAGCACCCGCCGGCTGGCTGGCCTGCCTCCTCACTGGGGTGGACGCTCCCACCTCCAGGTCTTGGCCTTGGCTGTTCTGTCTGCTGGGCCATTCTGGATCCTCACTGGCTCAGCTGCAGCTCTACCTCCTCCAGGAAGCCTTCAGAACCTCCCAGGGCAGGGCTGCAGTGTCCTCAGACGAGACAGCCCCTCAGATGACCAGGTTGCTCTCACTCAGCCGGACCACATAGCGGTTCTCCTGGGGGGCAGGGGTGAGGGGTCAGAGCTGTCAGGGGGCTTCTGGACTCCAAGAAAGTAGCCCTCTGTACCTCCACCCCTGCCCCATCTGCAGTTGGGGTTGGCACAGGTGCCAACAGACACCTTTCCCCTCTGGTCCTCACCTCGGCCTTGTTCTCTGCTGGGGGCTTCAGCCATTTAGGGTGGCTTCCACCACTTCCCAGCAGTGCCCGCTGCTCACTGGAGAGGCCACATCGTGGGGAGTCAGGGAGATCACCCCCTGAGGGCCCGGCCTCCGTGATGGTCTTCACCTCTGAGGCCACTGAACTCGTCCGCTGCTCAGGAATTCGGGCCACACGGAACCTGTGAGGAGAGGTAGTGCGATCATCCTCCATTAGAGGAGGGACCCCAGGTGTGGAGGGCGCAGCACCCGCCAGGGTCACACAGCAAGTTCATGGGTCAGAGCCTGAGCCCTCCCCACGTCTTCCCACCCACTGACAAGCTCCCAACACCTCCCGACACTAGGCTGCAGGTGGACAGGCTCTTAGCCTGAGGCGGCGCAGGTGTGATGGGGGCTATGACCCTGCCCTGGGGGCCCAAGGACTCCATGTGAGAGAGCATAGCTGGGAAGACTTGGCTTTTCCCTGGCCACCCCCGCTGCAAAGAGGCCCACTGAGGCCAGGAAGGGTGAGGCCACCACTGAACCACTGTTCATGGATCAGGCTAGGGCCCTGCCTCCCCCAGAGCTGTCATGTCATGTCGTGGCACCCTGCTGTGTCTATGCCCTCCTCACCTGCCCACAGACAAGATGGTGATCTCGCCCTGGCGTCCTGCCTTGGCCCCGACCTTGGGCGCCCTGGCTGGGTTGGGCAGGAGTCTGGGAGTAGGAGTGGCGGCAGCTGCAGCCTCGGGGGACAGCAGCACCTCGGGCCACTTCTGGCTACAACGGGAGCAGCAGGGGCCAGAGAGTGAGGCCAGGCCCTGCACGGTGTGGAGGTGGTGGTGTGGGCAGACGTGCGGCATGCTGGGTGGGCCCGGCGGCAGCCTGTGGAAGACACAGGTGGGAGCGGTCACTGGGGCAGGGCAGGCCCAGGAGACCCCAGGAGGTAGTGAAGGGGAGCGGGGTGACAGGAGGGGCAACATACCCAAGTGGTGAGTCCCCAGGAGGCAGGCTGATTACCTGTGGTTTGGGGCCCTCCTTGCCCACCTGCCCACTTACCTGGGCAGAGGCCTGTGGCTGGTCTGCGCCAGCTGTTTGCTGTGATACTCCTTCAGCAGCTCCTCCAGGGCCGCTGCATTCTCTGTGGGCAGCTGTAGTCAGAACCCGGCTCTGGGCTGTGAGGGACACTCCCCCCAGCCTCCTGCCCCAGCACAAATCCCCCTACCTACCCGCCACCCCCTCGCTGGCCCAGGCTGTGTGCCTTTTCCTCCACCTCTCACCAGGCAAGAGCAGGCAGAGAGGCGGCAGCCTCATGAACCACAGTGGTCAGAGAGGGGCACGCTGGCCTGAGGTATCCCGGCGGGAGGGGCAGAGCAGAGCTCTGGGAGGGATGGGGTCAGACCTCCCCCCTCACCTTTCTTCTCCGTGATCAGGCGCACCAGGACCCCAATGGTGTCCTCATTGGCGTCCTCAGTCTGGTAGGCAGGGTTGACCCCTGGGGAAGAGCAGAGAACCATGATCCTAGGGAAGGAGGCAGGGGCACACTCTGGGCTCACAGGCTACACCAGGACATGGCAGCAGAGGGCGCCCCTGGCCTGGGTGTATGCGTACCTAAGGGCCTCAGCTCTGATTCTGAGCCCATTATCACCTTCACTACTTGGCATCATTGCTCCCTGCACCCAGCAGCACCAGGGGCTTAGTGGTTTCAGGGCCATCTGAACTCCACCGTCCCTGCAGAGTGTGTGGGATGAGGGAACCAGCCTCTCTCAGGGCCTGCCCTCTCCTCTCTTTAGCCTCAGGGAGCTGTGGGCTGCCTCTCTGCCCAGAACCTCCGACAGCCCCGGCAAACTCTGCCATCCCAGGCCTATCACCTCCCTGCACACCGCCCTGTCGGTATAACTAACTGAGGACCCGAACCTCAAGGGCATGAGAATGAGCCATGCAATCATTCCTGGGCCAGCAGCAAACAGAACTCCTAGGACTTGCACCCAGGCAGTAGCCAACAGTTAAAGGGAGTCCTAGGCCAGGAAAACAAGTGCAGTTCCAGGCAAAATGGCCTGAGTTGCCACTTTCCTGCCTGCCTAAAGTGCCTGTCCCCCTCCTGCCCCCTGCAGGCTGCAGTGTCAGAGGTTGAAAATGGCGCTGGCATGGCAGGCGCCGGCATGGCAGGCGCCATTCTATCTTGACTTGGCCCCCAAGTTCTGTGAGCAGTGTATGTGCATGTGGGATCCCGGCCCTACTGGCCCTCGGGGGACAGCGCAGGGGGGTAAGGGGAAGAAGAAAAGGGACCCAGGGCCCTGGGGTAGGGGCAGGAGGAACATGTCTCTCCCTCTGGTTCCAGGGCTCGTAACTCAAACCACAGCCTGGAGCTGAAACCTGAGCCTCTCATGGTCCCCCGTCCAGGACAGCTGCCCTGCCAGCCCTTCAGGCCAGAGGTCGGAGGTCACCCTGAGTACCCAGAAAGCAGTCCAACCCTTGAACCACACACACAACTGCAGCCCCTGAGGAGTCCAGGCCCTTACACCTGGGTAGGGCCTCACACAGGGAGGGAATCCCACTAAAGCCACTTGACCTCCGCTCTGCCTCTGCTCCGCCCGTTGCCACCTCGGGCCACCTCACCCTTCCTTCCACTTTGTCAGTCCGCGGTGTCTCCTCTGCGGCC
This sequence comes from Balaenoptera musculus, assembly GCF_009873245.2. Taxonomy (NCBI): domain Eukaryota; kingdom Metazoa; phylum Chordata; class Mammalia; order Artiodactyla; family Balaenopteridae; genus Balaenoptera; species Balaenoptera musculus. The sequence continues at coordinate 57,669,469 of NC_045792.1, forward strand.
CACGTGCGGCACCTCTGGGAAACTCTCCCGAGTAGCCCTCTGCAGGCCCCTCCCCGTCAGACCCTCCAGACCAAGTAGGTTCTCAGCCTGCGCCCTCTGGCCTCCCCACCCAGCCCCAGGCTGGGCCTCACCGCTGCCTCCGCCTCCAGGGCCAGGCCCGACCTCCTTGTGGGCCGTGCAGTGGTAGCCCTTCCGCTTGAGCAGGTTACACACCAGGATGCCTAGCAGCCCCATGAGGCAGAAGATGGGCACAATGGCAATAACCGCGTACTGGGCAGCCGTCTCCTCAGGGCTGCCCGCCCGCGTGCTGTTCCCAGGCTGCCGCGTCTCCCCTGCGCCGCTCGCCCCTGCTGCCACCTCCACGCCACGTCGGGCCCGTCGTCCCCGCTCTGAGCACCACGGAGGATGGAGGCATGGAGGAAAGACAGAGGCAGAGAGAAACACACTCAGAGAGGCCCAGGGCCCGGGTTACTGTGGGCAGGGGTCGGGGCGGTGGGTGGTACCGGCATGTCCAGAGCACCCACTCTCCACCATGGTGGGGAAGTAAAGGGCAACTCACCCCCTCCTTTTTGGCCATCTGACCAGTCAGCCAGCCTGAGCAAGGCCTCCTCAGCCCTCAGGATGGCCAGACCCTGAGGCCTCTGTCCACCCCTCATGATGGGTCAGAGGGGTGAACAAAAGGCAACGGTGCACATGCCTGGGCACAGCGACACCGGATCCCGCCTCCCCACAGCCTGACCCATGAGTTAGTTGCCTCAGAAGGTGACCAACTCAACAGGTGAGAGGAGGTGCATGTGTGTAAGCGTATGTGCTCACACTCAGCTACATGGGTTGTTTCGAGGGGATAAGGACAGGAGACCGGTCGGGATGTGAGCCCCCAGCTGTGGCAGCCACCTGCTGGACAGTCTCTGCCACTCAAAGGCGGGGTGAGAAGACACAGCCAGTGGACCTGCTGGACACCCTGTGGCTGCACACCCTCCCCTGGGCTAGGGGTGCGAGGACCCCACTGCCCCAGACGGACACTGCGGGACCCTTGGGCTTAAGCTCGCCAGACCCCTCCCCACACATACCCCGCCAGTCCTAGCCACCACCTGCCACTCACCGTAACAGCCGCGAGTACCCAGGGGTGTCCAGGAGCACGGCTGACAGGGAACACGGGGGACCTCTGACAGGGCAAACCACCTGCAGGGAGGGAAGATGTTACTGAAGCCCAAAAACTATCCTTAAGAGAGGCTGGACCTTCCTACTGGGCACCCTCACTGGTCCTGACCCACCCCATTTCACAGATGGGAAGACCGCGGCCCACTCAAGAGGTGAGTGAGGCTGGGATCCCAGGATCTCAAGTCCTGGTCACCTAGTCATGAACACCCACACCCCACCCCATGGCTCACCCAGGCTGGCAGTTTCCACATAGTGTGTCTCGAGTTGCCGTGCCCACCTGGGCCTCCAGCCTCCCTCGAGGGCTGCAGCGGGAGTGCGGCTGGCAAGGGCTAGAGCCCCAGGAAGCTGAGAAGGTGCCTGGGGGGCAGGACCTGCATAATGTGCCCTGCCCTGGTTCCTGCAGGAGGGAAAGAGTGAGAACAAAGCCAGGAGCCAGGCCTGAGGTCCCTGCCCCTGGCCCTCAACAGTCTTCCCAGGAGAGGTGGATGGGCAGGGCGAGCTCACCAGGTTGGGCTCCTCGCCAGGTGGGCACGGCCAAGGAGTTGTTGATGTTGCAGTGGCCAGAGGCCAGGGCAACAGCTGGAAGAAAAGAGGGCAGGACACACTGAGGGAGCGGAAAGCACTGGGACATGGCATCTCTGGGGCCACCTACCCCCCACCCACTTTCAGTCACCCCAGGCACAAGGGCCACCAATATACAGGGCCACCCCCAGGCTTTGGGGACACTCTCTAACCTCAATCCCTTGTGCTACAAGTAAAATCTGCCTGTCCCAGACCTGCTGCATTGCCATTGCCTAGGCAAGGGGAGAACCACATCTGCTTCTGGAAAGTGCTGAAACGCCTCAGACAGGGCCAGATCAGGATCTTGAGCCCCTGGGTCTGTGAGTCACGCCCTTCTAGCTAACCAGGATGATGAGGAGGAAATTCTTCCAAATTCCTCTCTCAGGTTCCGCCCCCCTTCCTGCTGCCTTGGTCCCCACACCACAGCTGAAAATGTCATTAACCAGCCTCAGTTCATCATCCCTGGGGCCGAGGCTGCAGATGGTGCCTCGGGGCCTCAGCTGAGTCTCTGGGACCACATCCTCCTCCGTGACCTTCCCACAACACAAGGCCAGCCCGTTCACACCCTGGGACCCACACAGGGCATGACAGGCCCCAAAGGAAGGATCTTCTCCATTTGTGTCCTCCCCCTATTCCTCTCGGAGCTCCCTCTCTTCCCATTCCAGGTGTGAACTATCTGCCCTGAATCCTGCCCGCAGGGGAGATCCCCCAGTCCTCCAGTTGGGCCCCAGTTTGGGGCAGGCACAGTGTAGAGCCAGCTACCCTGAAGGGCAGAGGGAGTGTCACACGGGAGGTGCTAGAGACCTCCTCAGGCCCTAGACCCGGCTCCAGCACGTGCCAAACACTGAGAGGCCAACGGCACCAGGAGCACGTGGGGCAGGAGGCACTTCCTAGGGTCAGACTGCCTCGATTCTTCAAAAGAAGAGCCACAAAGACAACCCTCAGAATGGGAGAAAATATTTTCAAATGAAGCAACTGACAAAGGATTAATCTCCAAGATTTATAAGCAGCTCATGCAGCTCAATAACAAAAAAACAAACAACCCAATCCAAAAATGGGCAGAAGACCTAAATAGACATTTCTCCAAAGAAGATATCAGATTGCCAACAGACACATGAAAGAATGCTCAACATCATTAATCATTAGAGAAATGCAAATCAAAACTACAATGAGGGGCTTCCCTGGTGGCGCAGTGGTTGAGAGTCTGCCTGCCAATGCAGGGAACACGGGTTCGAGCCCTGGTCTGGGAGGATCCCACATGCCGCGGAGCAACTGGGCCCGTGAGCCACAGCTACTGAGCCTGCGCGTCTGGAGCCTGTGCTCCGCAACAAGAGAGGCCGCGACAGTGAGAGGCCCGCGCACCGCGATGAAGAGTGGCCCCCGCTCGCCGCAACTAGAGAAAGCCCTCCCACAGAAACGAAGACCCGACACAGCCAAAATAAAAATAAATAAATAAATTAAAATCTTTAAAAAAAAAAAAAAAACTACAATGAGATATCATCTCACACCGGTCAGAATGGCCATCATCAAAAATCTAGAAACAATAAATGCTGGAGAGGGTGTGGAGAAAAGGGAACACTCTTGCACTGTTGGGAATGTAAACTGATACAGCCACTATGGAGAACAGTATAGAGGTTCCTTAAAAAACTAAAAATAGAACTACCATACGACCCAGCAATCCCACTACTGGGCATATACCCTGAGAAAACCATAATTCAAAAAGAGTCATGTACCACAATGTTCATTGCAGCTCTATTTACAATAGCCAGGACATGGAAGCAACCTAAGTGTCCATCATCGGATGAATGGATAAAGAAGATGTGGCACATATATACAATGGAATATTACTCAGCCATAAAAAGAAACGAAATGGAGGTATTTGTAGTGAGGTGGATGGAGTTAGAGTCTGTCATACAGAGTGAAGAAAGTCAGAAAGAGAAAAACAAATACAGTATGCTAACACATATATATGGAATCTAAGGAAAAAAAAAAAAAAGGTCATGAAGAACCTAGTGGCAAGACGGGAATAGAGACACAGACCTACTAGAGAATGGACTTGAGGATATTGGGAGGGGGAGGGGTAAGATGTGACAGGGTGAGAGAGTGGCATGGACATATATACACTACCAAATGTAAAATAGATAGCTAGTGGGAAGCAGCCGCATAGCACAGGGAGATCAGCTTGGTGCTTTGTGACCACCTAGAGGGGTTGGGATAGGGAGAGTGGAGGGAGGGAGACGCAAGAGGGAAGAAATATGGGAACATATGTAGATGTATAACTGATTCACTTTGTTATAAAGCAGAAAACTAACACACCATTGTAAGCAATTATACTCCATAAAGATGTTTGTAAGCAATTATACTCCAATAAAGATGTTAAAAAAAAAAAAAAAAAAAAGAAGATCCAGGTAACCAACCCCAGCACCCGCCGGGGCAAGAGGTTCCTGAGCGCAGGGCTCAGGACTCACCTTCCCCATGGTCCCATCCCCAACTCACCACAAGGAGGCAGGATAGGGGCCAGTGCGGTGGGCTCAGCTTCATCCTCAAGCCCCAGTGGGTCGCCAGCCTCAGGCAGATGGAGGGGAGGCTCAGACGGAGACGGGACAGGCAGGCAGGCAGGCAGCTGCCGTCCTCCCAGTGCTCCTTCCAGGACGGGGCTGGACAGGAACATCGAGAGGTGTCACCAGGCGGGCAGAATGCTGGGGCGGCTTGGCCTACACTCACCGGCCCTGCCCTCTGGTCCACTGCAGGTCCTAGCAGAGGTGGGGGCACCCTATCTGGGGCCAGCCTCCCAGGGCAGCTTCCCAGAGGAGGAAGGGCTTCCTGCCTCTTCCATAAACAGCCAGCTGCCCTAGGCCCGGGCAGGGGAGCAGGGGAGGAAGGAAGCCTACAGCCTCAGCCCCGAGGGTGGGAGGAACGAGAGCACTGACAGCGACCCCACGCCCGGCCTCCCCGCTTGCATCCCCAGCTCTCAGGCTCCTGCCTCTCAGAACTCCTTGGGGCCCACAAGCATGCCCGCCTCTCCTGCTTCTCTGCCTTCACTCTTGCTGTTTCTGCTCCAAGGAAGGCCTTTTCCGCCACACTTCAAAGCCCAACACAAAGGCCTCTTGTTGTGGAAGCCTCTCTAGACTTCCATTTCCCCAAAGCTCCCCCACCCCCAACCCCATCACAGTGCTGGTCCTCCCACAGGTCCCACAGGTCCCACGGTCCCGCCCGGCAGACTTCTCCAGAGATCTGGGATGTGTCTGACTGCATCTCTTGAGCCGCGGGCAGACCTGTAGGGGTGGGAGTGGCAGCCAGCATTCAAGACTTCTGTCTTCTCTTGGGCACCTGCTGTGTGCTGGGCACTGCCCTCAGCACGGGAAAAGGTATGAACAAGACAGGCGCTGTCCTCAGGGAGCTCACACCCCAGGGGAGACCAACGACCAACAGATAAACAGTGAGCGTCCCGTGCCAGATGGAAGGAAGTGCCAAGAAACCAAATAAGGCATGTGAGGGCACAGAGGGTGACGGGCACGGGCCTGAAGCTGAGCCCCCAGGCTCAAGGGTGTGGCCTCCTCTGTAGAAAAGTCTCCAGCCAGTAGACGAGGTTGGAAGAGCAGGAAGAAAAATTTGGATTGCACAAAAGGGATAGTGGCAGAAAAAGGGAGTTCAATGACCTCTTTCCAGGAGGCCTGTCTCCAGGCTCAGGAGGGTGAGAGAGGGGTGTATATGGAGGGCCTCAGGTACAGGCCACAGGCAGCCTCTGACCCCCAAGGGGCAGCCTTGAGCAGCCAAGCCCAGCATGTTGAGGGGGCCCTGCCTAGAACCCCGGGGCTGTCTGATGCCCAGCCTGGCAGGAGAAGCACTGCCTGCAGTAAGTAAACCCCAGGTCACGGAAGAGCCGAGAGCTCCTTGGCCTACAGGCGGCCCGGACTTCCCACCAGGAAAAGGAGCCAGAGGAAACTGATCCGGCTGCATGTGGGCCTGGCCTGGCACAGACCTTGGCGGGCCAGGGGTTTGAATTACACCCAGGGGAGGGGCTGGGGCAGTGGTCACACTATCCTCGGGACTGTCCAGGTCACTGGCAGTGGCTCTTGGCCCAAGGCCAGCTCAGGGGAAAACCTGGGACAGAAGGTCCAGCCACAGAGTAGAGTGAAGGCTGCACCCTGGCAGTCAGCACCCAACAGGTGGCATCCTCTGACCCATCCTCCACCGGTCCCTCCTCCAACATGGTCACAAGTGTCCCCCCTGCCCAGGCCCAGTTCCTACTCAAGCCCATCTCTCCATGGCCCCCTCCTTGGTTCTTCATGGGAGCTCACCCACAGACTTGACCACGAGCCCCAAGAACTCAGGCCGGCCCCGTAGCCCTGTCCAGCCCCCAGATCCAGCACCCGTCCATATCCCCAGGGTGGGCCAGAGAGCTGGGGCAGGGGTGGAAAGTAAAGAGGACCCAACAGCCACCGAGGAGAGACTCCCCCCTAGTCCCACCCCTGGCCGTGACTGGCACCTGCTGGGTGACCTGAGCCCACAGGGAGGGGCTGTGCAGCTGCTCACCTCCAGACAGACAGGGAGCTATGATCTCAAGACTTCGAGGAGGAAAATGGGGTCCAAAGGCCCAGACTCAAAGCCAGCGAGGGCCCACTCAGGCACATTCACAGACGCTTGCTGCCTAGCGCCCTGACGCCTTCTAATTATGTGCCTTCTAATTACCCCAAACCAGCACTTACTCCAGTCTGGCTGCCCGAGTCTCTGCTTACAGCAGCTCCCCCGGCCCCCACAATCAGCCTGAGCCCCCAGAGGACCTGCCCAGTCAGGCAGCCGCTGGCCTCCACCCAGAACACCCCTGCACGCACGTGGACCCCTGCTGCTCTGACTCCCCTCTGCGCCTTCTCCCCACCCAGCCTCCGGCACCTATGCTCTGAGCCCTGGAAACCTGACTGAAAAGCAAGTTCAGATCAAGCCCCTTGGCTGGGGGAGGGGAGTCTGAGAAGGCTCCATCCCCACCCCTCTGCCTTCCAGAAGGCAGGGCAATCAGTGACCTTCCAAAGCCCTGCACCTCGGGGCACCTCCTGAGGGCTTCCTGGGGGAGGGCTGTCAAAGATGGGCAGACCCTCAGGCCGCAGTGGTGGCGGTCTTCTCTGGCCTCAGGGCTCCTGGCAGAGGAGAACCACCCTTCAAGGCCCCAGGGGCAGAGAAGGAAGTTAGCTTAGAGGCCACTCCTCCCTGAAATCTCAGCCTGGGGCCTGTTCCCACTGTCACCAACTCCCTGGGGGACCTGAGCCCCTGCTTCACCTTGCTGGGTCACAGTTTCCTCACCTGCAAGATGGGGATGTTTATGTCCCAGAGCAAGGCTGTCATGAGGTTTAAATGAGGTAACGAGCCTGACATAGGTCATGTGATTTCCTCCCTGTCACCCCTTCTTTCCCTCTCCACCTCCCACCAAGGCTTATAACTGTTTGTTTGCTTACTTGTTTATTGCTTGCCCCCGCCCCCCTCCACCAGACAGCAGCGAGGGCAGGGATGTCTGTCTCACCCACCACAAAACCCTGCCCCGGTGTCTGGAGCCGGAGGCCTCTGAGAAAACAGGTTCACGGGGGCGTGGGGTGGGGGGAGGGGTTCCTCACGCTCAGCCCATCCCCACCCTCCAAAAAAACTGCCCTAACAATTAGAACCAGAAATTCCCTGGAAGAAAGCCAACTAGCAAAGCTGTGACCAGGGTCCCAGTGGGAGGTGCCAGAGCCCCAGGGAGGTGCAGCCCCCCCCCCACCCCCGGAGGCCTCAGAGAAAGAGGAAGCTGTGTCACCACCCGGGGCCTCCTCAGGCCTCAGCAGCTTCCCCTTTCCCAGAACTGAAGCTCATGGGGTCACCCAGCCCCAGCCTGGGGCCCCATCTCCACGCATTCCCTCTCCAGCCTCACCCGCCTCCGTGGTGGCCTCCTCCGAGGGTCTCCCACGGCTCCATGCTCACCCCACCCCTCGCCTGCCCCCTGGCCTCCTCCCTGGCCTCCACTTCAGCCCCCCCGCAGCTTAGGCGTCTCAACACCCAGATCTGACCCCTGTCCCTCCCCACAACTCCAGCCACTCTGAGCTTCTTTCTGTCCCCCACACTTGCCTCTCTCACCTGGCACTGGTACCTGCTGTTTCCTCTGCCCAGAAACCCCTCCCATCACCCAACTGACAGCTACCCTTCCTTCAGAGCTTAGCTCGAAGTCACTTCCTCCTGGAAGCCCCCAACCAGCACCTCACTTGTGCAGTTCTCGCCCTGGGTGTGACCAGGCTACGCACCCAGCCCTTCCCCACTGACGTGCTGCCCCCGTGCAGGGTGCCCAGCACGTGAATAGGTATGTGCTGAACCAGGGGGATCAGAAAAGGCACTCAGGAGAGGGTCCACCTTCTCCCAAGGTCAAGAGGGCCAGGGAGCAGGCTGACGATTAACAGCCTAGAGGCTGGGCTCGGGGTGGGGGATTGAACCCGGATCTAAAGCCCTTGCCTGACTTGGGGAGAACCAGCCTTCCTTGCTCTGCTCTTCACTGGGTCTGTGGCTGTGGACCCCACCCCCATTCCCCATCCCTCAGAGGGCTGTTGTGAGGCCGAGAGAAAGCACATTAAATGCTCAGCACAGAGCCCGACACAGAGCAGGCCCTCAGTAAGCATTCACCGTGCCTCAGATTCCCCACGTGTAAATCGTGGAGGGGGTTATGGCACACACTCGATGGGAGGTACGAGGTACAAACGAGATTCTCTTATGTTTATGTACAATGCTTGGCGTGGAGCCTGGTACACGAGAGGTGCCCGATGAGCCACACTGACAATCTGGGGGGTGGGAGGGGTAGGAAGGGAGAGGAAAGGTTGGTGGGCAGAGCCCAGGTCACACCAAGCTTAGGCTGCAAGCTGAGAAGCCTGCATTTCCCCCAGGGCCTTGAAGGGTTAGCGGGGGAGGGAGAGGTAAGGAACAACTTTCATCTCAGAGGGCTTGCTGGGCTGCCTGCCAAGTGAGGCAGGGCTGGGGAGACGGAGGTGGGAAGCAGGTACCCACCTGGAGCAGGGGGTGGGGGGCAGGTATTTCTGTTTCCCAGCCAGTGGCTTGACAGCCTGGGGACCTCCCTGCAGCCTCCAGGGGCTAGGGTTGCCTGGAAACACAGCTGGACACAGGCCTTTCTCGGCAGTGGCTGCACCCTAGGCAGGAAGACAAAGGCCGCCCATCAATAGAGAAATCCAGGTTAGCAAGGAAGCCAGTGGTTCCTTGGCAACTGGGGCTGAAGTAGGGCAGTGCCCACAGTGGGCGGTAGTGAGGACAGCTAGGCATTGCCTCCTTTTCATCCTCCGCCCTCACAGGGAAGGGAACAGACTCCCATTGCCTCGGGCCAGGCCCTCATCCTGGGTTGCCTCCACTCCTCACAGGAGAGGTGAGCGTCCCTGCTTCACCCTTGGGTAACTGAGGTTGTGGCAGGTCACCCAGCCGGGGGGGGGGGGGGGGGGGGGGGGGGGGGGGGGGGGGGGGGGGGGAGGTAAAGCGGGGGTGGAGCCCAGGCCTACCTGACAGCTTCCCACCTCACTCTGGCCCCTCCTACCCACGAGCCTGGCCCAGGGCCTGGCGCAAAACAGATGTTCTGAGCGTTTGCCAACCTGATGGCAGAGACTAGGGAGCTGGCGGCACACAGGAGGCGGCTCACCTGAAAAACTATTACAAATCACGTGGGCAGGCGCCAGGGAAGGAGGTACTGCCGCCATGGGGGTCTCTGGGGCCTCTGAGGTTTCCTGCATCCATACTCATTTGCATAGTGCCCTAGCCTACCACAGCTCCAGTAGGAAAAGGCACTGGGACCTGTGAGAAGCAGGAAGCCCAGGGAAGGAGGAAGAGGAAGATCGCAGGGTAGAGCCCAGCTCCCTAGGGACTAATGCGGGGCTGGGAGCCCAGAGATGTGCAGAGGCTGCCTCAGGGCCACTCAGTGAGAAGGGCTCCCCCATTCCCACCCCCAGCCAAGCCTCAGGCAGCCAAGATCTCCCAGGTCACAACCCTGGGGTGAGGACTCCAGGCACACCAGGCAGCAGCTGCTCCCTGGCCCCCGACCAGGCCTGGGCTTAGAAGGCTCAGGGGTGTGAGGTGGGCAGGTGGGGCTGAGCGGGCTAATTGGCCCTTGAGGCTAAGAAAAGGGCTGAAGCAGCCAGACAGGGCCCACCCAGCCCCTCCCAGTCTGGGTGCAGATGCAATCCCTGCCCCCTCCCTGGCCTAAGCCTGGGGCTGGGGGGTGTGGCAGGGGCCCAAACTAGACAGTTCTCTCTGAGGCAGAGCTGGGGCTCCCCAACACCCCTCACTAAGAACCTACTACATGCCCATTCCCTTACCAGGCCTCAAAGACAGAGTTCCAGGCTTCACAAATGAAGAAACTGAGATTCAGAGTAGTACCCTGTAACCACTTGGTCTGAAAGGAGACAAGGTTTCCCCATGCGGAGTGGGGACAGGCAGCTGGCAGCCCCTGCTCTTGCCACCCCAGACCTGGCATTCCCGCTGCTCCCACACGCCCTGCTCCAGCCCAGCACCCAAGCACTCAGAACCAGAGCCTTCCTGCAGGGAGGCTGCACCAGTTCCCAGGACAGGATGGCAAAGCGCTAATGAGGGCTGGAGGACACCCCCACTGCCCACCAGCTCTCACCACTGCTACCCTTCTTCTTCCGAGAAGCCACCTTTGCCTCCTGCCCAGCCGTGCATCTGTACCGATCACTGTGCAGGGCGCCCAGGGAGTTGCTCAGTCCAGACCAGGCTGACTTGGGAGAGCTTTGAAAAGAGACTGAGGGAGATCACAGGCACCAGTCTGCCCTGTTCTCCGACCCCTCCAGACTCAAGGTGCTGGGGAAAGAGACTCCCCCTGCCCCCAGCAATCCCAGGTCAGGCCCTAACCAACAGAGCCTGAGGATGGAGGTTCAGCCTGAAGGGGAGGCTGGACCCGGAGCAGTCACACCTGGGTTCAAGCTCTAGGTCATCACTTAGGAGCTCTGTGACCTTGGGCAAGTTACTTACCCACCCTGAGCTTCAGGGTCCTCCCTGCAAAACACGGGTTCTGGTCCCTGTCTCCAGGGATGCTGAGGGGATAAACGGAGCCCACTGTAAGCAATACTGGTCAGGTCCTGGCCTGACCAGGCCTCTCCTGAGCACCAGTCCTCAACAGCCCACAAGGGCCAGAGGAGGAGCCAAGCTCAGAACCAAGCAGCATCCAACCAAGGTCACCCAGTGGCTCGGGAGCAGGCAAGAGTGCTTGGGGAACCCAACATCGGTCCCAACAGCATGGGTGGATGAGTCCTGGACTCGCCAGGTGGACCCTGGGTGCCCATTCCCCAGCCCTTACACAGGCCTGTGTCCACCTGCTCCCACGCCAACTGAAGCCACAGTCAGGAAGGCGAGGGGTGCTGAGCAGTCAGGACCCAGCCCTACATCCCTGAACTTGTTTCCGTCTCTGTGATTTGGGACAACTGTGCCTGTCCAGCTGACCTCCTGGCATGGCTGGAGGATCCATGGTTCATCAGGGAACAACGACTCTTCTTACAATCAGGCCTCAGCCCAGGTGCCACCTCCTGCAGGAAGCCTTCCCAGTCTCCCTGTCAGGGTGGACCCGCCCCTCTCCTGGCCCCTTCAGCCATCATTGTTCGAAGTCCCCCTCAGGGAGGGAGGCAGCAAGTGCACGCAGGAGGCGGGGCACGGCTCCATCCCTGCGCTCACTGCTCCTTCTTACCGTGAGGGTGTCCAGGTCCAAGTTAGGTCCCTCCTTCTGGAAGCCCTCCTTCCTTCTCTCTCCACTCACACACTCAGACCCTGCCTCTAACCGGCTGCAGAGGCCCCTCCATCCCTCTCCTGTGCCAAGTAGCCAGGGCACACACTCATAGCCACATGGGCGGTTTATTTATAGAGCACTCATCTTTCCCAGCGTGGCCTGGGAAAAAGCTCTGGCCTTCCAGGCAAACATACCTGGGTTAGGATCCCAGTGACACTGGAGTCTTGCAAGTCCCTGACCCATCTCTGGGCCCTCTTCTCAATGCCTGTACCTGGATGGGGCTGCTGATGACCTGGGCATGAGGCTGAGGATGAGAGCCTCATGGTCCTACCCAGGGCTGAACACAGAGCAGGGATGCAGCATCGGCACCTCCGTCTTCCCTGCCACCCCAGCTGGGTGCTAAGGTCTGCCAGAGGTCATGTCCCAATCCTGAGTTGGGGTGGTGGGGGGGGGCTGCTGGCTGATCTCAGGCAAAATGTCTCCCCCTCTGGTGCAGCCCTCCTGCCTAACCTGGCAGAAGGGCTGGCCCTATAACGGAGGGAGTGGGCCTGAGCAGCCCTACCACCACTTCCTCCTCCCCCTGCAGGTAGCCAGCCTGGTCCTTCTTTGAAAACTGACGCCAGAGTTGTCAGACAACCCTCGCTAGGCACCAGGTGGGAGGCGGAGATGGGGCTGGGGGCTGGGCACGAGCTTGAGTGCCAGAGTCCAGCACCAGTGACTGTGTGACTCAGACTAGGACTGGACCCTTCTGCCCGCTGAGTCTGGGCTCCCCATTGAGCAGCTTGGGAAAGAAGGGGATGCCCTGCTAGTGCTGCTGCAAGGAGCCCTGCACCCAGGGCCTAACACACATTAGGGCCTCAGGGGGGAGCGTCCTCTGCTGGCCCAGAATGAGAACTTTGCCTGAGGAGCCCAGGGCAAGCACCAAACTGGCCCCTACACACAGGAGTGGCCTTGAGTTTTTGCCCCTAACCCCCAGCACACACTCGGGAGCACTGGAGACCCTGGGTACCAACCTCCCTGTGCATCCTAGCACACAGTAGGCCCTCAGCCTACGATGGCTACCCTTCCCCAGGAAGAGGCCAGGCCAACACAGATATGGCAGCAGGAGAGGAGAGGCTGTTGGCCAGGCCGGCCCCACCCAGCTGGGCGTGCGGTGCCCATGAGGACCCCACCCCTGTGCCTATTCCCAGAGGTGAGGGGGGACATGTGGCACATGGACCGCACAATGAAGAAGGACTAACGCTGGGCTGGGAGGGCTTCCTGGGGGAGGCGGTGAGGCTGGGGCTGTACCCTGAATGGTCAGGAGGGTTCTAGAAAGGGGAGACAGCAAATGCAAAGGCAGAGTACAACCAAGGCATCTGGTAGGGAGGGATGAGGGTGAAAATGTAAAGTTCAAAAGGGTCCTAGAAGGAAAACCTCGATGCTAGGATGAGGAGTCTGGACTATATTTTGCAGGCAAACAGTACAAGTTACCTTAGGGAGGCCACTCTGGCGCCGTGTGTGAGGGAACTGGAAACGGAGGCAGAGAGGCCAACACAGGAGTCTGGGCAAGGACAGCAAGGCCCGAGCTGGAACCTAAGAGGCACCCTGATTTTGCGAAGGCATGTCTCGGGCCTGCTTCCAGTCCTGGGCCACGTCCAGTCTGCTGGGGGATGTGTGGCAGGACAGAAGGTAGGTTCCCTGTCTGGAGGGTGAGAGGCAGAATATCAGGGTTGTGCGGGGCCTTGGTAAGTCCCAGCACTTTTCAGAACCTCGTCTCTCCCTCTGTAAAATGAGGCTGACCCTATGAGCAGGGGAAGGGGGCTGAAAGCTTCCCCTCCTTGGCCAGAAATGGGCACCTGCCTCCAGCAACTGTCACACGAGTCCCAACTGGGGCCACATTGGAAACGCAGCCGGGCCCCACCACCATCCCTGTGGTCCAGGCGGCCCAAGTTCCCAAAAAGGTTTGGCTTGGGCAGGGCACAGGGTGGGGCTGGGACCAGAAGAGGAGGTTAACCCTTGGTTAACCCTTCCCCTCTCCCTCCCCTTTCAGGGCCCTGAGCTATTTCCACCTCTTTGCTGGGGATGGAAATAACTCAGGCTCAGCCCCAGAAGACCAAGACAGCTATTCTGATCAGCCCCAAGAAGCACAACTCGGGCTTCCCTGGTGGCGCAGTGGTTGGGAGTCTGCCTGCCAATGCAGGGGACACGGGTTCGAGCCCTGGTCTGGGAAGATCCCACATGCCGCGGAGCAACTAGGCCCGTGAGCCACAATTACTGAGCCTGCGCGTCTGGAGCCTGTGCTCCGCAACAAGAGAGGTCTCGATGATGAGAGGCCCGCGCACCGCGATGAAGAGTGGCCCCCACTTGCCACAATTAGAGAAAGCCCTAGCACAGAAACGAAGACCCAACACAGCCATACATAAATAAATAAATAAATAACCCCCCCCCCCGCAAAAAAGTTTAAGATTGCCTCCTTTAAAAAAAAAAAAAAAAAAGAAGAAGCACAACTCTAGTCATTCCAGAGAGGACAGAGGGACACCCGGATCCCCAGCTCCAGCTCTCGGCAAAGCAGCAGCTGTGGGCAGAGCTAGCAGGGGCCTCAGGGAAGAATGGGGACACTGAGGCCCTGAGAGGGTAGGCACAAGCTCAAGGTCACTCCTAGCCTGTCCCTCGACCCCTGCAGTGTGTGGGTGGATTGGGGAAAGTACCCCTAGAACAACTCTGAGCAGGGGCATAGGGCCTCTCAGGTATGGTGAAGGTCAAGTGGGACTCTCAGTTCTCCTGCCACTCTTGGAGCCTGGGCTATGCTGCTGACTCCCAACATTCTTCAGAGCCACATGGATGCTCCCAAAACCAGTTACAGGCTCTAGAAGGCAGGAGACAGGACTTTCTGGTGACCTCTGTCTAGGAGGTGAGAGCTAGGGGGAGGGAGGAGGAGGAGGAACAGGAAGACCACGTAACCCAGCCACCCCTAATGTTCTAGACATATATACACCATACTCAGAACTCACAATGGCACACCCTGCCGAGGCCATGTTGCCAGCCTGCATTTGAGAGAAGGAAGCCCAGATAAGCCATGAGCAGATATTAGGAAGGGGAGTGGCCCTCTCCAAGCATCTTACAGGGCTTCAGGCGCAGGAGACCTGAATTCCAGTCCTGGCACTGTCCTGACTCTGTGTGACCTTGGGCAAGTCACTTTGCTTCTCTGAGGTTCTGTTTCCTTCTCTGAAAAACAGTCATCACATCCCAGAACTACTGTGAGGATTCAACAAGAGCACACCATAAAGCATTCAGCATAGCACCTGGCACTGTCTCCCCTACTCTCTCCCCGACCCAGAATGCAATCAAGGTTTTCAGAGGGTGACAGGAGAGAACTTCCAGATCCTTCAGCAGGTGTCTCCTCACCTCTCCTGGGCTAGGGAGCCTGATTTCCATTCCACTTTGCATGAACCCAAGAGACCCTTTTGTGTGGGTGGAGGCCTCAGGAGGGTCTAGCCCAGATGCTGAAGAGGCCCTGCTCCAGCTCTCCAAAGCAGAGACGACTCATGCCCCCAGGAACATGCCCCCGCTCCCCCCAAGAAGGGAACTGAAAAAAGGAGATGGGGACCAGAGAAGTCAATGTCTATGGGTCAGAATTTTCGGCTTGATCTGAGGAGCTGTGCTTCCAACCCTGTCACCAGCACCTGGGCACAGCCCCTGGGCCACTTTGTCCCCAGCAGACAGCCTGCCCCCACCCCCTACTGCAGTCTTTCTGCCTGAAGGGAGGTAGGGGAGAACAGAGACAGTTGACAGTTGACCCCAAAACAACACAGGATCCCGAAGTGATGATTCACAGTCCATTCACAGCCCAACACCTCAGTGTGCAAACAGGGAAACTGAGGCCCAGCGAGGGCGGGCGGGATCTGAGAGCAAGAATATGCCTGGGCCCAGTGAGAATACAGGTTACCAGGAACAGAGCTTAGCCAGGCCTCTCGGACTGTGTGTGTGTGTGTGTGTGTGTGTGTGTGTGTGTAACCTCAGGGGCCCTCAGCTGCTGCCAGACGTATCACCCCACCAGATGCCCCTCAGCCTTGGCCCCTCTCCCTCTGCCAGGGCAAGTCACTCAGGGTCCACCCCCCTCACTAAACTGAGCTCCTGAGGGACGCCCTCTTGGGGACAGTCCTGGAGAGACCTTTGTCCCCTCCCTGGCCCCTCTCCTTCCAGCCCCCATCTGCTAGTAGGTGTTTGAGGTCCCTCCTCTTTCCGCCTCTTACTCATTTCCCTGAGGTGCAGACGCGGACACGGGCGGACACACACACACACACACTGCACTACTTGACCCCACAGCACACTATGACTCCAGTGCTTCAGGGGCTGGTTCTCACAGTCACTTGGGGTTCCTCTCCCTCTATACCATGTTCACTCACGTTCATGAGGGCCCTGACCCTGCCCTGGTCACACCCCAGGCTACACACACACTCAGTGACCCCAGTAACCCGGGGTCTCACTCACAGTGGGCTGGGGTCACGGTCACCCTTAGTGACCCGGGGTGTCTCTCTCACACAGTCACACGCACACACTCTGCTTGTCACAGACACACAGAGCCCCTCGGTGTCTCCCCCTCGGCCCGACGTCACCGCCCAGTGTCCGGGCCACACGTTCGCCTTGGCTGGGCCGCCTCACGCGCCGTGTCACCCACAGTCACGGGCTGACACCGTTTAGAACCCCCCCTCCGGCCTCCCCGCGCCGCAGCCACACTGAGGAGCCGCCGTCCCGCCCCGCACCCCGTCCTGGTCTCAGTCCAAGTATCCCAGGCCGGGGCGTCTCTGGGGCCCGCCGGCTCCTCAAACTGCAAGTTCCGCCGCCGCCTCCCCCTCACGCACGGCCGGGCCTGGAGCCGCGGCCGGAGGACGCACAGGTCCCCGGGCAGGGGGCTCAGAGACGGGCGGGGGTCCGTGCGCGGAAGGCGCCGGGACAAGACGCGGGGGCGGGGGGGGCGCGGCGCCCGGGCTGCGGCATCCGCCGCGCCGGCGAACTTCCTCAGAGACGCTGGGAGGCAGGGGGCGCCGCTCGGGCCCGCATCCCTCTGGCCCCGGCCTCCGGGATTGGACTCCGGGCTGGGACTCCGCGCGTGCTCCTTACCTGGCCGCCCCGAGGCAGCTCCAGCAGCCCAGCTCCCAGGCCGACGCGGTGCCCGAGCCCGGCTCGGCGAGCGCACGGGCGACCGCGCAGCTTGCGCGCCTTTTGAATGAATCGCCGCCTGGTCCGGGAAGGCGCGCAGCCCCGCCCCCGCGCGTCACGGCCGCCGGCCCCGCCTCCGACGTCAGAGCCCAGGTTCGCGACCCCCGCCCCCCGCCCCTGGAGACCGCCATGGGGCTGGCGCTCTGCAGCCAGGCCGTGCTGCTCTGTGTCGCCATCTCTCGCGCTCCCCTGGAACTGCAGGGGGCTGCGCCGGACAAGGTCTCTCGGATCAGCCCCTTCTGGGCTCCAAACCAATAAAGAAGGGGTTGCAAGATGCAAGATAGACTGGAGACTTGGATGCTACTCTGAGACCTGTCACCATTGCCAGTGCTAACGGGGCCACCACTGTCCCTCCCTGGGTCTCGTTTTCCTCCTGGAAATTGGCAGCCAGGGACAACGACCTCACTTTGCCTTGTTGAAGAGGCCCAGGTCCACCCGCAGAAACCCCACCTAGTTGTTGAGAAAGGCCTGGTGAAAGTGAATCTATAATGGAGGCCCACTTGGTGGTCTCCTGCCCATTCTTCAGGGCCCAGCCCAAACCTCCTTCCTCCAGGAGGCCTTTCCTGTCTCCATTCCCCGCCCCTCCCCTCTCTGCCAGGATAGTTAGTCCCTCCTTCCAGCAGGATAGATGATACACTGCTGTCCCTTCCCTACCACCAGCTGTCCCACCCTGCTGATTCCCAATGCCAGCCATCAGGGTGCCCAGCAGGGTGTGACTAAGGACCCCAGGGCACTTATTCATATTGTATTCCCAGCTCTGTGAATCGAATCGTGCCCCTTGGAGCTGTGCCATATGGTGGGCCAGAACTGGAGGCAGCAGCTCAAGAGCCAGGGTTTCCCCCACTCAGTACCATTCAGGGGATCCCAGGTGGCCCTCCCAGGACAGCAGGGCTGGGAGGAGATGCAGACAGTAGGGAGGGCCTTATGCTTGGGGGGGCAGAGGCCTGGCTGGGATCAGGATAATCACAGCTCATGGCAGAGGTGGAGGAAGGTAAATAAGTTGTTAGGGATACATTATGAGGGGAGGTGAAAAATTCTAAATAAACTGTCATAGCATCTGAGCCATGGGGTGAGGGGGTGGGAAAGGTCAGGTCTCCAGGGTCCAGGAGATCCCAGGAGGAGAACTGGACACCTGCAGAGGGAGGGGGAAAGGGGAAGAGTTTCCATTTCCTTGGGCCAGGCCCAGGTTGTGCGGGAAGGGCAGAAAGAGCTCCAGGTCACTGATGTTGGGATCATAGCACCAGCCAGGCCCCTTGTATGTCAACGGACACCCCCAGGGCTAGGTCAGGGGTGATCCCAGGGTCACATATCCCACATCCGAGCCCACAGAAGGAGTCCAGAGAAGATCCATGCTGGGGACCTGCTGAGGGGGCTAGAGCAGCCAGGATGCTCTCTATCCCTGCAAATGTTTTCTTTGTAAGGGGACCTTCTATGCCCCAGTTCCAAGTACTGGAGTTCAAATGGTGGCATTTCACATGCACCCAGTAGACCAAATGGGGATATGCTTTTTGGTCAAGGAGCACTGGCTATTAATCAGACATCCTATAGAGGGTCCAGGCCTGTCTCTACTACCAGCTCTCAAATCCTTCCCCAACTCAGCTTCCCCATCTGAAAATTAGGCTGCCAAACTTGTTGCCTGGAGGTCATTCCAGTTCTCTGTGGGAGGAGGCGATCTGCCTGACGTGGCCAAGTGGGAAGGGTGAGCAGCCACCAGAGACAGAAGAAATGACCAGGGATGGAGGGGCCGAGGCAGTCCCTCCTGTCCTCTGAACCACAGCAAGCTGCAGCTGGGACCCTGCCCAAGAGTCTGGGAACATTTAGCCGTTACAGTGAGGAGACAGGGAAGGGGTTGTGGAGGCTGCGGGAGAGATTTAGATCGGCTTTTTATGGAGGTTGGAGAACCACAGGCTCGAGAACAAAGGACTCTCAGAATCACAGGCTTTTAAAACTCCTGGCATCTCAGATGGATCTACGGAATCTTAGCATTACAAGCCCTGAGCTCAAGGACCTCAGAGACGATCTCGTTGAACCTCTCATAGTGCAGCCAGAGAAGTGAGCCCAGAGAAGGCCCACACCTCATCCTAGGTGGCACAGCACAATAAGCTGGGATGAGCTGTGGTGATCCAGAGACAGGGACATGGACTCCATGTCCCACTGAGACTCTCCCCGAGGTGGGGTGGGGATCCTGGGCCACAGGATTAGAGGAAGGGGGGTGTCTGCAGGGGATCTGAGCAGATGGCAGCCTCTGGGGTTATGGACCAGAAATGGTGGTGCCCTCTGCTGGCTACCCTTAAATTCCAACGTGGACGTCCAAAGCAAGAGGAAATGTCCCAGCTCAGATTTAAATTTCAAAACTCTGCACTTGGCTAACCCCCCAACTGGCCAAGTTCTACCTCAGAAGGTGGGCTGTCCTCCTGTGTTTGTGCCTTAGCTCCAGGGGGAGGGTGGGCTTGGTTTAAGGAAAAACTGGGGTTGGGAGGCCAGGGTGGGGCTCAGCTTGGGGCAGGAGCTGAGCTGGGGCTGCTAGGCCTGAGAGCTGGGTTCTGTCCACATTTAGGTCCAGACCCTGGCTTGGGTCTGGAATCCCACTGGGGTTGGGCTTTGGTGTCACACAGTTAGGGGTCAAGTCCTAGTTCTGCAATTGTCAGGTTGTATGGCCTTAAGCTAGTGACTTCACCTCTCTGAGTGCAAGCTCACCTGCCCAGGGTGTTGTGAGGATCTGCTGAGACTCCGTTTGGGGGATACCAGCTTATTCTAGGCTGCTGGGCTCAGAACCCCCATCTGCTCCCTCTGGTCCCCCACCCTCAAGTGTTTGCCCTGTGTCTCTCCACAGCCCAGCATCTGGGCTCTGCCCCCATTTCTCCCTGAGGCCTGCACGTTGTCCCCTCCCCGTTCAGCCCTGCATCCTGCCCCTGACCCAGCCCCTTCACTTGCCTTTTCCAGGCAGGGCTCCTCATTGGCCATAATGGGCCCAAAATAGCACTTCCCCTTGCCGCTTCCTGCAACCTGGCCTGTGGCTTAAGGTCTGTGAGGACAGAAGAGAGACTTGGTGTTTGGCAGGCATGCAAAAGATGTGAAGAGCTCTCAGAGGTCACCTGGGTAAACTTTCTTTTCTGACCACAGGAACTCTTCCTGCCTGGTTCTCCTGTACACCCACCCCAGCCTCAATGCTGCCTTGCTGTGTGATATTAGGTAAGTCTCTATCCCTTTCTGTGCCTCATCTTCCTTGTGAGGTAGACGTCTACCTAAACCCTGCTGTTTGTCCCTAGCCCAAGGAAACACCTGGAGAACCCCCTTGGAGAGGAGATGGCTTTTGGCCCTGACTCTCTCTTCTGAAGTCAGGACATCCTTCCCAGGGCTGGTCTGAGGAACGTGAGCCAGATACCTCAAGAGTGACTGGATGTGTCTCTGGCTGCTCAGACTCTGTGTCCTGTCCTTCAGCCACCCCATGTGACTGCCCTGCCTCTCTTCTATGAGGCACAGAGACCTGAGTAGACAGATCACATGTGAATCCAGGCTCTACTGCTTAGTAGGCAGGTGACCTTGAGGAAGGCTTTTAACCTCTCTGTACCTCAGTTTCCTCATCTGAAAAGGATGATAATAATGGTACCAACCTCCCAGGACCACTGAGGATTAAACCGGATGATCCATGCTCCTGGCTTGCAGCAAACAATAAATGGGAGCTGGGGCTATTGTTTTGTGACATTCAAGACCTGGAGGGGGATCCCAACTGAATTCTCTAGATTTAATTAAATACTTATTGAGCACCTGCTGTGCGTCAGGCACTGCAGGTGGCCTGGGGATGGAGCAATGAACAAAATGTCCCCCCTCCTGGAGCTCACATTCTGGCTTCCCTGCCTTTTCCTCTTTCCCCTCTGCTCCAGCTGGGCCTACACCTCAGACCCCTCGCTCCAGGCTCCCCCACCCCTCCTTGCCTTGATTCAAGCTGTTCCTTCCCTCTCACATCAAACCCAGCGGGATCTTAGTTCCCCTATCAGGGACTGAACCCGGGCCCGCAGCTGTGAAAGTGCAGAGTCCTAACCACTGGACCGCTGGTGAAGTCCCTGGCCGTGCCCTTTAAAGCAGTGTTCTCCACCTCACTAGCAAAACTAAACCATGGTGTCAGAAGCCAGGGTGGTAGTTACCCTAGAAGGGGAGACTGGGAAGGGGCATGCGGGGAGCTTCTGCACGGTGGAACGTTCTTTTTTTTTTGGCCGCACCGCGCGGCATGTGGGATTTTAGTTCCCTGACCAGGGATTGAACCCGCGCCCCCTCCTGCAATGGAAGCGCGGAGTCTTAACTGCTCGACTGCCAGGGAAGTCCCAGAAGGTTCTATCTCTTGATCTGGGTGTGTTTATGAAAACTTACCTAGCTGCCCACTAATGACTTGAATACCTTTCTGTACAAATGTTATACTTCAATTAAGTTTTCCTGAAAAAAATTACTGACACCTGGGTCCCACTCTCAGCATTCTGATTTAATTGGTCTGGAATGTGGCCTGGGCCCCTCAGGTGATTAGAATGTGCAGCCAAGATTGAGAAGGACTGCTTTCCAGGAGCTAGTTCTTCCAGGCTCTCCCCTGGGCTGTGCATCCCAGGACCTCCCTGCCCACAGCTGACCTGCTCAGGGCTGTGCACCTCCCCACAGGCTGCCCAATGCCCTGGGATGTGACCTCCTAAGAAGAGTGGGCTGGGCCGGGCCCATTCCTACCCAGGCACTTGAGGAAAAATGATGAGGATTCAGCCTTGGGTAACCAGTGCTGAAAGTGAAGTCTGTCCAGAGGCGGAAGAGGGCCTAAGGCAGCAGAAGCTGGGAAGCAGAGAGAACAGCAGCTGGCTGGCGGCGAGGCAGGGACCAGAGACTCAAGGTGGAGAGGCCAGGGGTCTCAAGATGGAGCAGCAATAGCTGGGCCACCATGCTGAGAGCTATGTGCTTCCAGTTCACGTCTCCACTAATTAGCTCCCCTTCTATTTCTGGGCAGAATGAATCTCTTCCTTGCAATCCAAAGACCTGTGCACACCAAGCAAGAGTCCCATGGGGGAAAGGATTGTCAGCCCCGATTTACAGATGAGGAAATGGAGACTCAGAAGGGATATAGCTCATCCAAAGTCCCATGGCTAGTTAATGGCAAAGTTGAGGTTTCTGTTCAGCTTCAAAGCCTGTGCTCCTTCTATGCTGTTTCATAAATTCCACCACATGAATGTGGCCTTCTACTCTGTGTTTTCTGTAATCCCTTCCTCCAGACTGTCCCAGTAGTGATGCTGCAAGGAGATGTTTCATGCATGTCCCATGGCATCAAGGGCCTGGCAGACCCGAGATATGTGTACACCAGTGTGCAAAGCATAAGCCTGCACTCCCCTTTAGCAACTGATTTCTGTAGTCTTAATCGTTTAGGTTGGAAAATGTTGAAACGTGTTCAGGAGAGCTGAGGCACAATTTGTCCTTTTCTAGAAGTCATCCCCTTGCGTCTTGCCAGTGTACCCTGGTGGGAAGGGCTCTCTGCCCCTGCAAAGAATGGCCCCATGTTGTTTGCCTTTACATCCTTGTGCCTGATTTAATGACCAGAAATCAGACAGACTTGGATTCTACCCCTGCTCACCTTGGCCTCCGTCAGATTCCGAGCCTCATGAGGCTTTGCTGGAGAGCACCAATTCCTGGAGTTGTAGACAGGCTCACCTTCGCTTCATTTTTCTCTTACAGCATGTGTCAGCTTCAGATTCCCAAGCCTTATCCAAGACCCACTGACTCAGGAGCTAGGGGGAGCCTGGGAATGTGTATTTAGATGTAAGTATAATTTATGTATTATGCTTTGTGTTTACAATGTAACCTGTAAGGGATTCTAACATGCAGCCCTGGTTATAAAGCATCTGACTAGCACAACTCCTGGTTTTCCTGACGAGGAAGCTGCAGCCCAGACAGAGGCGGTGACCTGCCTGGGAAAGCACAGCAAATCAGTGGCCGCCTTGCCATCTCAGCACTCTTCTGGGTCTCTGAGTCCCACTTCTGCCCAAGTGGGTGGGTGTTGGGAGGCCCACGCAGCTAGGGAGCCCTGAGGTTGCTGGCAGGAGGCCTCCATGGCTGCCAATGGGGACCAGTCATTTGGTGTTTCTATTTATTGACTCTTTAAACTTCATCATCCAAGGAAAGTTAATACATGACTGTTTGGTAGCAAGAGAAACATAGCCTAAGACCGCAATGACCCACCCACCCCAAACAAAAACAGAACCAAACAGAACAAAAACAAACCCCAACTGACACCAGACCTTTGCAGCTGCAGCTGAAGCACGGGGGCTGGGGTCAGACTGGCTCCTGCAGTCGGGGGGCAGGGGAGAGGCTGCCCTCCATGGTAGCCTTCCCAGCCAAAGAGGCCATGTCCAGCCCCTCAGCTTTGGGCATCCTTCCTGGAAGGGCTGCCCCTGGCAGGAAAGGGTGTGAAGAGAGGGAGTCAGTGGTCAGCGTGAGGGGGCTCCTAGGTCCACCCTCCCAAGGTGACCATATGTGCCAGTGCATGAGACACAGGGGCTGGGGGGGCAACTGTGAGGAGAGCGAGGGCCCTTTCCCTGCTCAGGCCAGGAGAGAGCCCTGGCCAAGGCCCAGTCAGTGTTCCCAAATTCAGAAACCACTAAGGCACTGCCAACAAGCAAGGAAATGCCAAGGCCTGGGGAAGCCCCCCTGGATGGGAGTCACTGCCCCCCGTAGTCATCACCTTGTTCTGGATGACTGAGGGGACTTGGCCCTTTTCTCTGGATACTGGAGGGCAGCCCAGTCAGGACGAGGCCGTGGAAAGTGTATGTTAAGAGGCAGTGTTTTAGTGCCCCGAACATGCAGTGTGTGTGCGTACATAATGAGAGGGGGACTGGTCCCTCCAGGAAGGCTGGTTAGGGTCCCAGGGTGGTTCCTAGGGCAGGAATAGGGTTCTTTTTTTTTTTTCTTCTGTCATTTTCTCAAATCACTCCCTGCCCCAGGTCACTGCATAAATAAGTGCTTGGGAAGATACACATCTAAAAAGAAACATAAATACTGTACATGGTAAAGGATTCCATCCCCTAGCCCTCCCACTGCCCCCAGAAAACCCTCCAAATATTGCACATGGCCCTCCCCAGCCCTGTGGGGTCCAGGCCCGGCCGTGTCTTTGGTAGAAGCTCCAGGGACAGAGGTCCTGGGCAGCCCACGTGCCCCCCTCCCCACCCCCCTCATGACTGGGAGCACCGGAGCAGCCAGAGAGAGGGCCGGGAAAGGCCCTGGCCCGGCTGGCCCACAGGTGCTCCGTCAGGAATGCTTCCACGAGGATGGGAGGCGGCCTGTGCAGGCAGGGGCGCGGCCCTGGTCAGACACTCCTGGTCAGGGTCCGCCTGTGGGCTTGGAAGAGGCAAGCAGGCTGAGGGCAGGTGGGCGGGCGAGTCCTGGGCCACCATGGACAAGGTCACACCCTCCACAGGAGGAGGTGGTTTGTGCTGTCGTCTCGGCCCACAGTCTCGCTGCTGCCGCTGCCCCCACTGCTGAGTCGGAAGTCCTCGTAGCCGTCGCCTCCACTGATAACCAGCATTTTAGGCCTGGCCGAGGCAGGGCCTCGGTGCCGAGGGGAGTCCCGATGCTCCAGTGAGGGCAGCTTCTCGGGGCCTGGGGGGCGGAGGGGAGGATCCGTCAGCCTGGGGGTGACTGGGGGTGGCACCATCTCAACCTGGCTCTCTTCATACTCATTTCCCACTTCCAACAGCCCTTTCCCAGTTAGGCAAGTTAAGTCTTCTCTGGACCCAGAAAACTCCTGACCGAGGCTTCCCTGCTTCCTGATGCCACAGCTACTACCTCTTGGGAGTATGATTTCCTGTCCTGCCAAACAAGACTTTGCTAACTGTGACCGCCTTCATGTACATTTCCTAATATGTTTCACTTTCTAATCCTCACAGTCCCTTTCCTAGCCTATCTGCCATTCTATTTCTGCCATTCTATTTCTACTTCCTGCTCTGCACATCACTTCCTGACTCTACATCCTGCCCTATACATCATTTCCAGTCCTGTTTTATTTCCTGTTGTATATATCCCTTCCTGTGCCATATTCTAATTCTTAGCTTATAGTTCACTCCCTCGTTCTCATGACATTCTCTGGACAGAATTTTACACACACACACACACACACACACACACACACACACACACACAGAGTATCCTAATAGGTTTTATTTTGGGGTTTCTATAGCCTATTTCCTGTAATATATGCCACTTCCAGCTCTGTATTACATTTTTCCTCCCTCTTAACCTTCTGGCAGGACAGTGGGGAGTCCTAAACCCAAAGCCGAGGTCCCTGGGTTGGGGTAGGATGTGCAGACCCACCTGTGTCTGGGGGAGGTGGTGGGGTTGAGCAGAGCAGGTTGAAGCCATCTGGAAGCTGGACTGCGGCCAAGAAGCGGACATGGCCAGTGTGTCCCTGGCCTAGGCCAGCAGGGCTGAGAGGCGCCCGAGGGCAGCTAACGGTACTGGGGGAGGTGGGCATGGTGAGCACGACGCCGGCACTGGTGCCCACCCACAGCAGCTCTTCACACACCAGCAGTGCTGTGATCCTTAGGCAGGCAGCCTTGTGCTGCCGGATGATGGCATCTGAGCCTGGGGTGGGAGACAGACCAGTGCTGGGGCCGAGTCCTGGCCCTGGCTCAGCCTCCTCAATGCCAGGGACAGAAAGGCTCCAAGGGAAGGGGCAGTGGTAGACTGAGGTCAGTACCTGCCAGCATCCTGTGCACGGGAGGTGTGACATCTACCTCTGCCAGCTGCTCAAAGGTGTCTGGATGGTAGAGACACACATGGGCACTACCTTTCAGTGTCACCCACACGCCCAGGCTGGAGTCCACCATGCAAGCCACGCTGCGGCTGGAATCCTGCCCCACGGAGAATGTATGCTGGGGGGCGGGGGTAGAGAGCAGACGGGTGACTGACAGGCCTGCCTTCGCTGGCCCCTCCCTGCCTTGTGCTTCACCAGCGCCCATCCCTCCCTCCTTACAAATCACACCAAACCTCTCCAGAAAGCCCACCGGATTGACAGCAAAGGCAGCCTTGCTCCTTGGTCTGGATGATTAACCTTTCAAACCTTGGTTTCACTGGAGCCTCCCCACTGAAACCTCAGGAATTAAAATGCAAGTGCCCTTTCCCCATGAAACTTGAGTGAGTTAATGATCAGAGAAGTTCAAATCTTGAAGAGTTTTAAGAGCAATCACTGGCCTCACCCTGTACAGCTGGGGAACTGAAATCTAGAAGGGAAAGGAACCTGCCCAAGAGCATCAGCAAGTCAGTCACAAACCTGGGCCTGAACCTGGCTCTACACCTCTACACTCCCAGCCCAGCCAACGATGGGGTAAGTGAAAGGAAAATCAAGGGAACTAGTTACCCCTGGATACTACCAGGCTGACAATCTCTAATGTATATATAAATCAAATCAGGACTAAAGGCCAGAGTAATGCTAAGGGATACTGACATCAGGAAGGACCTTTGTCCACCCCCCAAAGACCCCAATACCTGAGTTGAGAAATGGGGTTGGGGGCGGGGAGGAGGAATAAAGAATTCTAATGTACATGGGGCACTTACTGTAGCCCTGATCAGCTAGAAAGGAAATAAGGATTTGAGAAGGACAGGGGCTGGCCCGGATTCATACAGTGGTCAGGGGAAAGCCCTGACCTCTCAGCTGGATGCTTTTTTATGGCCCCGTGGTCTCATCTCCTCTCTCGTGGGCCTGGCTCACCCCAAGCACCAATTCCCCAACCCCACCGCCATCCCCAATACCTCCAGCTGCAGTGTGTCAGGACTCAGGACAAGGACTCGGTTCTGGCAGCCACACCACAGCCGCCCACCCACAGACACCATCTTGGTGATGGGGCTCCCCTGAGCACCCAGGGTCACCGATTTGAAGTTCTGGGGGTCCCAGAAATGGCCTGGAGTGGGAGTGGGATAAAGAAAACAGCAAATTCAATCTCATATTGCACTGAGCCTCACCCTCCCTTGAAATAAGGTGCTGATAACCTCATTTATCAATGAGGACACCAAAGCCCAGAGAAGACCTGGGAGTTACCCAGACTTGTGGCCCCAAGGCCCCAGCTTGCTCAAGAGGGAAATCCAATACCAGCAAGGGGCTCCGGGGGGAGGGGGAGGGGTGGGCACTCACCTACTTCTCTTTGGTAGACCACGAGCTCTCCATTGGCCAGAGACACAAACACCTGGTTATTCAGATACCTAGGCAAGGAAAAGGAGTCATCAAGGGTTTCAAGAAGCCAAAGGAGATCACCTGGGCCCAGGGACTCACAGATGGAATGGCTATGGTTCCTGAGAGACCACCTCCTCCCACCCCCCGTTCTCTAGGTGGTGGGCACCTGAATCTAAGAAGAGGTAGTGACTTGCACAAGGACACGGTGTGTGAGAGGCACAGTTAGCCTAGGGCAGGCCTCTGGCCACTGAAAGGAGGGGCCGTAGGGAAGGGGACCCGAGTGGGCAGAAGGAGGTCTGCATGTGTAGCTGAGAAGGGTCTGAACCAGAAGAGCCATCCAGGGGCCTTACAGGATGCAGGTCACAGAGGCCGCGTGCTGGAGCTTCAAGCTGTTCCTGCGATCACGGATGCTGTCAGAGGACTGGTACACGTGGACACTGTGGATCAGTGGTGTGTACCTGTGACAAGTGCTTGGGCATACCAATCCCTGGAGTCACCCCTATTTGCCTACTTGCCTCCACCAGGATCTCCTCCTGGCAGGTGCCCGCCCAAGGTACCAAAATCCCATGGGTTTCAGACCCTCTGGCAGCCCCGGCTGGCAGTACCCTTGAGGTCTGAACCAAAGCCCTCCTACTTCTGCTTCAGGACACCATACAATTTCTAAAACAGGGACCTCAGGTTCTGGCACCGTGACCCCGGCACCTCCCCTGTTCCTACCAGCCATCCTCAGTGCCCAGCCACACAGAGCTCTGGTAGGCCTCAGGGTCAACACTCAGCAGGTCCTCCAGGCTGCCACGGGTGAAGGAGCCACGGCTGGACCGGCGAAGGGCTCTCCCATCCATTGGGCTGGTGCCGCAGGGACTGCCAGGCCCGAAGGAGCCAGACAGTGGTAGGAAGCCAGGCTCCTGCTCCTCCTCTGAACTGGTAGTCTCTGCTGTGGCCTCCTTGGAGCTCGGGGTCTCCTCATCTGAGAAAGACAAAGGTCTCTTTCTCCATTCCCCTCTGCCAGGCCCAACCCGGTATCTTTCTAGGCCTTAATCTTCCCTCAATGCACCCTTCTGGGCCATGCCCCGCCTCAGGGCCTCCCACCATTGTTCTCCCCACACCCCCAGACCTCTGCATCAGCTCAGCCCTTGTTACCCTGCTGACTGACAGCTCCGTGCTACAGGCTCCTAGTCCTAGCCTGGCCCCCTCCAATCCACCACCATGGACAGAGGGACCAACCACTCCACCCCACCGACTCCATCTTCCTCAACTGGACATTCCAGGGTCCTCAGGATCCAGCCAGACCATCCCATGCTCTCTGGATCCTTGGTGTCATAGCCGCTGCCCCCAGTGCTCTCTGTGCTAACATCCTGAGGCTTGATTCCATGCCTTTGCCTATGCCCGTCCCTACTCACCCATCAGTAACAGCTGGGCTGCCCCCTGCTCTGGGCAGTCCACCCTGCCTGACAGTCCCAGCTGGATACTCACTGCCAAAGCTAGAGGAGATGGTGGACCGGCTGGCCTGGCTCTGCAGGGTCCCTGAGGGGCTGGGCGAAGACTCATCGTCAGAGTCACTGTCAAAGGGCACCAACTCCGGGCGGGGGTCACCCTCGGGGGGGCCTGGTGCCATCTCCAGGCCCGAGCCCGCAATGGAAATGTGCAGGCAGGGCTGGGGCCCCGGCTCGGCCAGCGTCGCCGCTTCCTCGTCTGCTGCCTCGACGTCCAGTTCTGGCCCGGTGGGCTCGGGTGCCGTCTCTGGGGGGTTCCTCAGAGATGCAGTCTGCTCCCTGAGAGACGAAGCGTGGGGACAAACGAGAGCCGCTAGTAGCCAGGTTCTGCCGCTAGTAGCCAGGTTCTGCCGCACTCGCAGGCACACCCTCCAGGCCCCGCCCACATTCACAGGACACGCCCACACCACTTCAGATGGGCCTCAGTGTGTGTTGGGGGTGGGGACTCTGTCCCCAGACCCTGGCCGTGGCCCGCGCCTCACCTGTGGCACCGGCGCTGCAGGCCTGGCACCGCCCCGATGCAGAGGATGCGGGCGGAGCAGACGGCGATGCAGGCCTCCACATCAGGCTCGGCGCGCAGGCTCAGCAGGCACACCTGGCCCACGTAGCCGTCGCTGTTGCACACCCACACCTCGGGCGTGGGCTCGGGGCAGCTGCTCAGGGTCGGGGCTGCGCAGGAGAACTGCAGAAAGCGCCAAAGGATAGGGGAAGGTGAATGGAGGAATTGCTGCCGACTCCACACTGCTCTCCAGGCCCTCGTGGGTGTGTATGGATTCTCAACACACGCTATGCATACACGTGCACACATACAGCACACATGACACTCTTTACACATCAAATGCACACATCCCTCTGTGATATAGGTATCATATATTCATATATGTGTGTACACATATATCTACTCCAAATATGATCACACATACATGTATGTGTGTAACAAATGCGAAAAATGGGAACTTTTGTCCATATGTATGCAGATGTATACAAGCACATAAATTAGACACTTTCACATCAATGGTATAGTTCTGTTCACATGCACAGATACATACATGCACGAATGTACCCATATACATGCGACACATATGCACTGTCCATGTGCTTGTGCAGAGAGCTGTACAAAGACATAGGGAGCCATTGCAATGTTCAAGACATGTACATGATGCTGTACACAGAACAAAAACACACGAACACATGCTGGCTTAGACTACATGCCCCCACCTACCCAGGTGCATACACACACCTGCATGCCGCTGCGGGTTTTCATGATGGGAATGGCCTTCAGGAACTCAGGGTCTAGACAGCTTTTGCTGGAGGCTGTAGAGGAGATGGACAGACAGACATTACTTAGCACCCACCTCACCCTGGTCCTGACCTTGCCCGTCTCCCTTCCTCTCCTGCCTCTCAGGGTCTCTCCAGGGAGAATGAGGTGGCTGTGGGTTATGTCCTACTTGTCCTTGGCCTCAATTTTCCCATCTGTACAATGAAAGAGGTAGACCCAGAGGTCTCTAAGGATTTTCTATGGACCCCAATCAACAGCTTTCCCTGATCCAGGCCTGCTGTGTGTGTGTGTGTGTGTGTATGGGGCTTGGACTCCCACGATAGGGCCCCTGCCCTAAGCTGACCCTATCCACAGAATCCCTGCCAAGGAGGCCCTGGGGAAGTCCTATATTTCTCTGCAGAAGTCTAAGTCCACCCTTCCACCGGCAGGGACTGGAACACAGGACATGGCAGTCTCGGGATTTCTGGCTCCTGATGTCACAGACAGCTGCAAGGTGCTGCCCACTGCCTGGAGGTTCTGGGAGGAGGGCACTGGCCTGGGCCCTGGCTTACCCAGTTTCCTCTTGGCCTCATCAAAGGCCTGCTCGAAGCCAAGGCGGGCGTCAGGGTGGGGGAACTCAAAGATGAAGGAGTCGGTGCCCTCGGGCCTCGTGGTGCACAGCTCCAGCTTGGTAGGAGGGAAGGAAAGCGCATAGCACAGCGCCTGCTTCTCCGACAAGTCCCGGTGCATGGCAGCCGAGAGGTCCCGCAGTGCATCGTCCAGGCTCTGCAAGGATGAGGGCCCAGGCCTCAGGGCCTCACTTCTCCCCACAGCCTGATCCTGACCTGGGGATGGGACTGGGGATCTGCCTTTTCCCTCAGACAGAAAATGGGACTCTGTTTACCCCCTGAGACCACAAGGTAGCCTGGATCCCTCCCATAGACATGATGGGCCCTCTCTCCTCCCTCAGCTGGGGATGGAGCTGTGTCTCCACCTTTAGGCCTGGAACACATGACTTCCTTCAGATGGGGTGAGGCTGTATTTTCCCCCTCAGGTAACTGACAGGGATGTCCTCTCCCTCAGGCAAATGACAAGGCTGTTATTTCTCCTTCAGACTGGGTTAGGGAATCTCAGGCAGAAGGGGCAGACCTGGTGGGGGAAACCGAGGCTCTCAGAGAGCTTGCTCATCTGGCCCAGGGTGGTCAGGTCCTCGTCCAGGCGGCTGATAGCTTTCTGGATGTTCTCTCGATTGGCGGCTTGGGATGCCCCTAGTGGGGACAGAGGAAGGCCATGGGCAGATCCAGACACAGACAAGGTCAGGCTTGGACAGACACTCCTCCCTTCCCCTCACAACTTGCAGTTGGGTGCAGGGAACAGCCTGACTAACTGACAGCTTGTAAACCACAAGACCTCAGGTTAACATTAACCCCAAAGTTAATGGGCAGCTTGGACAGAACCTCCAGGCCCAAGAGCAGGGGACTGGGCCTGATTCACAGCCACCTGGCACAGGGTGTCGGTCCCTTGGAGAACTCCCTGGAAGAGCACAAAGGATAAACAGCAGACGGCCCTGCAGGTTATGCAGGCTCCAGCTGACGCTGGAGTGCTGGGTGGTACAGCCTCCCAGAGGGGAGTCAGCTGGGCAGGCAGAGCCTCCGGCAGTCAAATTTGCTGACCAGGGACTCAATTCCCCCACAAAGGAGGGAGCAATGAGCTGACGACCTAGATTCTCTGGTCCTATCCCGTACCTGACCACTAACAAGTAGCTGGCCCTACAGGCCTGGCTGGGGGCGAATGCCCTGGACCCGTGGCCCACCAATGGGCTGAGTAGACGGCAGCGGAGGGTACTAGACAAGCCAGGGCTGAGGATATCTCCTGCTCCTTCTGAGGGGAAACTGTTCCCCCAGAACCCTCCCCAACCTGGGCAGCCACGCTTTCTTCCCTATGACCCTGTCCCTCTCTGGCCACAGCTGACTGGACCAGGTGTGGACACCTAACCTAAAGGTAGTCATTTTCTCCACTGGCCTGTTCTCTAGTGAGAAGAGATGAACCGGACCAATAATCAGCTTGTCTTCCTACACAGGGGCCCGTGTGGGGCAGGCCTGGGTTCACCTAGGGGCTGAGTGAGCCTCTCCCTCACCCCGAGGGCCACCTCAAGAGAGCTCAGGGACAGAGTCTGGGCCTGACCTGCCTGCCGGTCCAGAGGTGCCCTCACCACCATCCCAGAACCACCACCCCACTCAGGAAGGTGAACTGAGCATCCTGGAGCAGCTGGGGCTGAGAGCTGAGGGAGAAAGGCCGCGATGCAGAAAAGGCCATGAGGGATCACGGGAGTTACGAGGAGGCAGAGAAAGCTGACAGCAGTGAGGAGAACTGGCACAGAGGGGAGTGGGGGAGGAGGGGGGAGGGAGGAACACACAGCAGGAGGAGAGGTTCTTTGAAGCCGCTGCCTCAGCTCCCAACAGTCTCCGCCCCAAAGAAAAGGATCATTCCAACCAGCCTTTTGACTGGACTGACTTGAGTCTGTTCCCCAGGCACAAAACTGGTGGCCCAGAACAGTGCGCCATCATCTACTATGAGGCGCCTACACGCGCTTATGCACTGAATCAAGGCTACGGGTATGTCTGCGCTCCCTGCACCACCGCAGCCTAGTCCACCTGCTAGCCCGTGGCAGGCCCCTGCCCAGTCAGAAGGTGGTCTGCACGGACAGGCCCTGGTCCGGCTCTGCAGGGCACAAACCGGATCCCGCACGCCAGCCCCCTTGGACAGGATGGGAAAGTGAGGCCAGAAAGCAGAAAAGCAGATAGATAGCCAGCCAACCTGACCACAGCTCAAACCCCCCAGGCAGGCTTCTCAGAGGAAGACCCCCAAAGCCCAGAACCCCGGGCAGGCCTGAGCCAGCCCCACCTTTGATGATGTCTGCGTCTTCCAGAGGCAGCTTCCACAGCAGCTTGTACTTGCTGGCCGTGTCAATGACGCTGGCTGCCGTGTACCTGTGGGGAGCCAAGGGGGTGCTCTGGCCAGGGCTGGGGAGTGGGCCCACGGAGGGACAACCGCTCTCCCCTGCCCGAGCTCCCCAGCCGAATCCCGGCCACTCACAGGCTCATGGAGCTGCGCCGCAGGGAGCCTGACTTCCGCTTCAGGGTGGTGCAAAGGATGAGGTCCGTGAACAGGAAAAGGGACCGGTCCTTCTTGCCACCGACTGCCTTCTGTGGAGCCCGACGCAGGATTCAGGCCCAGAGGCCCACCCTCCTGCCCACCGTGCCCAAGGGGACAGCCAGGCCCAGGGAGGGGGGAGGGCTCCCCCGCATGCCCAGAGGCAGAGGCAGAGGCAGAGGCAGAGCTGGGACCTGACCAAGGGCTCCTGCTGGGGTGGAAGAGCAGGAGGCCCGTGGGCAGAAGCTGTGAGCAGAAGTGTGAAGAAAGCAGGGAGGTGGCGACAGGTGGGCAGATAACGGGACACTTCTTACCACTTCAATGACCATCTCCTGCCTCAGGAACCGCCGCAGAGGGGCCTGGAGCTGTCGGGCAGGAGGGACAAGGCATCTTGAAGGCTCATTATGACTCCCTCCCCTCCCCAGACCCCGGTGACGCCTTGGCCCCGCTCCATGGGCCAGGCCAGTGGAAGCAACATCTTGTCCACCCTCTTGATGCTGTGTTGTCAGGCCACGGGATAAGTGGCCAGAAACAGACACAGGAGAGGACACAGATGTGGACAGAGATGGATGCAAACACACCGCAGACACTGCTGTGGACGTGGACATGGCCACAGTTCCAGGTTGGAACCAGGCATGGGTGGAGCGGTGCAGGGCGGCACTCACATCCTCCATGCCCTCGATGTGGGCCTCGATCTCCTGCAGCACACGGGCATGCCGCTCTGCCTCCTCGGCACTCCGCACGCCCTTGTTGATGCGTTCAGCCACCTGCTTGATGTTGCGCTGTGCATCCAGCAGGAGCGGGTGGTCCGGGTGGTCCTCAGGCGTGTGCTTTAGGAGGTCCTGGGGTGGGAAGGGGCACCAGACCTCTGCTTAGCTGCCCCTGTCAGGCCCTGGGGCCCCACAGTGACTGCTGGAAGAGGAAGGACTGGGGGTAGACTCTAGAGAGGACTTCCTTTCCTACCTGACCCTTGTATCTCCACCAAGTGGGGGCCACAGAGCCCCCTGCATCCCCACATGCCTCCAGGCTTTGCCCACCTGCCCACCCAGCCCCATGCCCACCTTCACCAGAAGCTCATAGCGTGGGATCCGCTGCACGGGCTTGATCATGAGGTCGGACAGTGCCTGCTTCTCCTTGTTCTCACGCATGCTTTGCTGAAACCCAAAACAGGGTGGATGGGCACCCAAGTGAGGAATGACATGCAAAGATGGAAATGTCATGGGACAGGTCCCCAGCAAGCCCCTCCAGCTCAGCCCAAGGGCAGACACTGACCCACAGGGTAGGGCTCTGGTGCCCAGGCTGGGAGCTCCTGGGGCCCCCAAAGCTGGCCCACGGAGGGTGGCCTCCATCCCCCTGCCCAGCCCCAGTACCTCCAGGAACTTGAGAAAGGCAGGCCTCGCCTCCTTAGCCACACGCACGGCGTCCTTTGCATTGAGAAAGTTATCGACATAGGCAGAGTAGATGTTGACCAGGACGTCCTTGGAGAACTGTGGGTGAAGAGGCAGGTTGGGGACCCTCAAGGTGTCCCCTACCCCACCTCACCCTGTCTTGGTTTCCACTAATTTGCGAGCCAACATCTTTTCTCTCCATCTGGAAATGATATGGTCCCTAAGGGATTGGGCATGTGCTCCTGTTTCATGTGTACATGTCATATGT
Source organism: Balaenoptera musculus (assembly GCF_009873245.2). Classification (NCBI taxonomy): domain Eukaryota; kingdom Metazoa; phylum Chordata; class Mammalia; order Artiodactyla; family Balaenopteridae; genus Balaenoptera; species Balaenoptera musculus. Next base: position 57,703,887 of record NC_045792.1, read on the forward strand.
GTGACTGTGTGATTAAGCGTGTGCACACAGTTTCTTATCTGTGTGTGATCATATGCACATGTACATATGTGTGCCTGGACATGTTCTGTGCGCTCAGACCAGGTTCTCTCTCTTCCAACTGGGCTTTGCCATCCCCTGGTCTCCAACCCCACCAAGTCCAACCAGGCAGGTCTCCCTCCTCACTGTCCTCTGAGTGACACAGGCTCTTTCCTGCTGTGTGGCTTTTGCTCATGTAATTCCCTCCACCAGGAAGGCCCTTCCGCCATCCAAATCTCACCCACCCTAAGGCTGAGCTCCAGTACTGCCGCCTCCAGGAAGTACTCCCTGCCCTGACAAGGGCTCTGCCTGGAACTATACCTTGCCTCTGGTCTCCCTGATCCCCCAAGACAAGTCTTCCCTCTCCAAGGAGACAGGTGCTCCCATCCCTCCTAGTAAAGCCCTGCTCAGGGCTGGCACACACTGCCTGGTGGCTAATACCTGCTGGCTGGCTGATGACTGGGCTAAATGTGGATATTCTCGGTCAGAAGCCCTGGCTGGAAGTTCTGATACCCCAGTTCCTGTCTCAGCTGCACCATGGATGGACCAGGTGACCTGTGGTGATGTTTCTGGCCCCCTCTGGGCCTCCAAATCCATGTTTCTAGGTTATAGAGGCCACTTGTCCCCCCACCCCAGATGTACTGCAGGGCAGAGGCTGAAGCAGCTCGGGGAGGAAGACAGCCCCTCAAACCACCCCTCCCCCGATCCTGGGACAGGGCACCCTATGCTGACCCCTCCGTCAGCATAGGCTTCCACTGCTGTCCTTGGTCAGCATCAAGGTCCAGGCAGGGGGATGAACCCAGTGACAGTGAGGGTTGTGGTGGGCTGGAGACGTCAGCACTCAAGCTGGGGTCCCACCACCACCAGGCCAAGGTTCTCATCACATCGATTTGCAGGTCAGCAGGGACCCTCTTAGGCCCAAGGTCCACCCCACAACATCACAAACACATGCAAACACACCCACATCCCATAAAAATAGATAAGGTGTTTTTTTTGCTAGTAGAATTTTTTGGAAGGAGTTTTACAATTTCACTTTTGAATTATTTGGCTCTGAGTAAGCCTTTAGTTTGTGTTTCACTAGGATTTCTCATCCATCATCATGCCTTTTTGGGAATTCTGGCAAAATAACAAAATGTAACTGAAATTTTTTCAAATGGAATTAAATTCATGTAAATGAATACTAAATTTAACAATTAAAGAAAATGGCTTGTTATGTTTTACAAACATTTAGTTGAACGTTCATTAGTTTTGCTTTTGCAGTCCTTTTTGAACTCTGAAGCCAATACCTTTCCTAAGGTCCCAATCACTACTGTAGGATCTTGAAAAGCTCACAGGCGGAAGTCTTGGAGGTGGTGAAAGGGCGGACAGTGTAGGGTAGAGCGTGGGTGCTGGAACCAGGTTTCTTGGGGGTGAATCCTCCACCACTTACTAACTGACTTTGATCAGGTTACTTTTTCTCTCTCTACATGGCAGAGTCATAAACTTTATTTTTTGTTTGTTTGCTTTTTGTGGGGTGTTTTTGGCCATGCCCCGCACAGCTTGCAGGATCTTACTTCCCCGACCAGGGATCAAACCCAGGCCCTAGGCAGTGAAAGCACAGAGTCCTAACCACTGGACCGCCAGGGAATTCCCAGAGTCATCAACTTTAAACTTGGGAATAATCATACCTTTCTCCTTAGTGTTGTTGATATGTACAATATATTTAGAATGCCTAGCACATAATAAGTGCCAAATAGCCATTATTATTAAAATGTCTGATAGAGAAAAGAGCTAGTCAAGACTAGGCCAGTGTCAACATCAAGCCCAAGTCCAGGGTCAGGATCAGGGCAACTGTTTACATTCAGGTTAAGGTAGGGGTTGAGGTCAGTAAGAGCATCCATTTGAGGTCTGGGTCACGGTCAGTGGCAGCTCAGGGTCAGGAGTAGGGTCAGGTCAGTGCCAGCAACTGGGATTGAGTCCAAGGTCAGGGTCAGTGTCTGGTTGGGGTTGGGATCCATGCCAGAGTCCAGCCAAGCTCTAGGGATGGGCAGTGTCCAGGTTCAGGTCAATCCAGGATCTGGGGTCACTACCAGTGCCTGGTCAAGTTCTGGGGTTGGATCAGGGATCAGAGTCAGTCTCCAGGAGGGGTGGAGGGGTCCATGGCAGCACCCAGCCCCTCCGAGGAGAGGCCAGAGCTTGTGGGGGCTATAGCAGTGGACAGCAGGGCCACTCACCGACTGGACAAGCAGGTCTCCCACCTTCTGCTGGGCATGCCAGGTCTGCACGCAGTGCCGCACCTGCTCCAGGAACTGCTCATGGTGCGCCAGGAGCTCTGGGATCTGGTCAAAAATCTCATCCACCAGCGACGGGTCACATAGCAAGGAGTTCTCTGGCTGCTTCAGTGGCTGCATATAGCCCTGGGGGACCCACAGGGTCAGTACAGGTTCCCTCAGAGAGATGGCACCCCAACCCACCAGCATAGGTACACACAAAATCAACTGGGCCTGCAGCTCAGTGGCCCTGCCTCCCGGATCTCCCTCATTAGACTCGGAGCTCTGGGAGGGAGATGGGAAGATCTATTCCCACGCCCCTCACTCTGTTGCCCAGGGCCTGGCACAGGATGGGGGTGAGGGGTCTTGGGAAAGATCTGTCGGATGCGTGAATGAACAGAGCTTGGAGTGAGGAAAGCATGAAGACTGGGCTCCTGGGAGACCCCACACCCTAATTCAGCAATTATTTTTTTGAGCACTTACTATGTGCCAGGCACTGTTCTAAGAACTGGGAGACAGCAGTGAACAAGAAAGATCAAAATCCCTGCCCTGACAGAGCATACAATCTAGTCAGATGAAACACACAAATAAAATAAATAAATAAATAAACCCACATTTCATCAAATTTAAGATGCATCATTAATCCATTTTTTTGAAAAACAATTTTATTGAACTATAATTCACATTCCACACAAGTCACTCTTTTAGAATATACAATGCAATGGTTTTTAGTATGTTCGCAGTTATGCAACTATCACCACAATCAATTTTAGAACATTTTCATTATCTTCCCAAAACAAATCCCATGCCCATTAACAGTCACTCACTCCCCACTCCCTACAACCCTTCCAGCCCTTGGCAACCACTAATCTACTTTCTCTATGGATTTGCCTTTTCTGGGTGGTTCATATAAATGAACTCAGACAACACATGGTCCTATGTAACTGACTTTTTTTTAAAATTTAATTTAATTTTTTTATACAGCAGATTCTTATTAGTTATCCATTTTAGATGCATCATTAATCTTATTTATCTCAAAAAATCTGCTGCCAATTAAGTTATTATAGGCCATCAATTATAGAATGAACCTGGATTTCAGAGATGGTAAAATGTGAAGAATGTGTCTTAGAATCAACTACATGTGGAAGTCCTGTGGTAAATTAAAAGGTGTTAATTGCTGTGGGGAAAATAAAGCAGGGAGGGGTATGGGGGGGCATATGGAAAGTTACTGAAGGCTTATTTGACACTATCTTAACACTGTTTTCACAGTTTTCAGATCTTCTGGTCAATCAGTGACTAAAACTCCCATTTTTCACCTCAAATCTGCATTCAGTGGTGTTTCCTGAGCATGAATAGCCCTGCTCAGTGGCTGCTGTCTCATTTAGATGTCGCCCTCTACTGGCCTAAATTGTAACTACAAGCCAAAGAAACAAGGCTGTTTGAAAAAGTATATGGAATACTGCAATAAAATTTATATCAAACATTTTAAAAACCTAGCTTGTTGTAAAACAAGCTTGAGAAAGTAAAGCTCAACAGAATCCTCTCGCCTGGTTTGGGATTCTGAAAAGGTTGGTGAGGAGACAGGTGGCCTCCCTCTCGCAGCTCCTAGGCTAGTCTGAACCAGGGCTGGATCTGTGCCAAGGTCTGTTGCCCAAGGAGCAGGAGCTAAACCGCTCACTTCCAGGTCCCAGCGCCTCACAAAGAAGCCTGCACACAGTGGAAGGAAAGAATAAACAGTGACTGGGAACCCGATGCAGAACCTGCTAGGAGCCAGCACCTGCGTTCACTCACCACATACTCGCTGAGCAACTATTGTGTGTCCCGCCTTCTAAGCACAGGCTGCAGACAAAAGTCCCTGTGCTTGTGCAGTTGACAATTTAGTGGAAGGAGGTGGAAAATAAGCACCATAAGTAACAAAATTATCACACAGTATATCAGAAGGTAGTAAGTGCAGTGGGAAATAAGACAGGGAAAGAGGGGTTGTTAGCTAGGAATTGGGAGTTGAAGAAAGACTCCAAGGTTGAGGGTGACACTGAGGAATGGGTGCAGCTTTAGGACCTGGGTTCAAATCCCACCTCTTTCCGGCTATTAACCTTGGTATTTAATTTCTTTCTTCATTTTAAACTCCTGGCCTGCAGGAACAATACCAATCAATTTGGGTGGCAGTGGTCACTACGAAGGGAACACCGGGGCTGTAGAGTCCAATCTGTTTGAATATCACCTATGCTTAGGGAGCACCGTAGAGTGAGACTGACAGGGATTCAACCCAGGCTATGGCACTTCCTAGCTCTGTGAACCTGAGCAAGTTGCCTTACTTCTCTGTGCTTAGTTTTATCATCTGTAAAATGGGGGTTTATAGTGAGGTTTATATGAATTAACTTATATAACACACACATATTAAGCACTCAATAAATGTCAGCTCTTAGTACTACTTGCTACAGTCTGAATGTGTCCCCCCAAAATTCGTATGTTGAAACCTAATCCCTGATGTGGCGGTTATTTGGAGGTGGGGCCTTTGGGAGGTAAGTCGGTCATGACGGTCAAGCTCTTGTGAATGGGATTTGCGCCCTTTAAAAGAGGCTCCAGAGAGCTCCCTCAGCCCTTTCACCAAGGAAGAAGACACAGTGAAAAGACAGCCTTCCATAGACCAGGAAGCCAGTCCTCACCAGCAATGAATCTGCCAGCACTTTGATCTTGGATTTCCCAGCCTCCAAAACTATGAGAAATAAATTTCAATTTGTTTAAGCCACCCAGTCTAGGGAATTTTTATTACAGCAGCCCAAACAGACTTAACAGTCTGTTACCACTTAATAGATGGATGACCCTGGGCAGGTTTCTTAACCTCTTTGAGCCTTCATTTCCTCAGATGAAGAACAGCATTATAATATCTGCCTCACAAGGTTAATACAAGGATTAAAGGTGATTTTACATACACACACTCACACACACATGCATGCATGCAGGTAGAATTGCCAGGCAGTATGCTAAATTATTCACGCATCTCGTAATCTGCACCTGAGACATGTACTATTATTATTCCCACTCAACAGACAAGGAAACAGAGGTAGAGACTGGATATGTAACTTGTTCCAGGTCACACGGCTGGTCAAGAGGTAGTGCCAAGTTTGAACACTGGTGGCCTAGCTCCAGAGCTGTGCTCCGCACCCCTGGGCTGGACCTCAGTCCCTCCAACACACCAGGGCTGCCTCGAGTGACAGCTGGCTTCAGCTGACACTGTTTTGGCCCACCTCCACCCCTCCCCACCCAACTCTCAGTCTGGTGTCCTCAGCACCATCCTCCCTTAGCTCTTCCACCCGCAGGCCCTGCAAGCCTCCACGTGTGCAGCCCTGCAGCCTGGAGACTCAGAGGTAGAGAGGCACGCCCAGCCCCATCACCTTTTAATCTTCGCGCTGAGAGAAGGGGATGATTAGTTACATCTTGCAGACAAAAACACGGAGGCTCAGAGGAGTGAGGTGATTAGGCTAGCATCACCCAGAAGGGAGGCAAGTGACTCAATCCCTGGACTGTCTGACTCCCATGCCTTTGACTCCCACCTAGGGGACGACAAAGGACCCCTCAGACCCCTGCATGTCTACTCCTGCCTGGCAGGCAGGGGCACCTCTTAAAGATGGAATTCCAGTTATGGCCCTCCTGTGACTTCCTTGTGCTCACAGTGAAGGCCAGCTCCTTGCCCAGCAGCCACACTGGCCACCTCCCCATCCCTAGCTACTCTAGGTTTCCTCCAGCCTCCCAGCTGTTGTTCCTGTTGTGCTCTCCGCCTGGAACAACTCCCTCCGGGCTCTCCCCCTACTTAACTCCTACCCACCCTTCAGGTCTCAGCTAAACACCCAACACTCTGGCCCTCGACACCAGGGCAGACCCCCAGTCTGTGTTCTCATCTCTCTATGCATTTAAAAAATATATATACATAAAAGCAATTTATTTTTGTGGTAAAATATATATAGCATAAAATTTGCCATTTTAATCATTTTTAAGTGAACAGTTCAGTATGCCCACATTAAAGTACATTCATGTCGCGATTTCCCTGGTGGTGCAGTGGTTAAGAATCCGCCTGCCAATGCAGGGCACACGGGTTCGAGCCCTGGCCCAGGAAGATCCCACATGCCACAGAGCAACTAAGCCCATGTGCCACAACTACTGAAGCCCGTGCGCCTAGAGCCCGTGCTCCGCAACAAGAAAAGCCACCACAATGAGAAGCCTGAGCACTGCAACGAAGAGTAGCCCCTGCTTGCCACAACTAGAGAAAGCCCGCGTGCAGTAACAAAGACCCAACACAGGAAAGAGAGAGAGAAAGAAAAAGAAAGAAGGAAAGAAAGAAGGAAGGAAGGAAAGAAAGAAAGAAAGAAAATTCATGTTATGGAACCATCACCACCATTCATCTCCACAACTTTTTTTCAGCTTCACCAACCATTCATCTCCACAACTTTTTTTCAGCTTCACCAACTGAAACTCTGTACCCATTAAACACCAACTCCCCATTTCTCCTTTCCCCCACCACTGGCAACCCCATTCTCCTTTCCGTCTTTATGAATTTGGCCATTCTAGGTACCCCATATAAGTGGAATCATTCAGTATTTGTCCTTTTGTGACTGGCTTAGTTCACTTAGCATAATGTCAAAGAACTTGTAGCATATGTCAGAATTTCCTTCCTTTTTAAGGTTGAAAAATACACTAAGTATACTCTCCGTGCACTTTTGCATCACCATTTGTCCTCACGCATGGTCTGCCTGGTTACTGTCAGTCTCTGCCACAGACTGTGAGCTCCAGGAGACAGGACCTTACCACTCATGCTCACTGCTGAACCCCACAGAGAACACTGCCTGCTACGCAGAAGGTGCTTGTTGCGGATTTGTGCAGTGAATGAATGAATGAATACTCTGAATGTTTCCAGGGCTCACCCTTCCACCCTTTGCTCTTGCTCTGCCCAGGTGGCTTGAACAAACCTGTCCTCAACTGTGATTGCCAGGCCCCACTTCAGCTCAGACCCACGCTTTCTATCCTGGGCCCCAGACCCACAAGTGCATCCCAGATCATGGGCTTTCCCAGATCCACGCATCTGAAACTGAACTCACCCTCTCGCCCCACCTGTTCTAGGTAGCACTCCTCTAGTGCCTTCATCGCCCAGGCCAGAGCCCAGGCATCATCCCGGGCTTCCCCACCTTGCCCCACACAGCCAACCAGTTACCATGCCTGGCCCGACCAGTCCACTTCCTAAATGTCTGTCCCCAACTCTCCCTCCCTGCAGCCTCTGGCCTGGTCGTGACTTCTCCTCCTTTGCCTGACCTCAGTGGCCTTGGCTTCCTCTTCTGCTACCCCTCTTCCCAGCAGTCAGGCAGATTTTGTAAAGCATGAGGGAGGCTACACATCACCCCTGCTCAAAGCCTCTCAGTAGTCTCCAGGGCGCTTGGTAGAGTCCAAACCCTCCTCCTGGTATCGAGGGACCCCACCACGTGAGCTCTGCTGGCTCCCTCAGTGTCACCACAGGACTGACACTTTGTGCTCTGTGCCGGCCACATGGACCCCTGAAAGTGCCAGGCCTCTCCTTATTCGACTTTGCACATGCTGTTCCTGCTGCTGAGAAGGCAGGGTAGGAGGAAGCCAGCACCTCCTCCAGGGAAAATTCCCTGACCCCACACCTCCCCGGGGCCCCCTGATGCCTTGAGAGCCCATATACTCAACTATGTCCCCAGCAGGACTGTCAGCTCCTGTGGCAGAGGCTTATCTCTTATTCATCCCTGTGTTTCCTGCACCTGGAACAGGGCCTGGCACAAAGCAGGTGCTAACATTTAATTCCATTCAACCAATATTTTTCCAGTCAATGAATAAAGTGAAGGCGGGGGGTGGGGAACCAGAGGGGATTCACAGATCCAAGCTCAGACTCAGGGCTGCCAAGGGAGGTGGAAGGACGGTAGGAGGAGGGAGCATCTGCCCTGGGGTGCCCCGGTCACACCAGCATTAAGGCCCCTCCCGCATTCTCTCCTGCCCTGGAGGGGGCTTCCTCCCATGGAGGAATGGGATGCCCCAGGGTCATTCCTCTCTAACTTCAGTCCCCTGTCCACAAAATGGGTTTGTTCCCACATGTCTGACAGCCACCTAGACTCAGAATGGTTGCTCTCAGGGACCCAGGCCAGGCCAGCCTCAAGCCTCACCTGCATCAGGGTGCGCAGTGACTCCACATACGACTGCTCTGTGTCCAGCAGGGTCATGGTCACATGCTTCCGCATGTCCTGGGGGGACAGAAGGCAGAGGATGAGCAGTGCCTTGTTCCTCTCACACCCACCACCTGCAGTCACACGGGCCCAGAGAGCCCATCCACGCCCTCTCCCAGGTCTTCAAGGCCTGTCCTCCCCGCAAAGCACCCTGGACCCCCACTCTGCAGGTCTGTGCTCACGTGCTCCCCCTGCAGGGAGTGCCTCCTCCTGCAACTCAAATGCCTGCCTCCCCGGACTGTGCCCCTCAACCCTTGCCCCTCTACTCCCATCCCCACGGCTACTGGCAGATCTGGAGATCTCCTGTTTACTTCTTGGCTCCCCTGTTGGGCTCCTGAAAAGGACTCAAAAAAAATCAATAACTTCTCACATTTGTGAAAGTCAATGCCTCCAGGCCACCCCCCACTCCAGCTGCCAACTCTGAAAACCCCACCTTCAGGCTCAGCACTGTGGGGTCAGTCCCTACCTTGGGCTTCACACCATTCCAGAAAGTCAAAAATGTCACCTCCTACTACATATGAAGAAAAGGTGGCCCAGAGAGGTAAAGTCAGTGCTGAATGTCATGCAGCAAGGTAGGGGCAGGGCTCAGCCACTCTCAGACAAGGCTGGATCCCAGTTCACTCAGTAAAAGAGGCTAACTGAGCCTTACTCCACACCAGGCACTATTCTAAGCATTGTGCATTATTTTATCCTTCTGACCACTCTGTGAGGTATATGTGATTATTCTTCCCATTTTAAGGATGAGGAAAAGGAGATCTAGGCACCAACACCTCCATCCTGAGGCTCTGAAGATCTGCATTATGGAGTCCCTAAGGGGTCACCCAGACTCTGCACCCACACACCCAGGGACAAGGTGCATATCCCTGACAGGGCAGCCCGTATTCTGTGGGAAGGTTTTGCTGGAAGTCAGTCTAAGGATGCCCTCTCTGTGTTCCACCCCCTGGGACTCAGCTTACCTACTGCCTCTTGCCACCAGTTTCTATGCCTCTGGCCCACTCCTCCTCCAGGAAGCCTTCCCAGGTGGCGCACCTCCAACAGATTCCCTTCCCAGGCAAGGACTCTACTCTAGGTCTCCTCCAAGCCCTGGAGTGGTCCTGAGCAAGGTCCCTAACTCCCCAGGGCCCAGATCTCTGGGGTTTATTCTTCCCTCTCCACTCTCCCTCCCAGTCCTCAGCTTGGCCGCAGCTGGAGTCTGGGCTCCAGCCATCAAGGCCTGCTAGTCTGCGTGGATACTCTTTGCACGTGGCAATGCCATGGTGGGTTGTCCATGTCTGTGGCATCCTTCTAGTCCCCACCCTTGGGAGCCCCTCAGGGTAGGGACTCAACCAGTGGAGCTGCCCTGGTCACTGCTGTGCCCAGGGTCTATGTCTGCTGAGTGTGCCCAAGTGCCAGGCCGGTCCAGCCTACCTGATCCAGCCACTGCTCATCCCTCTGCTCGTGGACACCTTAGGTCCCCCCCTCCCTCTCACCCGGGGACTCAGGGGTCATGCCTGTCCCCAAGCCTGTACTACAGTGAGGCATACTTAGAAAAGTGGTCTCCTCTGCTAGGAACTCAGGGGTGGGGGTGTGAATGACACCCCCTTGGGGGAGGGGAAGAGGCTGCCTTGCCCCACCCCCCAGCCCTGTGCTCCGATGGGTGAGAAGGCACTGAACCCTGCCTCAGAGCCCCAGCTACAGCCAGACCATCTATCCTCAGTGCTTCTGAGGCCTTTAAAAAACTGGGGCAGCTTCCAGTAGGAGGCAGCACCAGTTAGGCCCACCCTAGGATGGAGAGCTTGGGAGAGCATCAAGGGCCAGAAGGGCCTCCCAAGGAAAGGCCCAGATGCCCCATCTCCTGCAGGGACACCTCAGCACTTCACAGATATGGCCTCATTTCAGCCTCACACTCCTAGCTCTATGACAGGACTTGTCATCTCCACTTCACAGGTGAGGAAGTCAAGTCAGAGAAGTGACCTGACTTGTCTGAGGTCACACAGCCAGTGACTGGCAGAGCAGGGACCAGAGTCTCTTCAGCCACCTCAAGCTGAGCCTTCGGGCCCAAGAATCCGGAGTTCGCACTCTGACCAGCCAGCCGTGGGCCACAGGGTCCTCAGCCTGGCCCTTACCAGCTGTGTCACCTTGGGTGGTCACCTAACCATCTGGGCTTCCACATTCTCCTCTATGAAATGGAACAAATAATACCTCCCTACTAGTGCTGGGAAAGCAAGGAGCTGGGGAGCGGGGCAGCTCTCTCCACACACCAGGTCTTTCAGGTCCATTCTTTCTCTGCCTCGGCGAGGCTGTTTATCGACATCCGTCTCCCTGCTCGACAGGGAGCCCCCTGACGGTAGCACCAGGCTCAGCCCTGGGTGGTACAGCCACCACCCCCCGCCCCACTTCCCCAGCCCAGCCCTGCCAGGCCCAGCAGTGAGGGTCATGGGCAGGGAGGCCTCCTAGGGGAGGCAGGGCTGGTGCTGGGCCTCATGGCCCGGGGCTGGGGTAACTCATGCAGGGAGGCTGACGCTGCAACAGCCGCCTTTCCCAGCCTCCTCCCTGCTTGAAAGCCCAGTGGGTTGTCACTCAGCTGTCAGGTAGAGGTATGGAAAACAAGGCCATCTCCTTGTGACTGCATCCAGCGCCCCTTCCGCACGTGCCCAGACACGGGTGTGAGTGTGAGTGGGGGTGGGGCTGGGGGCCAGGGCAAGCGGGAGGCAGGCAATGCAGCTGTCAACCAGGTCAGGAGGCCCACCTGTTCTGGGCGGGACAGCCCGGGCGGCCCAGCCTCCCCCAGAGCCTCTCACCCCTCGACAGCCCCATCTGCAGACCCTCGCTGCATGGGGCACTGAAGGGGGAGGGGGATATGGGGCCAAAGGGATACAGCAGGAAGACAGAGGGGGGCCTCTCCTACAAGTATAATTGGGACATCATGACCCAAAGCCCGAGACTCCTATATACACGGCGTGAGGGCAGAGATACGTGTACACAGAGAGAAGCTGTAAAGGCCAGACACCCCGCAAAGAGAAAAAAAATGCAGCCAAGTCACCCGGCTGAGAACCAGGTCCTTCAGTCCAGAGACCTGAAGCAGTGGAGAGAGATACACACAATACAGCACGGGGAGGAGGACAAAACCCCAGTCCTCACTGGAGCCCAGGAGAGTGGAACAATCAGAGTCCAGCTCCAGAGAGACACACAAAGGCATAGAGACAGCCTGTGGAAGCCTCCCCCTCCCCCGCAGGGGAACACACCACCGAGCCAGGAATGGGGACACCACCACTGCCACCCCAGCATGACACCACCCACGCCCAGCGAGCCCAGTGGCAGGGTTAGGATGGCAAAGGGGGGGGTGGCGCAAAATTGACTACCTCCTACCCCCCCAGCACATACATTCATCTGGGGATTGCCTCAGGCCTGAGATGGAGGCTGGAAAAAACCTCTCCCTGAGCCTATGGGCCCAGGATACCTACCCCTGGTGACAGCCTCTGCCTCCACGCAGACCTATATCGCATGCTTAGTGCCACTAGGCCTTGCCAAGGCTGGGTCTCAGGGTGCAGTCCTCCCACTCCCGCTGAGCTGGCCAGCCCTTCTGCCATCCCAAGTTTGCATTCTGCTGGCACCAAACCTCAGCGTCCTGCCAGCCACACCACCCCTGCCAGGGCTCCTCACAAACCTTCAATCTCCCTGCCCCCGTCACTGGTCACTGAGCCCCCAGCCCCACGGCCAGGCGGCTGGTGTGCCAGGCGGCTGGTGTGCCGGATCCAAGTTTCCGGCCCTGAGCCCCAGCATCTGCCGGTGCCTCCCCCAGTCCAGGGTCACCTGAGCTCTAGGCCTTGGCCCTGGTCCCTCACTGCCCCTCCCCCTCCCCGTACCTGGGCCTCCCCGGGCTCAGCAGGGTCAGCGCTGCTGCTCCCCCCGGCGGGCTCCCCGGAGGCGGCGGCTGGGCCCAGATCGCGCATGTCTTCCAGCGCGATGGTGAACTGGGCCAGCGTCTTCACCATCTGTAGCATACGGCCGGCCTGCCGCAGGGGCAGGGGCGCCGGGGCGGCGGGGGTCTACGGGCCCCCTCCCTCCCACCGACGCTCCCTCCGGGGGCTCAGCCGGGCCGCAGCGGCGGTCGCGCGGTGTCAGTTCCAGCGTCGATCTGATGGCGGCGGCCGGGCCCGCGGCGGCGCTGTTGCCTCCTCCGCTCGAGTGCGCCCGGCGAGCCCCGCGCGCGGCGCCGCTGGCGGCGCGGAGGAGGGGGGGAGTCGCCCGCTCCCGGGCCACCCCCGCCTTCACGCGGCCCCATCTCCCGCAACACGCAAAAGGCGACCGACCTCGACCCCGCCGCTCCGCCACACAGCGGTGTCAGCTCTTGGACCCACCTCCCTCTGAGGACACGAGTCCGCGCAGATCCGTGGACAAAGGCGAGTACACTCGAAAACACGCACTTTTTGTCCACACCTGTACGCACGGAGGCACACGCAGTGGCATGCAAATACCTACACAGAACAGGCCCACATACATGGATACCTGCCCTCGGTGCTCGATTAGGAAACACGCCTGGGTCAGAGCCAAGGTCACACACAACAATATAGTTCCATACAGACCTGAACCCTTACACACAAGAAACCGACCCAGGGCTGCACACAGCGGCATGTGCTTCCGTGTTCACACAACTATAACCAGGCAAAAATAGGCACACAAATTTAGGGATGTGCACACATACACATCCCTGGGAATTGCTGCTGTCCTCCCGTCCAGGGGCAGAGCACTCGGACCATGGAGGGGGGCCTACCAGGGAAAGGGGCCCACCATGAGTCATCCCTACTCCCACCCCAACCAGCTGACCTGTGTCCTGTGCTTGAGACAGTCCCAGAGGGTTCAAGTCCTATCCCTCTCCACCCCATCCCACTACCCCCCGCCACGTGGAGGGGCTCAGGCATTTACACCCCCCGCCCCACACCACCACCAAACTGTGCTCCAGGATGTCTCCCGGCAGGGTCCTCAGGACCTGTTCCTCAAATCCCAGGTGATGCCCGAACCTATTCCAGACTCACTTAATCATGAAGGGGGCAGGGTGAGCTTAGTTTTGCACCAGCTTCTACCCTCACCAAGGGACTCTGATGCACCCTGAAGCTGACCCGGGAACTCATACTCCCCTAGTGTACTGAGGGCTCCCACACTCACCAAACCCCCAACTGACACCCTCCCCCAAACCTGCTTCCCCCAGGGTTTTCTGTGCAGTGGAGACCTTCCGAACTCATCAACAAGCCAGTCCCAGCTCCACCTTGCTTGATATCCCCCTCCCCTGCCACTTCTGTTCTAACTCCTAGAAACAGACCAGGCTCTCTCCTGCCCCAGGTCCTTGGCCCATGTCTTTTCCCTCTCCTACAAGTGTTTTTTCTTTTTCTTTAAGACTAATCTTAGTGCAAATGTCACCTCAGGGAAGCCCTCCCTGATCCTCAGATTAGGTCAGGTGCACCTGCTCATGCTTTCAAAGAGCCTCAGTTTTTCTTAACCAGGTATCATAGTTTGTAATTATACATCTGAGCAATTGCTAGATTGATGCTCATCTCTTCCCAGGGGACAGTAGGTTCCCTGAGGGCAGGGTCCACGTCCCTTTTGCAAACCATAGGACTCTGCACATAGATGCCGGCTAATGACAATAACTCCAATAACTCTTCCTCCTCCCTTCTCCCCACACACCAAGCAGTCACCACCGAAAGGCAAACCAGCCCATGCAGGTCCCTGCTCATGAAACTTCCCTGGCATCCCATGACACAGGATCAGCCCTTCCTACTGGCCCTTGCAGCCTCTTATCCTGTTCTGCCCCACTGCCCACCCCATCCCCCTGTTCAGCCCTCAACCAAGGTGAGTCCACACCCCACACCCCTGGCCAGCACTGGCATCTTCAGAGAGTCCCAAATAACCAACACTAAAATTTTAACTCCCCAACAGACAATCTGCAAGTAGCCAACAATGAAAACAGGCACAGGGAATTCCAAGAGAGTAGCAAGAGAAAACCGGTGTGACCTGCACCTGGCAGGGGCTCCCAGAGCAGTGAGCACTACACAGACGGGGGTGGGGGGAGGGGGGGATGCTCCCAGAGCCTGCATTGGGGGGCGGAGCCCGACACCAGACGGGTGCTCCCTAAGTTTGTGCCGCATAATGAGAGAACAATTGGTGAACCCACTGGTCTCTCCTGGGTCACATGAGGGCCCCGCCCAGAGTAACTCTAGAGCCAGTCTGCTGACAAAGAATGAATGCAGGCAAGAGTGTGTATTCTGCGCGAACTTGCTTCCTGGTCCCTCTATAGCAGTGGTTCTCAAAGTGTGTCCCTGTGGAACTCGTGAGAACCGTGTTAGAAACGTGCATTCTCAGCTTCCCTGACACCACCCTACTGGGATGGAGCCCAGCAATCTGTGTACGGGCAGCACAGAGCCTTCAAGGCCAAGAGCCTGCCTGGCCACCACATCCCCAAAGCGGGTACTTGCCCAGCCCCTTCTGCCCCACAGATGCGGAAGTGAGGGTCTTCCAGGAGGGCCCCAAGCCCTCTTCTGCCTCTGATTTGTACCGAGGAATCCAGTGAGACCCCCACCTCTCACCCTCCGAATGGGATGGATTGTGGACTTCCCTGGGGGTGGGACCTGCTCCTCTTCCTCCTCCTCTTGGGCTCATCACATTAGCAGAGGGTTTGGAACAGCCAGACCAGTTGACTGAGTAATGATATGAGCAAGGAGGATGGACACCAGTCCAAATGGCCAGGTCCCAAAGATAATCCCACACTAGCACAAGGGCCTGTGGTCTGAAGGCCTCACCCCAGGCCCATCGCTTGATACTACAGCTACTTAACCCACATTTGGCTTTCTCTCAGAACACCTCCTCCCCTATCTGACCCTCTCTCCAGCTATATGACCTGGGCCTTATTTCCTCTAAATTGTTGGGAGGCAGTGCACAGCTTGGGCTTGTTAGTGAGGTACACTCATTCCCTCACTCACTCCAGCGGGACCAGGCCCTGCAGAGATGAATCCATTCTGGCCAGCACCCAGGAGCTCCCAGACAACACATAGGGTTCAGCAGAGGGAGTCGCCTCTGCCTGGGGGACTGGAGGGGAGGGGTATCCAGGGAGGGCTTCCTGGAGGAGGCAGGGTTTGAACAAGGTCCCAAGGTCAGGAGATTCAGAGGCATGTGGGTGCCCAGAAGGCAGAGTTCACCAGAGGCCCCTGCCCTGGAGAAAGGGGCGGGGCCTGGTGCTGAAGGCTTTGCTTGCTGCCGCTGCTTCATTAATGATAGCTAATTAGATCCAAGCCCATTGCCGTGGCAACACAGGGGCTGGTCAGAGTAGGGAAATGAAAGGAAGCTGAGAGAAGGAACAGGAATGCACAGCTGCTGAATCAGGGTGTCCAGGGGTCACCCCCACAACACCACAGGTATCAGAGCCCCTCAGGGGGAGGTCAGCTGGCGTGGAGGCTGGAGACACCCCTGGGCAGGTCTGGTTCTGTTGTTGTTCCTCTGAGCTCCCATTTCAGACACTGATTTCTTTTCCTTTTGGGTATCGGCAGTTGTTTCAAGTGAATCTGGCTCAGAATAGTTTTTGTAAGTGTATAAGGTAGTTGGTAAAGGCCCATCGAGCCCTCCTCTTCATACCCCAAACCCCACCACACCCCATGTACCTCCCTCCTCACCAAACAGCTCCCCTCCCCCTCCTCAGTCAGGGAAAGGCAAGAGGCAGGGATAGGAAAGGGCTCTGCTCCGCAAGGCCACCACCCCACTCCAGGAGCCAGCTGGGCACCCCCTGCCAGCCCTGGGGAACACCAATCCTCCTGACCCCCACCTAGTCAGCTGACAACTTCCCCATCTCTGAGGGAAGCCTAACAACTTGCTTGCCTACCTCTAGACTCACTCCCACCCTGAGCCCCACCAAGACCACCTGCAAGACCTCTTGCCCACTTGGGGCCACTTGTGCTGGACCAGCTGGGGGACCAGTGATGAAAAAGGACATATGGATGGACAAATGGATGGCTAATGAGTAATGGCTGAATAAATGAAAGGGTGGATTGATGATGGATGAATAAATAAACGGATGGAAGAACAGAATGATGAATCAATGACAAATGAACATAAATGGATACACAGACACATGGTCCAATGGGTGAGAAGTTAATTGAGTTTTTATTTTATTCATTTGTTGATTAGCTTAACAAATATTTATTGAGTACCTTCCAGGTACCAAGCACTGTGCCGGGGACTTAAAGGTAAGAAAAGAAGTCTGTGCCCTGCTGGGCACCACAGTCTATGTGGGAAGACAAGAGTTGAAAAAGAAATAAGTACAATGCAGGTTCAGGGGCAGCAGGTCTCATCAGGCTCCTGCAGGATGGGGAGGGGTCTCCAGCCTTTCACAAGTGCACAGCTCTAACATATTTGCCAGAAGAGTGTCTGGGCCCCAAAGCTGCCCAAATCAGAACACTGGGAACGCCATAATCTTAGAATCCTCACCATCACTAATGCAAATTGAACACTTTTCAGGTGTGAAAGCACCCCACCATTGCTTTCCAAGCCCTGGCTCCTTTAATCCCCACAGGAGCCCTACGTCAAGGGCTTTGATATTGTTATTCCCCCATTTTACAAACAAGGAAACTGAGGCTCAGGGAGTCACCTAATTGGTAAGGGGTGGAGCCCAGGTGGCTGCCTCCAGGTCCCATGCTCTTAAAACCACCACCTGCCCTGGAGAGAGCCCCTCTCCACCTCCCCTCAGGCTCCCCTGCCTCCCTGGCGCCCTGGTTGCCAGAATTGCTTCTCCAGCCTCATCTGTACTGAGACAGTGAGGCAAACATGTTCTCCTGACCCAGGACGGATTTGGTAGAACACAAAATGCTGTCCACAGGCAATGCTGGGATCACGGAGGATCCTCTTCCCTGGGAACTGAGCCCTGGCTAACGGCCCAGATGGCCTGTCTGGGCTCCTGACCTCACCAGTGTCCACGGGCATTAAGTTAGTACTGGATGTTCCCAACCTAACGTGCTATCCATTTTGCTGATGGCTGCTGCCCTCCTCAGGTCCTCAGGTTCATCAGTGAAATGAAAGTTCCGACAGAGGGACTTCTGGGTATAGCAATGAAAAGGGCAGGCTGTGAGCCAGACAGCTTGGGCTCAAGTCCTGGCTCTACCACTTACTGGTGATGTGACCTTGAGCAAGACACTTCCCCTCTTGGGGCCTCAGTCTCTCCATCTGCTCTTGTCTGAGACCCCTTCCCTCTTCTTCCCATCATCCATCCCTTCCCACGTCATGGCCTGTCCCTTACAGACCCTCCCTTCTAGGAGGCGGGGCCTTCTCAAGGCTCCATAGAGTTCCCAGGCCTCAGGCAGCTGCAAGGACAGTGTCCAAGCCACAGGACTCCCTTGGGACTGGCTGCTCCGGGTGGGCCCCAGAATTCTGGGGAATGTGCTTTGAGAACGGGAAGGAGAGATCAAGGGCTTAAGGAGCCTCAGGTCCTTCCTGCCACAGGGCCACTGCCCTACTTAGGTTGGACCGTGTGCACCTGGAGGTGGGACTATGAGAGACACGACGCGTGTCCCAACTGTTCGGATTCATCCACGTGTCTGTGTATGCCCTTGTCAGTGGTCTTCTGTGGCCATGTGACTACACAGCCCCTCTGTGGGTGATGGTCTACGTGGTTCTGTGGCAGAGGTGGAAAGTGAAGGGGCCACTTCAATAAAAACCAAAACCAGCTATAGCTGAGCATTCACCAGGTGCCAGGCATGGGTGAAGTACTTTACATCACTGTCTCAATTATCCTCACGAGCACCCCAGGAAGGTGTGGTAGACTGCATTTTTAGGTAGCTACCACAATATTTTCCATGCCACATGGTCTTCTTACAATGTGGTGTTGACACTCTTCCTACAGAGTGATGAGGTTTATGTTCCCTCTCCTGGAAACTGGGTGGACCTTTGTGACTACCTTGACCAACAGAGTACAGCAGAAGGGATACTGTGTGACATCCAAAGCTAGGCCATACACATGCCACGTACCTTCACCTTGCTCTCTTGGGTCACTCATTCTTAAAGCCCAGCGCCATGTTGTGAGGAAGCTCAGGCCACACGCAGAGGCCATGTGTAGGGTACTCCAGCCAACAGCCCAGATGAGGTTCTACTCAAATGCCAGCAGAAACTGCCAGATTTGTGAGTGGGCACGCCTTCAAGATGAGTCCAGCCCAGCTACTATCTGATTGCAATTGCACGAAAGACTCTGAGTAAGAACCACCTAGCTGAGAAAGCAGGCCCAGAGAAGTGAAGAAGCCACAGTTATGTAGCCAGTAAGTGGCAGAGCTGGGATAAGAACCCAGGGTCTTTAATGTCCTGATGGGATGAATGAGGCAAGAGGATGCTTTCTGCACAGACCCAGATTTCATCTGTTGGCCCAGTGGAGTCCATCTGGGACCCCAACCTCTGTAGCACTAGAAAATCTCACCACCCTTCCAGAAACTATCTCTGATGGCTGAAAGGAGGATTGAGGGGGCAGCTCTCACTCCCTATGCTGGGGCTCAGGCCCAGCTTCTGGCAGCTCAACCATGCTGGCCACCTTTCAGCCCAGAAGAGACACCCTACCCACTGTACTCCTGACCCCCTCACCTCAGGGAATGACACACATTCCCTATACCCTTGGTGGGGACTTATTTTTACTGCCAGCTCATGTTTAGTGAGGTGCTGTTTCTTATGTATTATCTCATTTAATCCTCACACCAATCCTCTGAGTTATATATCACTATTATCGCCATTTTACAGATAAGGAATCAAAGGCTCTGAGAAGTGAACTAACTTGCCTGAAGTTATGAAGTCGGATGTGGCAAAGCTGGGATTTGACCCCAAGTAATCAGCATATCAGAGAAGTTGAGTGACTTCACCAGGGTCACAAAACACATAAATGAGGAGTTAAGCCAAGCCAGAGCACCTAGAATTAGATGGCAATGGGCTATATCCTCTTCTCTGGATGACTGGAAATAGAGATGAAAGTAGGCAAATAGGAGGAAGGTCTCTCTGTCTGTCTCCCCCACCCCCCGCCTCACCACTATAATGTTCATAAAAGCAGAGACCAGGTCTCTCCATGTTCACAACTGTGTGCCTGACATAACAGTAGGTGTACCATACATATCTGCTGATTGACTGACTTGCTCTGTGACTTTAGCCAAGTTGCTCCCCACTCTGGGATTCAGTTTCCCCTCTGTAAACAAATGAGGGAGGAGGGAAGGTGCAGGTGGACTCTAAATTCCCCACCAGGCTCCCTGAGCGAGGTGGGAAAGTGAGGTCATGCCCAGAGATGGGGAATGGACAGGTTGACCTTCCTCCCTGATTGCAGGCACCGGGATCCAGCCTTCTGGCCTAAGGGAGGAAGTTGGAGCTCCAGAAACTGCACTTCCTCTAGACACCCACAGGTGGCAACAGAGGCCCGCATGGCAGGGGCTGCGGTGCATGTGGTTTGAATTTAACTCCAGTCTTGTTTCATGTGGGTTTTTTCCCTCTCTTCTTCTCTGCCCTCCAAAAACCATGCACCCCCTCCTTAATTTCAAGAAGATACAGCTGGATCTTCCAGCCTGGGAAGGAAGAGTTTCTTAACATTACGGATAATGGCCAGAAGCAGGAGGCGGGGGTTAGGGGGTAGGTGGATAGACAGACCCCAACAGATGTGAAAAACAGCTCCTGAAGAGCTAGTAAACTCTGAATTTACTCATCTCCAGGGCCCAAGAGGTTGGGACTGTCATCCCCATTTTACAGGCAGAGTAACCAAAACCCAGATCTTCTGGGTCCCACATCTGAGTGGCGATGTGGGGTGGGGTGGCGGATGGGCAGGAATACCACTGGGAATCTGATGAAGCCTTAAAGTAGGATCTGCTAAATCTGGCAACCCTAGCTCCCAGGAAAAGCACCCACCCACCGCTGTGCGCACTGCTGCTCACAATAGTGGCCTGGCCCCTGGTCCCAGCCCTGGCTCAGAACTTGTGGATGAGGTCTGTTTCCAGAGCCCTCCCATACGGGCTCTAAAAATTACTTCCTTCAAAATGTCTAAACCTTGCTCAGCATAGAACACTGTACCGGGAATCGGACCCATATGGTCTGGGCCCAGCACCACCATCTTCCAGCTGTTTCAAACATCCCTTTCCCTCAGCCTTGGTTTTCTCACTTCAAAAGTGAGGGTGGGGCTTCCCTGGTGGCGCAGTGGTTGAGAATCTGCCTGCTAATGCAGGGGACACGGGTTCGAGCCCTGGTCTGGGAAGATCCCACATGCCGCGGAGCAACTAGGCCCATGAGCAACAACTACTGAGCCTGCGCGTCTGGAGCCTGTGCTCCACAACAAGAGAGGCCGCGATAGTGAGAGGCCCGCGCACCACGATGAAGAGTGGCCCCCACTTGCCGCAACTAGAGAAAGCCCTCGCACAGAAACGAAGACCCAACACAGCCAAAAATAAGTAAGTAAATAAATAAAAAAAAAAAAAAAAAAAGCGAGGGTGAACACCTACTGCACAGCAGGTGCTCTGCAAAGGAAGGCTCCCTTCCTTCACCTCCACCCACTCTCCAGCATGCAGGGAGGCTGGGGTGAGGGATCGTGGGAACGGAAATTATCCAGTGCCTGTTTCCAGCCCCTCCTGTTCCCTCCCTCCTTCCCTCGAACCCAGGCACAGTCGGGGGGGGGGTTCCATTTGTGTGTGTTGTTCGGGTGGGATGGGGTGTCCTGCCTCTAGAGCGGAAAATGATTCACTGGGCTGTGGGCCAGGCACCCTGGGAAAGGCCAGGCCAGCCTCAGGCCAGAGCCCTAGGGAGCCAGGAGGCAGGGAGGAGGGGGCAGGGCTTGCCTGAGCTGGAGATATAATCCTGGGGGCTCTCAAAGCTCCGCAGCCAGAAGAGGCCATCTTCCCCACGTACCACAGTGCCAGGAATTCTACTCAGACCAACAAAGGCCTACTAATCTGACCTCTGTTCTAAGCATGGATGCTGCTGGAACAAGGCAGAGGTGCTCCCTTCCCTTTGGAGCTCACAGACTTCAGTATGCATGCCTAGAACAGAGCCCACCAATAGTAAGTAAAATACATATTTGTGAATCAGTGGATGAATGAAGCAAGCATCAGTGTAATGAATGTGCACAGTAAGTTTAGAATGTCCATGTTCAATCCTCCCTTGAAGGAGGGAGCCAGAGAAGGGACTGTTCCTTCCCATTTTACATATGGGCACTGAGGCCCAGAGAGGAAAGTGTCTTCTGACTCCGAGGGTAGCAGGCAGTCAGCTGAGGCTAGAACCAGGCCCTTGGGGCTCTTGCTACCACAGCTTGTCCAAAGGGACCCAACCAGCTGGGAGGCATTACAGTCTCCACCTCCCTTGCCCCTACCCTATTCTAGGACCCAGGGGACACTCCCAGGAAGGGAGCAAGTTCCATCCATCAGTCACTCTGGCCCTAGAGTGAGCCCTGGTGACCCCTGCCCAACCCAGAGCCCAGGGAAGCCCCTTCCATCACACCAGACAAGTGTAGGGTGGTTGAGATGTGCAGGGAGAGTGACCATGCCCCGCTCAACGATCCCTCCATCCCAGCCTCGAGGGGGCTGTCACTGGGCTGGGGCCATGCTGGCAGAAGTGGTCTCTGCCTTGGCTGACAAGAGGCAGCCTCGGCTTCTAAGCCTTGCTGCACTGTATCAGCAACTAGTGACCAGCCGTAATGCCTGGGCACTGTGTGTGTGTGTGTGTGTGTGTGTGTGTGTGTTGGGGGGTGTGGTACACAACAAGATTCATAGCTAAAGGTCAGCCTGAGCCAGATCTAGGTTCCACTCTCGCAAGGCATCAGGACTAGGACCACCACTTCCAGGAAGCTGCCCTTACAGCCCAGATCTGCCAACT
Source organism: Balaenoptera musculus (assembly GCF_009873245.2). Taxonomy (NCBI): domain Eukaryota; kingdom Metazoa; phylum Chordata; class Mammalia; order Artiodactyla; family Balaenopteridae; genus Balaenoptera; species Balaenoptera musculus. The sequence continues at coordinate 57,726,238 of NC_045792.1, forward strand.
CCCCTCCTTTTCTGAGCAACCTGGGCTTCTGGAATTGCAGCCTTGAAACCTCAGACTTTCTCTAGGCTTACTATCGTAATATTGACAATAAGGGGCACCACTCAGAACTTCACACTTTACAAGATGCCTGCAGGGCCTAATTTCATCCGATCCTCACAGCAACTCAGTGGGGAACCAAGGCTCAGTGAGGAGCCATAACTTGCTCAGGTTCTCAAGACTAGGAGGTGGTGGGGCTGGGGCTCAAACCACGCCCCCTCTTCCACTGACCTGCTGTGGGACTCTGGGTAAATCACTTAAGCTCGCTGTGCCTGCAAACAGGAAGAGAGCAATGGCATACACATAGGAGTTGATCTCTCTTGAGGAGTTCCTATGTGCTGCTTACAGGTATTTATTTTAACCTCGAGATAAGCCTCCTGGATGGGCCCTATTATTACCCTGCTTTACACAACAGGACTATGGGCACATAGGAGTTAAGGGCCTGGCTCAAGGTCTCACAGCAGACAGGATTTGTGCACCCAGCGGGCCAAGGAGTCAGAATATCCACATCTATTCCACAGTGCAGGAGATGGGACCCCTTCCAGCCCAAGGCAGTAACCCAGATAGCAGCCCAGGCCCCCAGCACAAGGAGGACACTCATACTGCCTTCTTCACAACAGTGGGAACTGTCCACAGGGTGAAGTGAATCATGCACTTATGCAGCTCTTTCAAATGCCATGGAGAAACGTTCAGTGTAATATTAAATGAAAGAAGCAAGGAGTATACATACCACACCATCTCAGATCATGAAATACATATATGTATATGCAAAGAGAAAAGCCTGCACTGATGGCTGCCCTCACCTCTGGGAAGCCCACATCTGTGCCTCAGTTTCTTCATCTAAATAATAGAGAATATAAAGGGCTTACTTAGCACAGTGCCTGGAACAAAGATCTCTCAATAAATATTGGCTGTTATGAATAACCAGAGAACCTTAGAAGGCAGGTCATCTCGGAGGTAATCTAGACCAGCCCTCTCCCAGGGCAGGCATCCCTTGGCAGCCCTTTCTTGCATACCCCCAGGACCAAGGAGCTCACCCCTTACAATGGTACGCTGGTAGCTCCTTCTATTATGGGCAGGTCTGCTTGGGAGAAAGCCCAAGCTGGGCTGGGCCCCTCAGTCCCTGGGTGGCCTTAGCATTGGATGGTGGTGACCTTGGGAAGGATCATCCATCTCCCATTCTAAATCCTCTGTCTTAGACCTTCCTATGGGGCAACTCTCCAGGTGCAAGGTTGGGAGGGGCTTTCTGGGTGGCTCTCTTGTCCCCAGCCGAGGAGACCACCTCTGTCCCTCCCACTGTCTCTGGGATAACTGAGAAGCATTTGCTGCAACACTTTGTGCCTTTTCCATTTTCTCCTTTGGAAAACAAAGAGAAGCCAGCTGGGTCTGACCTCCTCCCTGCCCCACCCCCAACCCCTCCATCCCCCAGGGGAGGGAGGCCCTCTCTGCCTCCTCCCTGGACTAGTGGAGAACCCCAAGAGGAGGGGCCCTGTGAGCTGGCTGTTGCCATGGCAATGGCAGCCCTGGAATTTGACCACTGGGGCCCAGGAGTGGGGGGTGGGGAGTTGGTACACGCCATGCTGGGGGCAGGGAGGAGGGTCCAGAAGCCCAGGAAAGCCAAAAAGGGCAAAGGCAGAGCAGGGGTCCGGCTCCTTCCATGGCCTCAGTTTCCTCATCTGTAAAGGGGAAGAGGCTTGGACCTCAAGATCTCTCCAGCTCTAATCTAAACTGGAATCTGGGCGAGGGCTAGGGGTGGGGGAAGTAACCAGAGCAAGGTCAGTTGCCCTTTTGATGGACAGAGACCCCAGGGGACAGAGACTCATCCCAGGTTACACAGCAAGTCCAGAGCAGTACCAAGACTAGACCCGGGGTGGGGGGGGGGTGGTCTGTCCACTGTGGCTTCCCTATTTCTCCACTGGAGAGGATGCGGATGCCTGCTTCATGTCTGGTGGAAGAGGCCCTCCAGGAATGGCTATGGCTGGGCTGGGCCCACAGTCCTGAGACAACAATGTGCCTACCCCAACAATCCCCTGCATTCCTGGACCCCGCAGGCTGGCAGAGGGCCTGCTCCCCCCCAACCCCCCGCCTGCAGTGCCAGGCTGCAGTGGGTATTTTTAAATGGGGGCTCGCCCCTCTCCGCCTTCCCACTCCAGGAACACAGTGAATTCTGCTGCCAGCCCCCCTCCCTTTCAGCCAAGCCTGAGTAGGGGCTAGATCCACGGCCATCCTCTGTGTCCCTGCCTTCAGACAGCCCTCTCTTGCCGCCTCCTTCCTCACAGTCAACCCTGAGATCAGGGTGATCTCCAGGGCCCCTTCAGCCATGATACTTTAGACCCAGAGAGGGATGGGACTTGTCCAAAGTCACACAGCACAGATGAGGATTTGGGAATGCTATGCCACCAGCCTGTGCCCCATCTCCAACTGCCCATCAAGTTATACTGGTGCTGCCCCAAGGCTTCCTCACCTCTCTGCCATTGATCCTCAACAGCCACAGCCTTGCTCCCCCAGGGGGTCCTCACACCCACCTCAGAAAGATGCTCCCATTCTGACCAAGTCACTCCTGAGCTTAAAATGCCAGCCATCTGGGAGAAAAATAGAGTTGGAACCATAACTCACACTATACACCAGGATAAATTCCAACTGGATCAAAGATTTAAATGTAAAACAAAACAAGAAAACATAAAATACCAGAAGAAAGCATGGGAAAATTGCTTTATAAGCTTGGAGAGGGATAGGCCTTCCTAACCATGACTCCCAATCCAGAAGCCATAAAATAGAAACTTGATAAATTAGACCACATAAAAATAAAAACTTCTGCATGGCAAAAATACACTATAAACAAAGTCAAAAGTCAAGTGACAAGTCAGGAAAAAATATTTGCAATTCACAACCCAGACAAAGAAGTAACCTCCCTACTATTTTAAATGTTCTTAGAAATTGGTAAAACAAAAGGCCAACAACCCAACAGAAAAATGGGCAAAGGATGCAAACAGTTCACAGAAAAGAGAATCCAAATGTCTCTTGGACATGTGAAAAGATGCTCAGCCTTACTCATTATAAAATAAATGTAAATTAAATACACTGAGATACCATTTCACCCATCAGATTGGGAAAACACCCAAAGGTCTGACTTAGTGAGGCTGTGGGGAAGAGGTCTCTTTCTCAGGTGGTGGACCCCTGTGAAGAGCATCAAAATTAGAATCACACATACCCTCTGTCCCAGCAATTCCATTCCCAAGAAATTGCCCTAAACGTACACCAGCCCCCATACAAAATAACCTAAGAAAAAGCTCATTCACTGCAGCACTATTTGTAACAGCAAAAGACTGAAAATGACCGAAATATCTTTTAAAATGTGGTTAAATACAGTTCGGTAATCTGTGCAATGAGACACCATGCAGTACGAGAAGGAATATGGAAGCTCTCAGGACACTGAAAAGGCAGATCTGCAAGCGATACTCAGTAGAGAGCAGTGTGGACCGTGTGCCATCATCTGTGTGGAAAGTGAGGAAAGATGGTGCATTTGCTGGTGTTTGCACATAAAAGGATTCACAAGAACTAATAACCGAGTGTCCCGGGGTACGGCAGGGTGGCTACTGGCGGGAAGGAGACTTTTTACCTGTTCTGATTTTTCCTAACCATGTGAATAAATTATCTATTCAAAATTTTAAATATATAGACTGAATTTTTTAAAAACTTCACCTCACGGTCTGGCCTTTAAGCTTGCTCCAGGCTCACATCTCAGCTTTGAACAGCCTTTGCAGCCCTCATCCTCCTTCTCTCCCATCAAAGGCTTTGCCTCAGCCTCTTCCTCATGAACCGTCCCTTCTGTATGCTCCCTCCTGGGTGGGAACCCTCTGGGCTCCCCCAGCCACTGCTCATCTCTGTCCCAGCCCTTACCACCCCTGGGATCCCTATCTGTGTATGTGTCTGCACACTGCCCTGTGTTCCTGTCTATATACAGGACCAAGTCCCGAGGGGCTCTGGGTGAATGAAGACCGAATGGAAGAATGGGGGCTGCTCCGGAACCCTGAGTTTAAAGCCTTTGTTTCTGCTTTCTCTCTCCATTCTAACTGGTCTCCTCTTGGACAATTCCAGTCCCATCTGTGACCTCCTCCAAGACGCTCTCCCTGCCCACCCTGCAGTCACAGAAGGGCTCGGCACTCCAGCCCTTTCAGAGAATCGCTGAAGTCCTCCTTCACAGGCCACCTCCCCACCCACCCACTCCTTAGGTTGAGCGACCTCAGGGCTGGGCTTTGACTCAACCAGAGTTTGGACGTGAGTCCCCAGCCTGGATGAAGGCCCAGAGGCTAGAACTCGCTGGGCAACCCTGGCAATCCTGCTCCTCTCTGGGCCACAGATACCGTCTGTAAAGTGAGGTGGGCAACAAGCAGCTTTGCAGCAGGGTGAGGATTTCTGCCAGTGAGAATCCAGCAGAGCCCCAAGCCCACAGAATCCCACCCCACATCTGCGTATCCCCTTAGCTCTGTTCCTAGGGCAGTTGCCTGGTGGGGCGGGGAGAATTTTGAGCCTCCCCTGGGAAACTCAACTTATCCCTCCTCCCACAAAGATGACTCTCTAGGCTATTCTTGGTAATTCCATCCACTCTCTCCACCCCTGGGACCCCACCTCAGCCAGGCCAGGCCACCACCCTCCCTTCTCCTTCCAACTTGCTGTATGATTTCCCACTGATCCCCAGTGGTCAGTGGTCCAGCCCAGCTACCAGAGGCATTATCACGTTTGATTCTCACCAAAACCCTATAATAGGTGCCATCACAATTATCCCCATTTTACAGGTGCATAAACTGAGCCACAGAAGGACTAAGTACTTGCTCATGGTCACACAGCTAAGAGGAAGAGCAGGATTTGAACCTCAGCCACCTGGCTCCAATCTGTTCTAACCATTACACCAACACAGGAGGATACAGGATCAAGTGCAAGCACTCAGGCTGACCCCGACACCCTGGGTGACCTGGCCCTTGCTGACCCACCAGTATCAAATTTCCCTACCTGTATCATACTCTGGCTGCATCGTACTCTGGCCATGGTAGTTCCTCCAACCCATCACACTCTCTTACACCCTAGGCTTTGGCACGTTGCTGGTCTCTGCCAGGTGCACCCTCCACTATCTTTATGCTTGGCAACTTCCTACTCATCCCACTTTTTCTTTTTTTTTTTTAACATCTTTATTGGAGTATAATTGCTTTACAATGGTGTGTTAGTTTCTGCTTTATAACAAAGTGAATCAGCTATACATATACATATATTCCCATCATCCCATGTTTTTTGGTGGCCAAAGAAGTGGGAGCATAGGCTACATGGTGGGCCAGGTTATGCTAGTGCCCAGGGCAGGCAAAGCCTGGTTCCTGAGGCCTTGGACTTACCAGGCTCAGAGCTCAGGCTTTCTCCTGCCCACACCTGTTCACACTTCCTTTTACTCACTCTCAATTCTGGGGAAGTCTTCCTGATTCTAACCTAAATTACCTCACCCCAGAGGAGCCAGTGGGACTCCTGGACCTCTAGAGAATTTGCCTCCACCTGTCTCCCGGTGACTGAGTGAGCTGGGCCGGACAGCATGCCCGCTCTGGGAGCATGCCTGGCTACTAGCGCCTACCTTCCACAAAGGGCCTGCACTTTCCCGGGCAGCAGCACTTGGCAATCAGGGTCTTCCCACCATTCTGACAGGTCATCCTCCTAGTCACGTGGGGCCCAGCCCAGCTCTAGAGGCCCCTGGTGGGGACACTGCTTGCTCATAGGAGCCCCAAGGTAGGGTGCTCCATCAGCCTGGCTCCCTCTGGAGACCTGGTTCCCAACAGAGTTTGTCCCTGCCCAGGGAGGCTGGCTGGTCTGAACTTCTTTTTTTCTTTTTCTTTTTCGGCTGAACTTCTGAGCCTGCAGAGAAACTGAAGGGAGAGGCTTATCCAGCTCTAAACCCTCCACCAGAGCCCCTCTGCCCCAAACAGGAATTCTCTGCCTGAGTCTCAGGTGGCTCCATGGAAGTACATGGTGCGGAGATGTGGTCAAGGGGGCAGACACGCTCCCCCACCTTCACTTAAATCAACGAGGTTCCAAGTTGACCTAGTTTATAGCTCAATGTCAAGATTCCTCTACAAGAAAGGGTTCTACTATTTTTAAAAGCTTGGAAATTACTGCCCTGGGATCAAATCCAGACTTTCAGTGCTGGCCTTCCAGACTCCCCAGGAATAACCCAACTTCTTCAGAACCAGGGAGCTTTCATGGTACCCTAGACGCACCAGAGCTTTTCCATCATAGGCTTCTGCCTTCCTGATTCTTTCTGCCTGAAGGCCCTTGACCCCATTTCTGTCTGTCAGGGCCTTGCTCGTTCTTTAAGGCTCTAGCCGCTGCCCCACATTAGCTTCCCTCACCCTCCTTCTGATTCTTAGTTCTCAGATGGGGCTTCCTAGGGCAGGAACCCCTTCCTGTTTCTCCTATAGCCCATGTGCTCACCCTGCACGTACAGGCACTAGCGGATGGCAGTGGAATTGAATTTTATAGGTTACCCTGAGCTCTCCAAATGCATTACCAGGCTGATCTCAGAGTTAATTACCCAGGGCTAATTATAAAAGCTAGAGGCAGCTGTGCAGTCAGTTCAGTTATTCCACCAGCGACAATGAGCACCCCGGTCCTCAGACAAACTGCCAGGCTTTCCCCCTGGAAGTGAGGTCCCGCTCCAGGCAGAAGGTAGGCTGAGGCCCTCTCCCCAGTCACCTGGTTCTGGTGTCCGCTGCCCAGCCCAGCCCCATGTTGGACACTCGGGGGTTTCAGTGCAGGGGCGAACTGCTCTGTTCACATCTCCCCAGATGGATAACACCACTTATATCACTTGTTGACATCTGGCCGCCCATATCTACTACCACTTCATTGTCATTAAACCTTGCTCCAGGCCAAGTATGAGGGGTTCTCAGGCTAGGTCCTCACTTTTGATTATCTGCCCAGATGTTTTTGTCAGTATAGAAGTCTGCTGGGGAGTGTGTGTGTGTGTGTGTGTGCGCGCGTGCTTGTGCACGCCTACATGTTGTGGACCTCAGGCATTGCTCTTGTTGGGGTGGATGGGAGTCTACAGTCAACTTGCCCCACAGCATGGGAACTGTTGGTTTTGCTGTGTCCCTCCTCCAGTCTGCAGGCTCTGCCAGGGCTCCTGTGCATCTCCAGCTGGAGCTCAGAGACCAACACTGGGTGTTTCTTCCTCAGCACCCACGGCCCAGGTCTGGCCACACAGAAGGTGACCTGATGACTGAGGGGAGGGGGCCACAGTGCTGCCTGATAACCAAGAATTAAACTCGTGGAACAGGGCTCACGGCTAGGGGCCCAGAAGGAGACAGGGCAGGAGGCCGGGGGTGGGGGAGGCAGTCTGGGCTGGCTGTGGGTCCGGGCCTCTCTGGGCTCTTTGTCCAAATATGGAAGGTTTTTTTGTCTCCATTTGAGTCACGCCGGCCATGGCCCAAGAGATCTGCTTTCCAGATACTGCAGGCGGGACTGCGCCAGCACTGCCTGGCCTGCACCCCCACCCACAGCCCTCCTTTTCCTGCCTGTGGCTCAGCTCAGCACCCTTCCAACCTCCTGGGCCAGAGCTTTCTCCACCGGCCGAGAGCCCAGCACCTACCTCAGCGGTTCTCCAGCACCAAGAGAAAGGTCCCTGGGCCCACAACGGGAGGAAACATTCCCTCTGCCTGCTCATCACCTACTCTCACTCCCCAAGGGTACTTCCTATTCAACTGAGCCACTCAACTAATATTTACTGAGCAACTACTATGTGCTAGTTCCAGGGACTAGGACTGTGGACTGTGAATCCTGCGGGATCCCCATGTCCACTCTCTCCTCCTACGTGCCCACCTTGGTGATGGCACCACCCCTCACCCCGGCAGTCCTGAAATCCAGGAGCCTGAGTAACATTCATGGATTCTGGAACCAGACTGTCTGGACTTGGATTCCAACTCTTGGTTAGCTTTCCTAACCTGTGCAAACTACTTCACCATGCTGTGCCTCGGGTTCCTCATCTGTGAAACAGGGAAACAAGTCCCCCCACAAGGCTGGTTGTGAGGATTAAATGAGTGAACATGTGGAAAGGGCTCAGACTAGTGCCAGGCACACAGGAAGGGCTTTACAAGCTTTGCTACCATGACTGGTGACTCTCCACCCCCTGCGCTATATTCACACAGGTGTTGTGGACTTTCCATCAGCTCCCTCCCTGTTCTCTCTGCATTAGACAAGGTTCTCTACTGCAACCCTGGAGGGAGGCCGGCCTCGGTTCCAATACCACCTCACTCCTCCTGAGCTCAGTCGTCTGAGCTTGGCACCTCACCCTCTCTGGGCCTCAGTGTCTAGGTTCCACCCCCACCCTCAATTGGTACTGGCTTGGAAAGTACCCTTTGCTCATCTGCCTGGTTGCTCGGGCCTGTGATTCCCCAGGGCAGAGCCCACAAAGGGCTGGGCACGGGTGGTGGGAAGAGCTCAGAGTAGCCTGGGAACTCCCCAGGGCCACTGCCCGTGTGCCAGGAACAAGAGGGCTTGGCACAGGTGGCGTCACCTGACCAGAACCAAGTACTGGGTCACAGCGTAAACTGAGGGCCACACCCACATCTCCACACCCCAGACTTCTTGAGATCTGTCCACCTCCACAAGCAGAGAGGAGCTGAAATAGCTGTGAGTCCTGCGTAGGGGAGGGGTCCTGACACTCAGGCGAGGATGCCGAGGAGACACTGCCCTATATAGGGCCCTCTTCCTGAGGCCTGGTTCTGGTCAGAGGCCTCCGTCTGCCTCTGTCGGAGGCTGAAAGATACAGTGGGGCAGAGGAGACAAGAGACAGACGGAGCAAGACAGGGAGGAGGACAGGGTGAACAACAGAGGAGGGAGGAGAAAAGAAAGCAAGGCGCCCACAGTGATGGAAAGGTCTGCTGTGAGTAGAGGAAAGAGGTGGAGGAGGGAGGAGGCCCTCCCAGCCCAGGCCCAGGGTCCAGGTGACGAGGTGGGGCAGGCGGAGGAACGGCTCACCCTGCCCTCCTGCCCTCCTCCTCCTCCTCTTCCAGCCGCTGGGCCAGGCCAGGCCAGGCCCAGGACTATTTTTAGCTGGGGCTGAATTTAGCTGTTCCCTCGGAAATTCCTCACCCGCCCCAGGCAACGCCCCCGCTGGCCTTGGGGAGAAGCCTGGAAGCTCTGGTCCAGGCAGGAGGGGAGAGGAGGGCCCAGAAGCAGCAAGAAGCTAGAAGGGTACTTAGGCCTCTGACGAGAAAACCAAAGCTCAGGAGCCCCCTGAGCCTCAGGCCCCAAATCTGAATCACTCCTCTCACTACAGCCTCTGCCCTACTCTCCTCCAGGAAGGCCTCCAAGATTGCAGGGCCACACAACAGCACTTGTCTTGGGGTCTATGGTATAAATATTGTGAGGATACTTTGTCTTCAATTACAAACTACTGTGAGCACTGCTAGCAAGGCTGCCTGCCTGTCCACCTACCAGTTACTCTTCTCCCAACTCCTGAGAACCTGCAGAATCCAGGGCTCTCCTGGGCTCTGCCACATCTGGGACTCCCACTTTACAGATGTGGAAACTGAGGCCAAGTGCCTTGCCTTGGGTCATAGCCAGCCAGGCAGCATGGGCCTGCTCCTTCTCTCTCCCACATGTTCCCTACCCAGGCTGGTCCCAGAAGGGCTGGATTGGGGGTGCAGCCTGGAGCTCTGCTGTTCTCTGGTGACCCCTGACCCCACTGAGAAGCAGGGCACTTCCGCTGGAGCAGGAGGAATGGAAGTTAGACAAAAAGCATATGGGGCACAGAGGCAGGGTCCTGAGCTGGCTCAGAGGTCCCTCATCCTTCCAGAAATGCAGAGGAAAGTCCTGCCCTGAGGCAGGGGGATGACTCAGATGACCCTGCATCTTGTCCACTGCCTCATTCTCTAACTCCAATAAGAGAGGTAAGCCCTACTCCCCCATCCCCATTTTGAATAGGGCCTCTGAGCCTAAATTTTACCTCCAAATTATCTCCCTAGGAAGGTCTTTTCTCTCCATCCCTCCATCACCTGGCTCCCCTAAGCTCAGGCTTCTCTCTCCCTGCTCCCCCCAGTCCAATCATCCCCCATGACCAGAGAATGCTTTTTCATGTGCCCACCACGCACTGCTCCTCCTCAGCTCTTTATCTTCCATGGCTCCACACCGCCCACAGGACAAAGCCTCGGCAGTTTAACTAGGACTTGAGCCAGTTTAACCTGGCTCCTGTACACACAGCCCCTCCCCGTGTGCTCTGGTCCAACAAGAGACCTCCCTGTCCTCTTGGCCCCAGACATACATCGAGGCTTCTCTTTCCTGGCTGGCTCAGCCCAATTCTCTAAAATGCCGAGTGACCCACGTCCCCTTCCCTCTCAAGAACTCCCAGTGGCTCCTTAAACCCGGCTCTGAGGTGCACGGGCAGATTGCTGGGCCTGGTCCACTACTGCGTGGCCTTGGGCAAGACCTCTTCCCTCGCTGGGCCTTCATTTCCCCTCTGAATAATGAAGGGGTGAGGGGTGGTTAGAAGACACGCTGGTTTCTAAGGGTCTTTTCGGGTGGACCATCCCGGCATTCAAGGCCCTGCCCCTCTTCTTCCTTTTCCTGCCTCCTGGCCTGCCAAGAAGTTGGACATATCACCACCAGGACCCACGCCAGGGAGACAAGGAGAGACAGAGGGGGACAGTGAGGAACCAGGAGCAAGACCACAGTGACACAGGCAGCCAAGAAAGATGGAGCCAGTAGGATTTTTTGGGGGGAGGGGGGGTCCCTTCCCATCCTTCTGCCCCTTCCCTTCACATCTGCTCCTTGACCTCCAGTGCCCTGTCCTGGGAAAGGACTGGATGTTTGTCCAAGGGGGCTTGGGGGAGGGGTCTCAGCAGTCCCAGGAGGCCAGGCTATGAGGCTGGCTGGCAGCCAGGACCCCAGTCCTCCCTCCCTCCTGCTCCATGCTGCTGGGGAGCAGGGCCTGCTCACCCCTTGGGAACCAATAAACAGGAAACAGACACCAACCTGGTGCTTGCTCCCTCAGCCTGGCCCCCACCATCACAGTCCCCCAACTGCCCTCCCATTGGCCCAGGACCTGCCCCGCCTCTCCCCAGCCCCAGAATCTCAGAATCAAGAAGTAATAATCTCAAATGAACGAACAAATCAAGTTAAGAGGAAGCCTTCTGGAAAAAAACTCAGACTCCTTCATCTTGAAACCACGAGATTCTACACTCTGAACTGGCAATCTCAAAAGCACACATTTTAAGGTGGCCACAGTTCTGAGAGCTTCCAGACCTGGGGTCATGGGCTGAGGGTTCCATAAGTTTCTCTTCGGCCCTCACGGTAACTCCTTAGCATCCTCACTTTGCAGAGCAGGAAACTGAGGCTCAGAGCTGAGGTGCAATGACTTGTCAGATACCACCCAGCTGTGAGTCAGAGTCAGGTCTGAGATGTCAACCCTTATCAGTCTGACCCCAAAGCCCAGGGCACACACACCTCAGACTCCCTGCCTTAGAGGGGTTCTCAGCCCAGAATGGGAAGCAGAGGGGACTGAGACCCACTTCACAGGCTGGTTCCAATGGGTCTGGGGCTTTGACTCTGCTCTGCTCGCAGGTTGGGGCTGGTGGTAACAAAATGGGAGGGGGAGCTGGAGAGAGGAACAAGGTCAGTGGGCATTTGACTCCACTTCACTGCCCAGTCCCTCTCCCTCCGCCCAACTCCAAAGGCCCAGGCTGCTGGGCCACCAACCCTACAGATGTAGCCAGGACCCCACCAGCCCTCCTGTCCAGAGCTTTGTCCTGCTTCATGGCTGGAAAGAGATAACGAGACTATGAGCAACTTGGAATCAATTTCTCTTAGAATCTTAGAATCCTAACATCTTAGCATCTTAGTCATGGGGGAGGAACTAACATTTCTTGAGGAAACCCTCTTGGCATTATTTCATTTAATCTTGACAGTAATCCTTGGCCGAGTCAAGGGGTAATGCACCCATTTTATGGATTCAGAGGGGTCTGTAAATGGTTGCCCTGGGTCCCAAAGCCAGCCTGAGAAGAGAAGGGACGCGGACCATGCTCCTTACCCTCCACACGCCATCCTTCAGGTGCCACTTCCTGGGCAGCACCTCGGCCCCTCAGGGCATGAAGGGACCTGACAGGCCCTCTGGTCCAACCCAGCACCAGGGTCGCCGATCCCCAACATGGAGCCCCCAGCACATGGGAATAGGGAGCTCCTCGCCATCTGCCCCGAGTCAGCCCGGGCCAGCCCAGCAGAGATGTGATTCCCACCCCCACCCTAGATCCCCCTCTTTCTCTCTTTGCCCTGGCTCTAAACTCTCCTGCCAACTGCTCTTCTTGGGAGCTGCTTTATCCCAATTTTTAGCCAGCCACCCTAGAAGCCAAGCCCATCCACAGGGGACCCACTGGCTCTTCTGTCCCTCTCCCACCAGAGCAGGGCTCGGCCACCCTCTGGACCCCACCCACATCAGAGGGCTAAGACCCTTGCTGAGAACTCCTGACAAGCAGGGATGATGTCCAAGCTTTCCCTGTGTGTCCCTATTGCCCATTAAGGGGCTCAACAATTGCTGAATGAATGAAAAAATGACAAATGATCAGGGAAAGAAATGAACGCAGGATAAAAGCAGTGGGCCTGTGTCCACCAGCTCTACCCTGTGCCAGCATCTACCGTGGGCTCTGGCTTCCAGGAGCCAACAGCCTGACCCCTCTGCTCACCTGTCACAGGCAGAATAATGGCCCCCAAAGACTTCCACATCCTAATAAACCTGTGAATATGTTATCCTACATGGCAAAAAGGACTTTGCAGATGTGAGTAAAGATTTTGAGATGGGAAGATTATCCTGGATGATTCAAGTGGGCCTAGAGTAATCACAAGGGTCCTTATAAAAGGGAGGCAGGAGGTTTGGTTTAGAGTGCGAGAGAGATCTGAAGATGTATACTGCCGGCTTTGAGAATGGAGGAAGGGGCCAGGGGCCAAGAAGAACCAGCAGCCACCAGACCTGGAAAAGGCAAGGAAACAGGTTTTTCCCTAAAACCTCCAGAAGGAATGCAGCCCTGCTAACATCTTAATTTTATCCCAGTGAAACCCATTTTTTCTGACCTCCAGCACTGTAAGATAACATTTGTATTAGGTCACTAAGCATTAGTAATTTGCTACAGCAGCAATAGGAAACTAATACACCACCTATCTGCCAGCCTAGACGCTGGTATTAGCTCGTGTGCCTCCCACCTCAGGTACCTCTGGAGACTCCCCTCTCCCTCTCTCCCTGCCCAGGGAGTGTCTCAGAGCCCCGTGACTTCTCCAAGCCCCAGAGGAAGTGTTAACATCCCAGCAGCGGCAGCATCAACACTTCTGTGCACAGGTTCCAGAGTGAGCCCCACAGCTCACAAGTGTGGGGAGAGGCCCCCCTCTATGTGTGTGGAGGGGTGCAGAGCAGCAGCTGGTTGTAGGGAAAAGGGCCCTGGGGGCCAGGCCTGGGTGAGTCCCAGCCCCACTCTGAGCCTCAGTCTCCTCAGCGGCCTAAGGGGGCTGTGAGCCCCCCACCGGCACTTCAGTCTACAAGTTGGGATCCTACTAAGGACAGCTGTTGCCTCTGCCAGCAGGAGAGGAGGTTTTTCCTGGTGCCCAAGAACATGGAGGAATCCATGGCTCTGAGAGGGGAAGGGTCTTACTTAAGGCCACACAGCAGGAAAATGGAGAGGCTAAGGCTGGAACCCACGTCTCCTGACCCCTAGTGCAGACCTCCATGTGTCATACCAAGTCATCCCTTGTGAGCCCCACAGCTACTGGAGGGGGGCTCAGATATCCTGGCTGGGGCCCTAGGCCCCTGCATGTCATGGGCTGGGGCTCACTCACAGCTCAGAGCGTGGCAGCCTGGCAGTCCTCCTCTGCCTCTGTCCACCCCTGGAATGCCTCAGAGGCCTGGGGGTGGGTAATGGCGGGGGGGTTGCATGAAGGATCAACTCCCATGGGGGGGCATGTCTCTAATAAGCTCCTGCTTCCCAAGGGACCCAGGGCCCCCATTTCAGGGCCTGCCAGCAAGGCGCCAGGCTGCCTGGGCACATTTCCCAATAAGTACGCCAGAGCTGTGAGCCTTTCTGGGAAACATAGGCTCCCCCTTCCCCCACCCTATTACCAGCATCCCTGCCAACTCTGCTCAGTGGGAACTCTGCGGGGCCAATGTATGGCCTAGGAGTTAGGACACCTTGGGCCAAATTCCATACTTGAGACATAGGGCCTTGGGCAAGCCTCTGTCCCCTCTGGGCCTGCTTCATCCGTATACTGGGATGCCCACCTAGCTAGAGGACCAGATGGGAGGGACAGGGCTGCCTTTGGGTGGTGTGAGCTCCCTGTCTCAGGTAACATGCAAGCTGGAGCTGACAGGTGTCACAGTGGCTGTGGAGGAGACACCAGTGGGATAAGGCACTGTCACTTGCCTCACTGGGGCCCTGGGAACCTCCATCCTCCTAGCCTTTGAGTCACACCAACAGAGGTCTGCAGGGGGCAGCTAGTGCAGCGTACAGCTCCAGTCTACCCTGGGGGTTTTGTCAATCTCCCCTCCTCACTCTGAGTGACCCATCACACACTGCCCAGGCATAGGAGCTGTAGGAGCTCTTTGTTCACCTTGAATGCTGGAGTCCAGGCCCTCACAAAGCCCTCTGGGCTGCAGCAGAAACCCACCACCCTACTGCCTCTGCCCCAGCCCAAGCCACCATCATCTCTTGTCCAGATTATTCCAGTGGCCTCCTGATCAGCCTCCCTGATCCACCCACCACGGCCTCTGCAATCTACCCCCACAGAGTAGCCAGAGCAGACTTGTGAAAGCCTAAGTCAGATTAGGTCACTGCTCTACTCAGAACCTTCCAACAGTGCCTGCCCCATCTCACCTCAAGTAAACACGGAAGACCCCCTATTGGTCTATGAAATCTACCTCATCTGGCCCCAACCCATTTCCACCCTCCCTTAATTCTGACCTCATCTCCTACTTAACTCCATCCACACAGTCCTCTTGACTTCTACCTCAAGGCCTTTGTACTTGCTGTTCCTCTCTTCACCTCACAGATAGCCACCTGTCTTGCTCCCTCCAGGCCTCTGGTCCAATCTCACCTCCTCAGAGAGACTTTCTCAGATCTCTTAATCTAATAGAGTACCCCCTCCCTGTCATTCTCTACTCCCTTATCCTGGTTTCTTTTGCTCCCCAGCCCCCATCTCTCCCTGTAGCACAATGTATCCACTTACAGACAGGTCTCCTCACTAGTCTGGAAGCTCCATGAGGTCAGGCCTTTGTTTTGCTTGCTGTTGTATCCCAGGGCCTCAGAGAGTGCCTGAGTGTCTAGGGGTTCAGTAAGTATTTGCTAAATGGATGAATGCATTGCCTTATCAAGGCCCACCCAAGTCTCTGAAACAAACTCCTAGGGCACACAACTTAACATATTATTTCCCACCTACCAGCCTCTGCCCATGCTGTGCCCTCCCCCTAGAACCCCTCCCTCTCTTCTCTGGATATTCAAATTCTCCCAGTTTTCAAAGCCAAGCTCCAGACAGAGGCTCCTTCAGGAAGCCTCTCCAGCCAGCCCCCAGGCCACTCCCTCAACATCCTACAGCCCCTTCCAGGCTGCTACTAGATCCTGAATTCTCTGAGTGTTTCGGCTCCCCAGGCAGCCTGGGGATGCCTCCACCCCACTGCGGGGCAGCATGTGTAGCCTGAAAGATCACAGATGGGCGGGAAGGGAGCAGGAGGGGCAAGTTCCTACACTAGGAGCCCCCTGGGGACAGGATTAGCAGCAGCCTCCCAGCCTCCCAAACCCAGCTGGTCCTGGAAATGTGGGGCTGGAAAATGTCAGACTCAACTCTGGTCCATCCCCCAACTCTTCCCTGTGGTGAAGGGAGGACGACCCATTCCTGGGCCACACTCCCCCAATAGCCCAGGGCGCTTAGGAAGGAGAGGGTGGGGGCAGGGAATAAACAGAGGAAAGGGACAGCCCTGTGCCTGTCCTCCCCCTCCCGCCCTCCTCCTGCTGGGTGACAAGACATTTAATTATAGATATTTGGTACCACTCAGAATTCTAAATGTCCTAATCGCCTCCTCTCCCAGAACCAGTTTCCATGGAAAAATCATAGCAAAGAGCCAAAGAGGGAAAGGAGAGAATCCCCACCCCTGTGGGTTCCCTGCCAAGGAGACAGAGTGAAGAAAGGTGACAAAGAGAGATGCAGCCTGGCGTTCCTCTGCAAGGCAAGGAGCTGGCTGGGCAAGCTGGGGATGGGAGCCATGTCTGCTGGGGGCAGGGGGCGGGGGCAAGGTCAGGGTGGTGCATGGACCTGGCTGTGCCCTGCCATACTATGGGATCTTAAAGTTGGCATTCTCCTTTCTGAGTCTTGAAGTTCTTCCCACCGCAAACATGGGCTCCAGTGAATTAAATAACTACCATGAAAGTGTTCAGACAGGGGTGTGCAGGTGATGCCCCCAATGCCCCCTGACCCTGCCCCATTACTCAGATGGTAGGCCAATTCCACCAAGAAACAGGGACCCTTCGGGCCTCTTCGCCTCTAAGACAATGACATTCTAGGATTCAGTCTGCAATTCTGACTGAATCTGAGAATCTGAGTCTGCAGTTCTAAGAATTCAGCCTTGTGAGATTCTCACAGCTTTCATTTTTGAAGAATGAAACATTCAGAGTGTCTGGCATATAGTAAGCACTTAATAAATGTTAGCCACTCTTACTGCTATTTCAATATGCTAAAGTTCTCTGAGTCCATCCATCTGATTCTGAGACATAAGTCACTTCCTATTTCTGGACTAGAGTTGTCACTTCTGTCAAACAGGTATCAGGTACCTGAGGGCAGAAGGTTAGATCATGAGACTGTACTTTAGGGCAGGATGGGAAGCCTTGGGATGAAGAGTCGCTGATCATCCAGGCGACTGTGGGCCTAAGTGGGAATGACAAGGGCTGTGGGAGGGAGCAGGGCAGGGAGGCTCCACAACTGGGCCTCCTCGCCCTAGCACATCCGTTCACGGAAAGCGACCATGAGTTATCCCTCACTCCCTGGGCTCCTAGGTTCTTACAGCTGATGCATAGAGCTGCCTTTCTCTCCCTTCCAGCCACACCCCGACTCCTCCTGTTTCCCTTGACCACCCTGCAGGCTGAGTCTCTCCTACAGAGCTTCAATGACCAGGCAAAGACCACCCACTGTACAGATGGGAAAACCGAGGCCCAAGATGACTCTGTCCAGGTCTCAGAGCAAGTCAGAGGCTAAGCCAGGTCTGGAACCAGGCTTCCTGCTCCCAACAGAGAGGCAGCACCACACAGAGGGCAAATACAGATTTTGGGGTGGGACAGACCTGACTTTGAGGGACTTCCTCTGTCCCCGGGGCCTCTCCTGCCAGCCCCCTGGCTGGGCTCACACTGGTTTCTGCCTCATCAGCAAAGCGTGACAGACTCTTCCCTTCTTATTCTGGAGCCCACACCACACCATCTCCACCCACAGGCCAGGGAGCGTGACTGGAGCCCTGGGCCCGAAACAAGGGAACATTGTCTCCTCCGTGAAGGCCAGAAGGAGGGCTGGACAGCTGTTCCCCATCCTCCTGGAGCCAGAAAGAAAGGGACAGCAGGAGGGATTCAGGCTAGCAGAAGGAAGAACTTCCAGGCTTTATGAGTGGGTGGGGAATTAGGGGATGGTGAATCTCTTCTGAGCTGACTGAAGTCCACCAGGTTATACTGAGGCCCAGAATGCCCAGCCCTGTGCTCAGAAATCAGTAGGGGGCAGGGAGGAGGGGCCAAGGCTGCTCACTGAGAAGCAGCTGAGGCAGTGGACCTTGTTTTTTTCCCTCTCCTGTCCCCAGGGAGGGCATGATCACACCATCCACTCACAGTACACAAGCCTGCCAGGCAGAGACCATTAACCCCATTTTACAGAAGGGGAAGGTGAGGCATAAAGCAGGGATGTGACTGATCCTAGGCCACACAAGGATCTGGAGCCAGGGCTCAAACCCTGCTCTTTCAATGACAGACTCACCAGTTCTCTCCCCTAAGGTGTAAGAGGGGATAGCGAGCTGGGCCTGGAGAGGTAGGAGGACTGGAGTGAGCAAAGGCTTGGAGGCTGGAGAGAGCCTCCACTGAGGGCAGGGAGAAACCTGTGTTATGGGCAGATATGTCCCACCTCACACTCCCTAGGGGCAGCTGGGGTGGGGGGCTGAGATCCCTGTCCCACGTGATCCCTGAGGATCATGTAGGACAGGGAGACGATGTGATGAGAGTAGACCAGGAGCCAATTCTGCAAAAACTCCCACCTCCTCTCTGGGTCTCAATGCCTCTTCTTAGTAAGGAACAGTCCCCCTCCCCCCAGTCTCCCCGAGTCCCTTGGTTCACCCCTGCTCTCTCCCAGAGGAGATAATTATATGGGAAAAGCACCTGGGGATGGGGCCCCTGGCAGGAGCTGCCCCTGCTGTCACCCTCCCCCACCCCCATGTTCCAAAGACAACTGGCACTGGAGTTAGGGGCACCTGAGCTGCCCTACCAGGCTCTCAGAAAGAAGGACAGGTCCAAAATGTCCCCTCTCCCCACTCCCTGCCTACTGACTCTGCAGCCTCTGTGAGAGGCACCAGAGCCAGGACAGGGGAACTAGAGACAGCAGAGAGAAACAAAGAGAGAGAGAGTTTAGAGGGGCCGTGAGAGCACTGAGAACCGGCAGTAACCAAAGTAGTCCAGGGTTTAGGGTTTCCAGGCTCCTCACTCTGGCAGGGAACACAGTGGGAGCACAGGCCATGGCTGAAATAACCCCAGGCCATCTCCACTCTAAGCCCAAAACCCAGAGCCTCAAATCTAGCTTCCAGCTGGGATGCCACGGCACCACACTGCCTAGAACCCATCTGAACCCACAGCCCAAACTCCAGGGACAGCTGAAGCCAGAAAGAAGAAGTGGAGGCCTCAGGGAGAGTGAGTCCCCCGGGGCCTGGGGTCTGACAGGGGAAGGAGGAAGCATCTCAGAGTCACCAGGAAGGGGGTGGGGTGGGGAGAAGATGCAAGCCGGCAGGATGGGGGACCAGCGCCCCCATCCTGACCCAGAAAGGCAACCCTGCCTGTGGGGGCCAGAACCACTCCCAGCCTCTCTCAAGGCCCCTCTCTGCTGAACTTCAGCAGCTGCTCGCTGACCCTGCCCTCCCTTAGAGGTACCCGTTCTAACTGGAGGAGGCTTTAGCAGACTTCAGGCCCAAAGAGTGTCCCAATTCCAACCCATGGACTCCCCACAAATCTGTGCAGCACAGCTGGAAGGAGATATAGGCACCACCTTGTCCACAACCCTCCTGATTTTACAGATGGGGAGGTTGAGTCACATAGAAAAGCCAGGGCTGCCAATGTACTTTATGGAGCCCTCTCCACTGCTCCATAAAGTGATGCCTTGTACCTCTCCAATTCTCCCAGGCCCAGGTTCAGACCCAGATTTTGATCTGACACAGGAAAGCCATGTGAGTAAGTGGCAAACCCATGTCAACTGTGGGCCCCTGAGCCCAAACATCCTACAAGGGGTTTGGCCAATAAGGCAGCAAGGCTCTTGAGAAAGTTCCACCACCCTCACATCTCCTTATGTATTGATAACAAAGAACCAGATAGGAATCTTTAAAACCAGTCCCTGAAAAACATCTAAAGGACCTGATTAGAACCCTTTGTAATTATCACCCAGAATACCTTAGAGCAGATAAGAACCTCTGACATTAGTACCAGCAGAAGCCTGAAGCCTCTGGGGCCTGAGAAGACAGGAGCCTTGTGTCATTAACACTCTTAAAACTGCCTGGGCACTTCCAGAACCAGAGAATCTCCCTCAGACCTGGGCACCTGCCCAATGAGCACACTCAAGAGACTCCTGCATAAGTCACTGTCCCTGGCGCTCCTTCAGCCCCACCCCAAAGGCCCCCCACAAAGACTCACCACTTGTGGCTTGCTGCAGCACTTGCTGGCTGGAGCAGGCTCATCTGGAGCCCGGACTGCCTCAGGGGGCTTGGCCTCGGTAGAGGGCGGTGCAATCGGAGTCAAGCAGGGCATATCCACTGGCACTGGGGCAGGGACCTCACTGGAGCGGAGGGTCAGCATGTACTGCTTAGTGACATCCTCAAGAGATGGTGCCTGCAACGTGGGGTGGGCTTGGGCAGGGAAGCCCACGGGCTCTGGTACAGCCACAGGGGGACCAACGGAAGTCGGTGGCTCAGGCACCATGATAGGCGTGAAGGTGGACGGCACACTGGCATGACGAACGTGTTTGGAGGAGGGTCGGGCCCGAGACAGGCTGCCAGCCTGGTCCTGATTGCCCTCCTCTCTCGGTAGCTCCTGATGACTGCTCCGAGCTGGGCGCTTCTTGGAACCACGGCGGATGAGCCGTGGGGACAGAACGTCAGCCAGTTTTGGGTCAAGGTGGAAGTCACGGTGGGCAGTGGAGGAAGCAGGCGGGGCCTCAGGTAGGGCCCTCTCAGACTGTGCCCGGCCCCTGGCAGGACTGGGCTCTTCTGGTTCTGCCCGCTGCTCTGTGAGGATGGGCTCACTGCTGGACGGAGGCAGCATGGGCTCGACCTCTCTGATGGGCTCCCCTCCAGGGCCCTCGAATCCAGGCCCAGCCAGCTCCCCACGGCGGCTGGGGTCACTCAGAGATTTCTTCTTGGGGGCTTTGCCAGCAACCCTGTCATCCACCACACACCCTAAGGCACCAGGCCCCTGAACAATGCTCTGAATGACCTCTTGGTATCCCTTGCTCTCTTCACTGCCCAC
Organism: Balaenoptera musculus; assembly: GCF_009873245.2. Lineage (NCBI taxonomy): Eukaryota > Metazoa > Chordata > Mammalia > Artiodactyla > Balaenopteridae > Balaenoptera > Balaenoptera musculus. The sequence goes on from NC_045792.1 coordinate 57,747,024, forward strand.
AGACCAGTCACTGTGGCCGCTGGTCAAGCCCTCGTCCACAGCTGGGGCTGCTGGAAGCCCTGTCTTGGGGCTCAGCGAGCCCAGGAGGTTGCTATCCACGGAGAACCCGGAGGGCTCTTCAGAGGTGGCAGCCCGGTGGCGCTGTGGGATTGGGTCACTCAGAGATCGGTAGGCCTCACCTGCCTCCCCATTGCTCAGTTCAGTCCCACCAGGGCCTGAAGGTGGGACTTTGCGTCTCCGGCGGAGGGCACCTGGTGTGGGAGGGGTATCAGAGGACACCAGGGCCCACCCTCCCAGACTGTCTTCAGCCCCAGGGCCATGGTGGTTGGTCTGGGCTGAGGATGAGGAAAGGGGTCGCCACACCCCTGCGGTACCCAGGCTGCAAAATGCTGAAACAGGAGGCTCAGGGTCTGCCCCAATACCCTCATCTGTCAGACTAGACTCAGGGCCGGAGAGCTCTTCCTGGGACCGCTGCCCTCGGATTACGTCTCCTGCCCAGTCAGGACTTCCAGGGAGGACATCACTTCCATCATCCTGCTGGACACCCATGCGTTGGATCTTCTCAAAAACCTGACGGGCCTCTTGAACATACTGATCTTGGACGACGAGGGGCAGTGGATCCTCCTCAGCACCTGGGCCTGCCAGCAGGAGTTCAGATGAGCTGGGCTTCAGGGCACTGGTGCGGAGTAGGCAGCGGGCCATGGGCTTCTCAGAGCAAGTAAATGACTTTGCCCTTCGAAGGGTGGCCGTCAAGTCCTTCAGTGTGGGGCGAGCGCCAGGTGATGCTGGGGCTGGGGAGGGCACGGGCTCAAGTTGCCCCACAGAGCCACCTGCTGATGGTGAATCTCTGCCATCTAAGGGGCTGCTCCCAAGGTCCTCATGTCGCCCACCAGGCTTTCGGACCCTCAGCTCTGAAAGGTCTGAACGCAGGAAACTGAGTAGTGTCAGGGTCTCTGAGGCAATATCTGGATTCGACAGGGACTTCCGTTGCCGGCTCTTGTCCAGCTCCAATCCTCCGTCCCTCAACGCTCTCGTGGTGCCCACAGGTCCCTTGGCGCGGGTTCGAGCCTGGGGCCTTAGAAGCCCTTCCCCAGCTCCAAAGCTAGGGGAGCGATACACGCCCCAGCTCCCAGAGCCCCGGCTAGCCCACAGGTCCTCATCTTTGAGAGTCTCTGTGCTGGAATAACGGCTGCTACCACGGGAGCCTGCTGGGCTGGCCAGATACGTGGGAAAGCTCACCTTGGCCACGCGGAAAGTTCCCCCCCCAGTGTCTGACAAGGGCCGAAGTCCTTCTTGGGGACCTGGTACACAAGGAGAAGAGCCAGTACCCCACTCCTGGGGTCCTTCCTCGCTAGGGGCTCTTGGAGATGTTGGGGGATCGGGGCTCCTGGCTCCCCTTGCTGAGTCCATGCTGCCCAGATTTAACCCATAACTGTCCGGCCTACAGTCCTTATCCAGGAGGGAGCTTCTAGGCCTGGGCCCCGGCTTCCCTCCCCAGCAGTGGCCGCCCTCACCGTCTTGGTCCTCGTCACTACCTGAGGAGTGGCCGCCGTGGTAGGCCGGACTCTGCGCCCCGGGCTGCGGCGGCGGCGGGCCCTCCTCTTCCTCCTCGCTGGAGCTGGCAGTCCGACTGCTGCTGACAGGATAGGAGGAAACGATGGAGGAGGAGGAGGAGCGGGAGGCCCGGGCCCAGGCCTGCGGTTGGGAGAAGCTATGCCAAGAATGTAAACCATCCGCCGGACGCTGCGCTCGCTCCTGTTGCTGCTGCCGCCGCCTCCTCCCCTCGGTCCCTGGGCCCGGCAGCGGCCGCGCCGAACGCAGGCCCGCCAGGGGGAAGCATGTCCGAGGAGGTGGCGTCGGTGGCTGCCGGGGTTCCCGGGTCGTGGGCTCCCGGGTCGTGGGCTCCCACGCGGCACCGTCGGGGCTGGGCGTCCCCGAAGCCTCAGAGTCGGCACTCGGCCGCCTGGATCCAGGGCCACCGAAGAGCTTGCGCATCTCGGTGACGCTGGGCCAGGCCCCGCGCGCGGCTCCCTCCGCCGCTTCTTCCGCGGCCCCGGGAGAAACGCCCCCGTCTCGGGCCCCAGTGGCGTTGTCGTCCAGATGCTGCGCGTCGAAGCGCCTGGAGAGCTGGCGCACCGACGGCGAGAGGCTACGGAGCGGGCGCGGCTGCGCGGGGGCGGCCGGGGGCCCAGACGCCAGCTTGGACACGCGCCGGGAGGGCTGGCCCGGGACGTCCGAGGCCGGCCGGCACGAGGCGCGGCGCCGCAGCCCGGAGGTGTCCGTTGCCTCCTCCCTCGGCCCTGGCCCGCCGCTCCAGCGCTCTAGCAGCTTGAACGAGACGCTGCGATAAAGCTGGGGCCGGGGCGCCCCGTCCGCCATGGTGGCGGCACTCACTCTGGGGGGGCTGGCCTCGGGGAGCCGCGGCCAACCCCCCCTGCGCCCCCGCCCCAAAGGAGCGCAGCGGCCGGGGTCCGAAGGCCTGGGTCCCGCAGCCGCAGTGCGAGGCGGTTAGCGGGGAAAGGGTGCAGGGACCGGAGCACAGGTTTATCTGCTGCGGCTCAAGTTTCTGCGCCCGCGGGCCGCATCGGCTCCATCCCGCGCGACCCCTCCCGCCTCAGAGTCGACTCCCGGGCCCAGCCCCCGCCTCTCCCGGTGCGACCCGGAGCATCGCGGCCCGACCCGGTACTGGCTGGATCCCAGCGCTCCGTTCCTCGGCTCTGCGCCCGCCCGCCAGCCGGCCTGCCTGCCTCCCCTCGCGCTCCCGCTCCCGCTTCCTCCCTCTAGGCTGCCTGCTCCTCGCTCCCTTTTGTTGCAAATAAACTTTGTGGCGGAGGAAAGGGGGTGGGGGGCGGGGCCTCGCGCCCAAAAGAGGGGGTGGGCTCCCGGCGCGCTCTAGTCTGGGAATCGGGAGTGAGGGGGAGGGGAGGGAATCGGGAAGGAGCGGAAGGAGAAATAAGACTGCTTGAGCACAGGCTAACTGAAGCGACCCTCCAGATGAGCCCCTCGGGAGCTCAGCGGGCAGAGCTGCCCCCCATCCCCCCAGCACTCGCTGCAACACGCAAACTCTGAGTGTGGTCGGCTCCGCAGGCGTACAGTCGGGTTGGCGCACCCTCTGCATTCGGGCGGAAATGCCTCCTGCCCAAGGGACCCCAACATGGCAACCTCGTACCCAAAAACTGTCGTACACAACACCGACACTCAGGTACACGCAGAAACACTCTCCCAGCCGAGAGACTCGCCTCCAGGGGGAGCGGTGCGCGCCGCAGACCAACCCGGGCGCTTGCAGCTCCCTGTTCCGCCCCTTCACCCCGCCCAGGCCACGCCTCCTACCAGGTCCTTCGCTGCGAATCCCTCTAACTGCGACTGGGTCCAGCCCCTGGCGCCCCCAAACGCCCCGCCCCTCCCACCTCTGCCGCCAGTCCAGCTCTGACTGTCCCCCCACCCTCCCTAAGCCGCTCCAGGCACCCCCCGACCCTTTGTGACCACGCCCCCACGTTTCCAGCCGCGCGCCTTGTACCCCGCCCCCTCCTTCTCCAGGTCTCTGGGGTACGCGGCTCTAGCGCCGTCTACCGGCCGGATTCGCCCACCCCCGTGGAGCCTTGGACGACTAAAGCTGCACCCGCCACAGAAAAAAAAAAACAAACCCGGAGAGTTGGGAAGACTTCACTTCCTTTACTTCCTTCTAGTCGTTAACTAGTCCCTTCAGGAGCCGTTTCAAACCTATTCCCTTCGCAAAATGCACTGCCCTTCCTTCGACTTCACACACGAAAGGCGCTTTGACGGGAACGCCCTCGATTTACCACTGCCAAACCTACACTCCTACCTGACTCCCATCCGCCCTCCTGTCAGGCAAGGTGTGGGTGGCTTCTACCGCTTCACACCACCCTTGGAGGTAGATCTTATTGCCCCTTCTCTGTGGGTCATGAAGAACTTTGACCAGTGTCAAAGTCAGGAAATGGCAGCTCCTGGTATGACTCAAATTCAGATTTCAGGAGCTTTAAACACCATGCTCCTCCAGAGAGCCTGTGCTGGTTCCAGATCCCTGATGAGCCCCCAGCAATATCCTCCTCCTCCCTGGGCCTGGGATCAGCCTCCCCAGGAACAGCGGACACTCATGTTACCCTTAGCCCAAGAGGACTGTGGCTGGGCCCCATTAGCTAGGAGGCCCTGGGAGCAGGAGGCCCTGGTCCAGATGAACAGGCAGGGCTGGGTGCAGGGCAGGAAGGTAGACACTCAGGGATTGCCTGACTACCGCATGAGACACGGAGGACTCAGCGAGAACCCCAGGGCCCTGCTTGCTGCTTCCCTTGGGTTGTGGGAAATAACTGTAGGGAGAAAGCTCTTCCTCTTTGAGTTGAGACCAGCCTCCAATAAGTCCCTCAACTCAACCTTATCTCCTCTCTGTCTCAAAGGGGCCAGCTATCGTTCACTCTTCAATGGGAAATTGATAACAAGGAAGAGAGCTCTGTCTGGCCTATTGCCTCTCTGCCCTTTCCTTGCTGTGTGACCTTGGGTAAATCCCTGCACTTCCCTGGGCCTCAGCTGCCTCATCTGAAAAGTATGGAGTGGGTTTAAGTTTCCCCAAGGGAAACTCTGACTCTGCCTCTCTCTGACTCTATTTGAAATCAGACTCTTGTCTCTTCTAGGTTGTTTTGGTATGGTGGAGGGGACCCTCATCCTGGAAGTCACTGCTCCCCTCCAATAATAATGATGGCCCCTGCCATCTGAAATTTGTAATTTTCCAAGCTCTGTCACACCTGGTCATTTTCTGTCGTCACGTCACTTCTGGGATAGAGGATAGAGTTTTTTATTCCCAAATCACAGATGGGGAAGCTGATGGAGAGGAGGAGAGACTCAGGTCACAGGCTCCCAGCGCCCTGCAGCTTGGCCTTGAGATGGGCTAGTTGGGGCCTTTGGACCAGGAATCCCCTTGGTGGGGAGGGAGGGTGTTTAAGGACCTACGCTAGGCCTCCACCCAATGGGAAGCCCACCCAATCGGAGATTGGCTTGGCTGCTTACGGTACTTCATGAGTGCTCCCCCCACCAGCCCCTTCTGATTCAGGATGAGACAAAGGCATCTTCTAGGCACAGAGAGGGCCTGGGTGTTTTTAACCCTCAGAATATTCATCTAGAAGGGGTCTGGAAGCACTGGGTGCCAGGGCGGAGAGCAACACCAAGCCGGGCCCAATGCAGGCACCCTTACAGATGTGACAGGTGGCCCTCAGCAAGTTGCTCTTTTCCTTTGGGCCTCAGGCTCCTCACCTATGAAAGGGGAATGAAAACAATAACCCATCTACCCAGTGAGTTGTGGTGACCCAGCAATATCAGGGCTGTAGAATCCCTTGGGGAAATGAAGATAGGAAGATTGTGATGGTCACAGTCAAGGCCAATGATGGGCCTCAGGCACTTAAGAGGGAGAAAGATGAGGAGTGAGAGGACTCCAAGAAGCAATGAGCTCCGGACAGGAGCTGTCTTAGGGGGAGTCTGGCTCCTAACTCCATTCCAAAGTCAAATAGAATTGACCCGAGATTGTCCCCTTTCCTGTATAATTAGGCCTCAAGTGCACAGAATTGGATTATTTGTAACCTTTTGTTCATGACACATTCTCACCAGATAGTTAATTGATTCCCATCAAAAAACAAAACAACTAGGGCCTTTACAATGTTCTGTATCTCATTATATAGTTCTCCCATCACTCATTCTCCTGCTGCTATCCCGCCACCCACGATAACCATCACCTCCTGTGTTCAGCATTCCCTTGCTTTCCTTTTTATATAGTTTTATTGCATCTGTGTATTCCTTCAAAGTATATATTTTCATTTAGTTATTTAAAACTTTATAAAAAGGGCATCTTGCTGTGTACAATTTTTTTGGGATTTCTTTGCACTTGATATACTGCTAAGATTTATCCACTTTGCATGTCGGTATAGTGCATTCTGGCTGTGTGTTAACATTCCAATGTGTGCATATAGCACAATGTATTCATCCACTCTCTCATGGATGGGCATTTGGGTGGTTCCAGCTGTTCGCACTTGTGAACAGTGCAGCTCAGCGTTGTGCATGACTTCACGTGCACATGCGCAGAAGTGCTGGAGCAACAGCTATGCTGTTGTTCAACGTTGGAGAGGCATTGTCAAGCTGGGGTCGAATACCTCTTCTATGTTTTTTGATGATGTGTTTCCTTTTCTGTGAAGTGCCTGTTTGTGTCTCCTGCCCATTCTTCTCTTGGATTATAATACTCTTTTGTACTTTATGAAAATTATGCCCTAACTTTTCCATGCTCCATACCTCTGGGGGCATAGGGAGGGCTAGTAGTATTAACGTTATTTTACAGGTAAGGAAACAGGCTCAGAGAAGTGAAGGGGGCTTGTTCAAAGTCAGAGCCAGAAACAGCCCTTCTGCACTGAGGCCCAAAGACCTCAGCTAAGAAACCTTCTCTTCACCTCAAGCTGCGTCAAGGCTCCCCTGGTCCTCAGCCTCTATTGGTCCCTGACCATTCCAGGAGTTTTTGTCTCCTTAGTGACACCTTCCTTGTCCCCTGGCCCTCTTTATGTTCTTCTGAGCTCTCCTGCCTGGTTGTAATGATCCAGATATGTATGTGTTTATTTCATTATTGCCATCCTCCATCAGACTAGGAGCTCACTGAGGGCAGGGACCCAATGCTCAGCATGATGCTTAGCATACAGTAGGTGCTCAATAAATGTTGTTTGCTGGATGAACTGTTTCCTTGTCTGCACCCCCAGCCCTTGGATTCTTTCTGAGGGTAGGGCTGGGTCTGAGCTGGAGGGAGGAGCCAGCAGCATCCTTGCTAGGACAGATCCAATGCCCCTGGGCTTTTCCCGCTTGGCATGGAAGTCTCCTGAGACAAACCCTGGTTCCCGACTCTCTGGCTCCCCCATCTTGGCCTTGCCCCTCTGGCTCCCTGTCCTCAACCTCCAGCAGCCAACACTCACGGGTTTCCTGTCTTGGAAGCTCCTTCCCTGGGCCTGGCCTCCTTTGGAATCTTCCTCTCTCTCTTCTTCCCCACCCAGCATCTCCACTTCCTCCCCTCCAGCTGCTCCTTGACTCACCTGCCTCCACTGCGCCATCATGCCACCATCATTCCGAAACCCCAGGCTTTGACCCTCTACCTCTCTGGCTCCTCCTTCTCCCCAGCACCCTGATGCTAGAGTTCCCAGGACTCTGTCCAGGCCCTCTCTTCTTACTCTCTTCCTCAGGAAGCCCATCCACTCCCTCAGCCTCAGGCCAAAAGTGGGATGACCACTCCCCAGCCTTTGCCACTCTTCTAAGAAGCCTTCCTGGTGTCTCCAGACCCTGTTGACTCCTAGCTCCTACTTAGGTGGAGGCCTCAGCCTCCCGCACCAGGCTGGACCTTGTCCCCCTCCCAGTCCAGGACACTGCCTGGCCTCCACCGAGGTCCACCATCTCAGTAGGCATACTGAGTAAAGGGATTAGATTTGGCTGTGGGTAACAAAGGCCTGAAAAACTGGTGGCTTAAAAAAGATAGACATTTATTTCTCTCTCACGCAAAAGTCTGGATTTAGGTGGCCCCAAACTGGAATGGTCAGAAACGCAAGCTGCTTCTCATGTTCCAAGATGGTGCTCCAGCTGTGACGTCACAATGTAAGCAACAAGAAGGGAAGGGAGGCCAGACACCACCTGTCTCTTAAAGACATTCCCTCCTCCCATATTAAACTGCCTTAGGGCATTTGGCTTATATCCCATGGACCAGGAGTAATTTATCTGGCCATACCTAGCTGCAAGAGAGGCTAGGAAATGAAGTTTTCATCCTAGGAGACTGTGCCTAGCTAAAAGAGAATTGACATTGGTTGGCACAACTTCCTAGGGGTCCCCAGTTACTAGGACTGGGTGGGGCATGTGGGCACTTGGAAGTCAGGTGAAGAAAGGAAAGGGGAGGGAAGGGAGGGTGAAGCAGGGGAGGATCTAGTATTTGGGTTAGAGAAAGGCTGTGTGACCTTAGTAAGTCAGTTCCCACATCCGGGTCTCAGCTTCCCCATTATAAGGTATTATAAGGATTAAATGAGAAAATGAGTATACCACACGTTGCATGGTTCCCGGAATCCACAGAGCCCGGCCAATGGCCACTACTGTCCTTGCGGCTCCCCAGTGCTTCCCTGGCCGGCAGCCTTTTCCTCTCTAGCCCTGCTAACTCTCCAGCTTCATATCAGGCCACAGCTCCGCCTATCCTTCCTCCATGCCTTTGTTTGTGCTGTTCCCTGCACCAGGGAACACCCTTACCCTTTTTCTTTCAGTGTAATTACATCTACCCTTTAAGACCCAGCTGCACCGCTCCTTCCCCCAGGAAGTCTTCCGCAACCCCTTTGGTCCCTCCTGCCCCTCACCACACTCCACCCCTGTCTGTGTCGTCTCTGTCCCCGCTAGCAAGCAGTCCTTCCCAGAGTAAGCCCCCCACCACCACCACCTGCCCTGCCCTGCCCCTCCATCACCGAGAGTGCTCTGGGTTAAAGTGAGAAGGGAGAAGGGCGGTGGGGAAGAGGAAAAGAACAAAAGGAGGGGGAAGGGAAGGAGGAATTCAAGCCTCCCAAATGGTGTTTGGAATCCCTCCCTGGTCCTGGCATGTAATAAATGATTTTTCCTTCTTATAGGAACAGATGGGGCTCATGGATTATGGCTCTTATTCTCAAAAAAGTGTGCTGAATTTTTTTTTTCTTAAAAGACTAGCTGCCTCCTAGCTAAAGGAGAAAGAAAAACCCTTGCAATCTCCCCTGCTTAAAGCTCCTTGTTTAGAAACCTCCTATGCCTATTCCTAGAGACAGACCCTAGAGAAACTTGTGTGAGCAAAAGGCGAAACCATTATAACAGTAACATTCATTGCATGCCTACTATGTTCCAGGCGTTGTTCTAAGTGCTTTGCACATATTAATTAATTTAATCCTCACCACAACTTTACAAAATAGGTACCATTATTACTCCCACTTTACAGTTATGGAAGTTAAGGTATGAAGAAGTTAAATAACTTCCCCAGAGTAACACAGCTAGTAAATGATAGACCCAGGATACACACCCAGGTGATCTGGCTCTGGGGTCTGAAACTTTTATGCTATTCTGCCTTGCAAGGGAAGCTGGGAATGGAATTTACCTGTGGCCCACAATTTCCACTCTTGGAAAAGTAACCAAGGGGTCACAGTTCTTGGCATCCTGCTGGGACAGTCATCTGGGACTCGCTGCCACGCTCAGCCTGGGCCGTTGGCGGAGGCCCTCTGCCTTCTGCTCCCCCATCTCTTACTCCCCCGTGACAGGCAGCTGAAGAGCCTGGTCTCAGATGCAAGATGGGTAACACCTGGACTGCTTGGCACAGCATTGCACTATATGGGGACTAAGAACCAGTCTCTGTCTTCTGATGTCCCCACACATCTGTCTCACTGTGACCCAAAGAATCAAATTGCCTTCTGTCCAAATTGTCAGCCTCTCCAGCAAGGACACTTTCAATGGATCCCCAAGATGGGTTGGGGCCTGGTTTTCCCCCTTCCTCCCCAGCTGCAAGCACACCTCAGACATAACTGTGGAGTTTAACTCCTGCAGAGCCCTTCTGTAAAGGTCCCCTTGGCTGAACAGCCTTGGAGATTAGGCAGGGCTAAAAGAAAAATACTGAAGAAGTTGTACAGTCCTTCCCCTCCTTGCTTTGTCCCTCTGCCCTTTCCTCTCCCCGCTCTAACCTTCTAAGGTGGAAGACTCCCTTTGCCATGGCTGGTTCTGCCGGTACTGGGTCTGTGTGACATACTAGCAGCCATGGGCTGGCCAGATGGTTCCACAGGAGGAAAACAGATCTGGGAGGAGGGAATAAGGAATGGAGGAGTAGTGAGCGGGGATGGGGTGGGGTTGTGTGTGGAGATGAGGACAAGGAGCAGAGAGGATGAGGAGCGGCGGCAGAGGAGTACCAAGTGAATGAATGGAACATAGCACATCCCCCAGAGATCTCATATTCATCCCTCAAAACCCAGCTCAAATGGCCCTTCCCAGAAGCTCTCACTTCCCCTTCCCACCTTCTCTTACTCCCTTTATTGGTGACTCCAAAGTATGCAGCATACTCCTCAGTTACAGTACATGTCGTACTATATCTTTGTGAGCAGCTTAACTCTCTCCCCAACTCTCCATGGCTTCTTGAGACCTTCTGGAGAACCAGGTCCAGGCTTGTCTCTCTGTACCCACAGGGCCTGGTTCAGAAAAAGGGCTTAATAAATAGTTGTTGGTGAAGTTTTGGGGTCTGTGGGGGGTCTCACTCTATGCCCAGCTGAGCTAAGCTCTAATTCTTTGCATGGTTTGGGGCTGGTGGAGCTTCTGGTGTCCCAGCCACAGTGGCAGACACAATGGTTGCCCAGACCCCACTTGTCCTGCCCCAGTGGACTCAGCGACCCTGTCGCTGCCACTTGGCTGTGAGTTTCTGTAGCAGCTCGTGTGGCCGCTGGCGGAACTTCTTCTGGGTGAAGTAGAAGAGGATGGGGTCCAGCACACTGTTGGCACTGGCGAAGGGCCGCGTGCCCTTGTAGGCAGCCGCGAAGGCCTCCAGCACAGGGCAGGGGAGGCCGGGCGTAGAGCGCACTGCCAGGTAGGCTGTCTTGGTGATGTGGAAAGGCAGGAAGCTGATGGCAAAGGCAGCTGCCACCACCACAGCCATGCGGGCTGCCTTGCCACGCCGCTCCCGGGCCACAGGCCCTGCTGGGCCGTCCTGGCGGCACAGACGACGGGCCAGGCAGCAGTAGCAGGCCAGCAGGGCAACAAAGGGCAGCAGGAAGCCGATGACTGTGAGGGCCATGCCATAGGGCATGTAGTGGGTGGCCAGGGCAGGTGGGCTCAGGTCATAGCAGACCGTGCGGTTACGCTGGATGCCTGTGGCAGCAAAGAGGGCTGTGGGCAGGCACTGGGTCGTCACGGCCAGCCATACAGCCCCACACACTAGCCAGGCAGCCCGGCGGCCCCCACGCTTGTGCCAGGGGGCCAGAGGGTGGCAGATGCCTAGGTAACGCTGGAAGCTGATGCAGGTAAGAAACAGGATGCTGCCGTGTAGGTTGGCATAGAAGAGGAAGCGGACCAGGCGGCAGGCGAGGTCTCCGAAGGGCCAGTGGTCACCTTGGGCATAGTTGTAGATGAGCAGGGGCAGGGAGCAGGCATACAGCAGGTCCGCCAGGGCCAAGTTCAGGGTGTACACGGCCGTGCGGGTCAGGGCCCGGCGGGATGTGCAAATCTGGGCAATGACGCAGGCGTTCAGTGGCAGGCCGGCTGCCAGCACCACCGAGTACACAGGTGGCAGCAGTAGCCGCTTGAAGTTCTCTTGGTAGACGCAGGTGGTGGGCGGCAAGCCCAGGGCCTGGCCTGTGTCATTGTCCCATTCCATGGCTGTTCAACTGGACTTCCTACATCCAGAAATGCTGGGGAAGCAACATACAATCTGTCAGTGGCCATACTCATTGACCACCCAGTAGGCCCCTGTCCCTCTCTGGGCCTTGATCTCCCCACCTGAACCATCTCTGATACTCACCACCCCACGGAAGCCCTCCACAGCCCTCACTTTAAGGAAACCTGGAATACAATAAAGCTCAAGCTTGGGAGAAATCCAATTCACTTTCTTGCTGTAATATTCATTTCCTACCAACCTTCTTGGTGAATTTCTATTCATCCTTCAAAACCCTAGTCAAATGTCTCCTCTGTAAGTGAAGATTGACAGACTTTGGTTTGAATCCCAACTCTGCTACTTACTAGCTATGTGAACTTGGGCAAGTGATATGATGTACCTTATCTGAGTCTCAGTTTTCCCATCTGAAAAATGGGGGAATGATGCACCCACCTGTCAGGATGTCATGAGGTTAAAGGCACTAAATCATGCTATGCAGGGCTTCCCTGGGCTCCCTGGAGTTTGGAGATTGTGGTCATGGTGGGCCTGCTTGTCTATCTCTTCCCCACAGACTGCGAAGCTCCTGAGGAGAAGTGCCAGGTCTGGTGCCTCTCTGTGTCTGAGAGCCCAAACTGGGGCCCAGGGCAGGGAAGGCCCTGGTAATTACTTAATCAGCATGAGCAGAATGTCCACACTTCTGAGCTAAGGACAGTGCCCACCTCCTCAGCCTGGACTCCACCTTCCAAAGCCATGGTCATTCTTTTGGCTGCAGTCTTCCTATCTGTAAAATGGGGGAAGGAGGTGATTTAGGAGTTCCCTAAATCCTCCCACGGGACTTTTGGCTACAAAGGCGTGTCTGGCTGAGCCACTAGGGCCACAGCGCCTCCTGGTGGCAAGAGTGAAAACCGCTTCCTCCGAAGGCAAATGGCTGAGGGACCAACCAACTCCACAGCTACTTTACAGAGAGGGAAATCCAGGCACAGTGAGGGGCACTGACCGCTCAATCTTAGTGAGTTAGAAGCAGAGCCAGAACCAGAACCCAACTGACTGACTAAGAGGAGGCAACTTAGTGTGACCCATGGACATGAAATATAGAGGTTATAATTCTAGCTTCAGAGCTAGGCAGGCCAGGTTCAAATGCTGGCTCCCCTACTTCTATGCTGTCCTACAAAGGGGAGGTTGCTTGCCTTTTCTGAGCCTGTGTCCTTATCAGTAAAACTGTCATAGACCTGATATTCGGTAGGTGCTTAATAAATGCCATGCCATGCCATTGTATCCTACACCTTATCTGTCCACTCATCCCTCCAAGCTAGGTTTTGGGGGAGCCAGCAGCACAAATGCCTCAAGAGTTTCCCTGGTGGGATCAGTCTGACTTATTGATACTCACCTCCCAACTGGCATTTCCATATTTACTGGTGTCCAGAGAGAATTCACAACTTAAATCCAATGGTCCTGTAAGGGAAAGCCTTTGGGATAGTGAGTCAAATCACCCCCTCTCCCTATTTTACAGATGGGAAAAACTGAGGCCCAGAAAAAAACATGAAGTCCTGCAAATGCACTCAGAAGGTGACAGAGGGTTGAAGCTGAGTATAAGGGCTCTGGTCCAGATGCCCATGTTCAAATCCCAGCTCTGCCACATGTAAGCTGTGCGGCCTTAGGCCCATTACTGAACCCCCGTGCTCGGCTTCCACACCTATAAAATGGTATAATATAGTACCTGCCTCATAGGGTTGTTGTGAGGATCAGTGCCTAGCACAGGGCAAGGTGAGCTATTTGTTTTTTCTTTTTTTTAATTGGAGTATAGTTGATTTACAATGTTGTGCTAGTTTCAGGGGTACAGCAAAGCGAATCAGTTGTACATATACATATATCCACTCTTTTTTTAGATTCTATTCCCATATAGGCCATTATAGAGTATTGAGTAGAGTTCCCTGTGCTATACAGTAGGTTCTTATTATCTATTTTACATATAGTAGTGTGTATATGTCAATCCCAATCTCCCAATTTATTCCTCCCCCACCCCTTACCCCCTGGTACAAGGTGAGCTATTCTTAATGTGAATATACCTGCTAAATAAAGTTATGAGATTTTTAAAAGTTAATTAGAGCAAAACGTAACTCCTCAAACTAATTTCTCCCAACTTAAAATTTGATTTTGATGAAAATATTTTACCCAGATTCGGGGCAACTGCAAAATGATGATGTTTGGATTCTCTAGTCTGTATCCCACATGCTACATCACCTTTAATTATCAAAGATTCTTCCTGGGGCTACAGTCCGTGTGCTAGGAGTGCTGGGCACCCAGCTAAGCAGTTAAGCATGAGGTAGAGGCCAGAGGAGGAAGCATGGCAGTCCCCCCATTGTCACCAAGAAGCCAAGATTAGTACAGGCAAGAGAAAGTTCATTCATTCATCTCTTCATTTGTTTGTTCCAGCCATTCTTTCATTCATGCATTCATTCTTTGTTTTCACATGCCAGACATTTAATGGGTACTCACTGCTTGCTCATTGCATGTGGCACAGTGTACAGATGTAGATGTAGGTAGATACATATACAGATATATGCATACACATACACATATTCATATACATATACATATGCTAGTCTGAGGCGGGAGACCAGTGTGAGCCACAGGATGGAAGAAACTTTTCAGAGGAGGATGAAGGATGGAGCAAGTCCCTGGTGGTTGAGGAAGATTTCCATGGATGGAGAGGGGTGTGAGGCCCCCTGGGGTATCCCCAGGTAGGGAGGAAGAGGGCGCAGGCAGGGCCTGAGAGGAGAGCAGCACACTAGGACAGAAGGTTATGGTGAGGAGGGAGAGCAGGTAGAAGGAGCTGTGCTGTGCCTCCCCTCTTTGGGGAGTTCTGTCGCCCTTGGACACCACCCCGAGAGAGAGCCCTCTGCCTCAGGTGACTGCAGTTTCCAGGTGTTTTCTGCCTCTCACTCCCTGGCGAGAGTGGTCCTCTCGGAAGGAGGCAGGGGCTGCTCTAGGGGATCCAGGCAAGCCTTCAGGTCTGCTCCAGGAAAGGTCACACTGGCTTCCTGATCCACTCGCCTTCTGAGGACCTAGGAGTGGTGAGTTGTTCTCCCACTTCCCGGCAAGAGCTGGTCCCCAGGGAGGGCTCGCGTGGTCCCTGCCTCTGGGCAGCAGCTGACGTTGACTCCTTCGAGTTCTCACATCTGTCACTCACTCTTGGGCCCTGTGCCCTGGACCAGCTCAGACCCCAGCCTCTTCCTGGGCTCCAGCTGCCCTGCCTGCGGTGGAGGGCTTTCTAGCAGGTGGCTCTGACTACATCCTTCCCTGTATCCCTCCGCCCTTTGAAGAAAAGCTCAAACTCTTGTCCTGACAGTCAAGCTCCCTGCCGAGCCCTCCAGCCTCATCTGAAGTACCCCAGATGAGGTACTTCACTCTGCCCCTTCCTGTCTTGCCACACTGTTCTCAAGACACCAAGACTGCCACACGGCCATTCATAGCCAGAGATCCAGACTTCCTCTCGGGCTTCCCCATTTTTGCTGTTCCCGTCACACAAAATGCCATTTAACCCATCTCTGTTTGTCAAAACCCTAAGTGTCCATCAAGCTCCAGATCTAATCTTACTTCTGTCTTTTCTGATCCCCCAGTTGGGTGGAGTCCCTTCCTCTCTGCCCACCCCCCAAATCTGTGGACCTCCTTTAGGTCAGCGCTGGACCCAGCCTGCCTGCCCCCCTCCCCTCCCCACCCTGGCCCACGGCCCCCGAGATGTGCCAACACTTACATGCAGCCTCCTGTCCCTGAAGCGCCTTGGCGGCCCCAAGTGTGTTGGGTCAAGGGGAGGCCAGACATGCCCTGAGCCCAGGCTGTAACACCTCTGACAGGGCAGCTTCCTCTGTTTCCCGGCAGGGCTGTCTCCGACTGAAATAGCCCCTGCGGGGGCCAGCCCCTCCCCATCACCCTCAACACCAAAGCCTGGCGGAAACTGCATCTAAGGAGTGAGGAGGCAGAGAAAAGTTCTCCTTCCTGGAAACTTCCCCACCCCAGCAGAAGAAAGCGGGTTATGAGGAGGCAGAGAGAGGTGGGGGAGGACCAGAGGCTCCTGGTCTAAGGCCAGCCCCACAGACCCAGCAGCTTCCTTTCTCCTCAGCCCTCTCTGTCTACCCGTCTGTCAAATGGGTAGTTTGGTGATTAAAGAACTGTTGGTCTCTCTTTAGCTATAATACCCAGAGCCGTTTTCCTAGTCACTCCTCCATCCATCCCTCCTTTCTTCATCCACTCAATAGCTCATTCACTGACCCGTCCATCCCTCTCTGTGGCAATCCACTTATGCACTCACTTATTCAGCCACCTTCTCCCTCCCTCCTTCCCTCTCTCCTTTTTTCCACAAGTGCAATCTTCCCACATTTCCCTGTTTAGCAGTCACTGTTCCCTTGGACACTGCAGGCCCAGAGCTCCCTGGGAGTGAGGGGCATGGGTTGTGGGGATAGAGGTGATGCCTGAGCACTCACCTGGGTGCATTCTCCCTGCTTGTGCCAAGCCCTTCCCAGGCCCCTCCTCACCACCGAACCAGGACTCAGAGCTGTTAGGACAACCAGAGGAGGAGATGTGGCTCCTTGCTGTCCCAAGGGGGACAGCTCCAGTGGTGGAGATAGTATTCAGGGGGTGACCTGGAGGAGGTGGGCTTTCATTTGGAGTAGCTGAGGCAAATAGGGACAGAATGGTACAGGAAAAGATCACTGCCCAGGGAGTTTGAGGCCCAGGTTCTTGTTCTACCTTGGTACCTACTCACTTTGTGACTCTGGACAAGCCCCTTCCCCTCTCTGAGTCTCCTCAGTACAGTGTGGTCATACTGGCCACCAGTGTGTTGTGAGGGTGACCTGCCAAAGGGAGGGAGGACTCTTCTTACCTTGTAGGGTGTAAGCACCGATCTCACCCCCAAACCCATTTTACAGACAAGGGGATTGAGGAACCAAGGCGGGGCCAAAAGTTTAGAACAAACTGAGAAAATTCAGGTTTGAACTGCTGGTAAGCGCTTGGTCAGCTGTGCATGGATTGATCACCTACTGCTTATTCAAGTCTGTGCTAGGAGGTCGCTTGTGCCTGCTGAGAGTGTGGACCTCCTGGTCTGATTTGCGCCGTGCTAGGGCTCAGGAGGGCAAGGAGGCCTGGCCTTCAGCCCAGCAGCCAGCTCTCTGCTGGGTTCCCAGGACAACCCCCTGTGGTCACCCCCACCAGGGTGTCTGTCCCAAGAATGGAAGCAAGTCCGAGGACTTGCTGAAGAGGTCAGCCGCAGCGTAGGGCTTGGGTCTCAGTTCCTGCCATCTGGATGGGGCCCTGAAGGGAGAGCTCAGGTCTTAGGGGGTCATGGGTACACCTGGAAGGGCTCCTGGAGAAGGCATGTCTGCTGCTGGGCTTTAAAGGGCTGGGGTGACTTGGACACATAAAAAGAATGAAGAGGGCATCCCAGGCAGGAGGCACAGAGGTAGGGAATGAGTCTACCCTGTGCGAGAAATGAAGAATAAATATTGCAGCCAGAGCATGGGATGAGTTGTACGAAGAGGGGACAAGATGGGAAGCCTGATGGGGGTGGCCTGTCATAAAACCTCAAGCAGAGCCCAGGTGCCACTGCTTTGCTCCCAAGCCTGCCAGGGCTCCCAGCCCAGCCTCAGCCTTCCCCACCAGACTTTCCAGCCCTTGGACCTATCACATGCTGTTTCCTCTGCCTGGGATGCTCTCACTCACCTTCTCTAAATAATCTCACTTATCCTTCCTTGTAGTTTTCTCATCTGTAAAATGAGAGTAATCATTGGTACCCTACTACATAGGCTGTGGTAAGAATTAACTGAAACCATGTATGTGAGCGGCCCTGGCACACAATAAATACTCAATAAATGGTTTTTTTGTTTGTTTTTTGTTTTTTGCCGCACCGCGCGGCTTGCGGGATCAGGGATTGAACCTGGGCCCTTAGGCAGTGAAAGTGCAGAGTCCTAACCACTAGACCATCAGGGAATTCCCAGACATTTGTTAACTGAATGAATCAATTCCAGGCCCAGCTTTGGGCTCCCTCAGTCCACCCCAATCTCCATTGATTTCTGAGTCCCCAGCACCAGGTGTCATTCATTTAAGTGCCTTCCCTGTGCTGGATGTTTTATCTGTAGTTCTGGGCTGGTAGTGGTTGAGATTATTCTCTCCGTTTTATCCAGGAAGGAACTAAGACTTAGAAAGGCTAGTGAGTTTCCCAAGGTGTGCAAGACTGTTGTCATTTCAACAAGGTCTTCCTCACTCTACAGCCACCTTTCTCATTGTTGCCCCAAACTCCATGCTTAGATGGTCAAGCCAGAGAATTCCCCGGGGAGTGTCTTCCCTGCACTCAGGGCCTTTGGCCATGAGATGGCGCCAGGAGATTGCCCAGGATGGCCAGCCTCGCGCCTTCAGACAGCAGCCCTAAGATGAGGGCTGGGGGCAGTTCTCCACACCGCGGGGTCCTCCCCTCTGTGGCTGGCACTGAGCAACCTCAGGACTGGGTTCCCAACCTCAGTTCCTCCTGACCCACTCCCCAGCCTTTCTCCCATTTATGCCTGGATAAGCTCAAGCCTTGTTCTCAGATCCCTCACCTGGGCTCTCAGGAGCCACTGGGGACATTGGCAGGGCGCAGGGCCAGTGCTGAGCCCTATCTGGCTGAGGAAGAGGCCTGGGGCGTGTCTCCCAGACACCAAGCTTTCACCGTCCATCTCCACTCCAGGCACACCATCGGCGGAAACACTGAAATCCCTCACCCCACAGACAGGACAACCTCTGCCATTTCCTTTTTTCAATTCAGGCAACAGCGCATAGGGTTGGTTTCTGCCTATAGCAGAAGCAATTAAGTTTAGACATAAGGAAAAACTGATAGGGTTTGAAGCTCCTTGGGCTGCTTGGATCCTGTGGTCTCAGGATACCCCTTTAGATGACTCTGCAGCCTCACCCCATCCCAAACCCTGCCCCAAGGCCCTCTTACCTGGAAGGGATGAGGAGGCCTGACTACCAGAGGCAGGAGCTGGAAGTCTGAGTCATTGCCTGCCAGCTGGCCAGGAACCAGCTCAGACCAGGCTGGACATGGGAAGAAACCTCCTAACCTTGGCCTGCCTGCCTTTTGGGTAACAAGACCTGGAAACCCCCTTGTCTGCCCCTTGCTTCTAAGCTTAGCAGCAAGGGCACAGGATGACAGAGATCAAGACCCAGCTTCCTTCCTCTGAGGAGTCAGACAGGCTGGGATCCATCACCAACTTGCTGTGTGACCCAGGGTGAGCCACCTACCCTCTCTGAGCCTGAGGTGCCACCAGATAAATGGCTAGATTCCTGAGACCAGTGCCTCCCAGGCACCCAGGGAACAGGGTGTCCCAGGGAGGCACCCAGGGAACTCCTGGAGGAGTTTTGGTCTCACCTGTGGTGTCAGGCTGGCCACAAAAGCAGGCAAACTTGGCAGGAGGAGGGCACAGGGAAACTTGATTTCTCTTTTCTTTTTCCACTTCCCCTTCTCGCCTCCTGCTCAATAGGAAGGAGTTAAAGCTGGAACTGAAACAGTCATTTTGAGTACAAGGAAGGGGAAGCTGCAGCCTTGGGGAATTTGGGGGTTGAGGCTGCTTCTTATAGTTTTTCTCTGGCTTCCACAGGTTGAGCAAAGAGGAAACTTGCATCTCCTGCGGCTCTACTATGCACAGGCCCCAGTTGCCCATCCGTGAGCTCATGTAATCCCTACCACAATCTGGACAGATGTTTTTATTGTGCAAAAATACTTCACATGGGGGCTTCCCTGGTGGCGCAGTGATTAAGCATCCACCTGCCAATGCAGGGGACACAGGTTTGAGCCCTGGTCCAGGAAGATCCCACATGCCGCAGAGCAACTAAGCCCATGCACCACAACTACTGAGCCTGCGCTCTAGAGCCTGCGAGCCACAACTACTGAGTCCACGTGCCACAACTACTGAAGCCTGCATGCCTAGAGCCATGCTCTGCCACAAGAGAAGCAACCACAATGAGAAGCCCATGCACCGCAGTGAAGAGTAGCCCCCACTTACTGCAAGTAGAGAAAGCCCGTGCGCAGCGACAAAGACCCAGTGCAGCCAAAAATAAAAATAAAAAAATATATATTTATTTTAAAAAAATACTTCACATGCCATATCTCATTTACTCTTCACAGTTACCATTCCCACCTTGCAGATGAGGAAGCTGAGGCCTGGCAAAGTTAGCAAGAGGTTCTCTCTTAGGCATGTGTATAAGGAGGTCTGAGATCACAGTGACCTGGTGGGCACAGGGCTGAGAAGTCACAGGTCAGCCTCGGGGTGAGGAACTGTGGGACAGAGCACAGGGGCCCAGAGAACAGCTGTGACAGGGCAGCTCCTGTCAGCAGGAGAGTCCATAATGGCCAGCTTTCCAAGTCCACGCCCATGGGGCTGTAGCACCTCCCGCCCAGGGTCCTGGGAGATCCCAGGACCTTTCAATAAACCCCCTTCCCTGGAGCTAGTGTGAGAGGGTTCCTTGCCTGGATCCCCAGGCTGTCCCATTTTTTAAATCTCCCCATGGAGGTGTGCCACTTGGATTCCCCTTCAAGACAGACCCTGCTGTTTAGCTGCAAGGAGTACAGTTGGCTGACAGCCTCCATTGGTGCCTTCAAAACCCACCCATCCTCCCAGATAACCAGGCTCCAGTCCGCTGGGGAAGAGATGGCCTGGGTCCAGTTGTCTGTCCTGTCCTGCAGGCCATCATTGTTCCTCTGTCATTTCTCCCACCCAATTCCCAGACCCCCTTCATGATGATGGCCTCCCTTCCTTCCTCTCCTGGAGTCTTTTTTAAAAAAAATTTTTTGGCCATGCTGCATGGCATATGGGATCTTAGTTCCCCGAACTGACCAGGGATCGAAACTGCTCCCCCTGCAGTGGAAGCACGGAGTCTTAACCACCTGACCGCCAGGGAAGTTCCTCTCCTGGAGTCTTGAGGATCTGGTAGTGGTAGGCCTGTGGTGACCTAGGTCTGCCAATGAGACAAGAGTGGGCTCCTCAGGCCCTGTAACTAGCTCAGGGGTGGATGGGCAACCTTCACTAGGTGCCTCAAATTCTGGAGCTTTTGTTGGAACACTGGGAAGGAGACAGGTTTCCCACTGAGTTTGCAAAGCTGGTAGGACGTAAGTCTGGGGCTGCTGCAGCCAGGCTAACTGTCCTACGAACTGAAGATACTACTACCAGGGAGGAGACTGTCCAAAATAAAGCCAAGGGATGGCAGAGGTGAGAGGTGGGAACACACAGGTTCCTGAGAACACCATTGAGCACCTGCTTCCGGCTATACCTGAAGCTTTACCTTTCACTGGACTTTTTGAAGGCATGAGCTAACAAATTCCCTTTTTGCCTCAATCTGTTTGGCCTAGGATTGTCACTTGAAATCAGGAGTCCTGCCTGTAGTCCTGTGCCCCCATTCCTCCTCTTTCCTCTTTCAACAGCCCATCTTTACAGCTTTCGCCTCAGAACCCTAATATCCACGCAGTGGAGGCTGGAACTGGCAATGAACCTGGAGGTCACCAGCAGAGGGGCAGGTGGGGACTGAGGGACTGTCAGGTCAAGCCTGGCTTCCATGGGGCAGCCAGGGAAGCTCCCCAATTCACTTTCCATGGGGAGAGCCCCTCTTCCATCAGCTTCCAGGGTAACCACTGTGTCATCCCAGTAGCTCCTGAGAAGGAAACTAGAAAGCTAGAAATCCAGGGTCTAGTCCTAGATTCATCACCCACTTGCTGTGTGATCCTGGGGCAGTCATTTCACCTCCACAAGCCTCATTTTTCTGAACAACTTCACTGCTACAGTTTCTTGGCTACCCAGCAAGTGCCATCCACTGACGTAAGTGCTTTTGCGGCAGGATCTCTTTCACTCTTAGCCCTGTGTGGTGGCCTGTTTATCCCCATTTTACAGACAAGGAAATGGGCTTCGAGAAGGCTGGTGTCTTGCCCAAGGAGTCAGTGGTGAGCCAGGACTAAGACATGGCTCTGAATAATGATAAAGTCCATGCTCAGGAAGAGAGATGACATTTCCCTACAGGAAAATTGAGGCCAGAGAGATCAGGCGCTTCCCCAAAGTACACAGTAAATCCACCATGCCACCCTGTGTCTCGGGAACACAGTGGCCTGAGACAGGACAAAGGAATGGGGACTGGGAGTCAGGGCAGAAGAGAAGAACAGCCCAAGGGGCAATGTCAGCCAAACTCCCTCCCTTCTCTTTGTTAGGAATTTGGGACAAGGTCTGCTTTCCCTTTGTGGTCCCAGAGACCAGCACAGGCTCCAGCTCCCAAGAGGCACTGGGAAATGTTGAATGAGTGGACCCAGTCTGTAAAGATGAGCCTCAGGGCTCTGTCCTTGGTGCTACCTGGCAAAATAAAATAAAATAAAGCAAATCAAACCTTTGGCTTGGCTGATGACATACAATACGCGTCAGGGGGAGTGAAGGTCGTGGCTACAGGAATAGCACCTCTGAGACTTCTTGTGTCCCCCAGCCCCTGACCCTCAGGAAGGGCAGGCCACCAACACTGCCTGAGTGTTTACCGTGGATTATGGTCCTACCCATTTCAGACAGACACTGAAGCCCCAAAGGTAGGCAACTATGCCCACAGCTCTCACAGGCAAGGTTTAGGTACAGAGAAAATCTCAGAAGACCCCTCACTGCCCACAAAAGGCAGCCCTCTGCCTCCACCCTGCTCTGACCATCTCTGGTAGCTGAGCCCACCTGGCAGACACAAGAGACTCAACTGGACCCTAGAGCCCAGGGGTCAATGACAAGGCTCTGAGTTCTGGACCCTTGGGCCAGAGAGGCCTTAAGAGCATCTGACCCAGAGCTCTCCACAACCCCTCAGAGAAGGGAGGCTCCCTGAAGCCTCTTTGATAGGCTTGTCTGGCCCCTGCTCACATATTTCCCATGACAGGGAGCTCACCCCTTCTCTCTCAGGTCACTGAATTCCACCTTGAGAAAGCTCAGCGAGACATATGCTTTGTCATACCAAGCCCTGAGAGCTGCCCCATCACTGCTTCTGTTCTGCAGTCTAACCTGCCTCTGGGGCCCCAGAGCTTGGCTGCCCTCAACCCCCTAGGACATCCTGCAGAGACTGTCCCATTCATCAGCTGGTCTTCATTCCCATGAGCAAGTCCAGTGCTCATGTCCAGGCCCAGGGAACCTAGTAGTGGAGCCCAGAAACCAGGCATGAGGCCAGGAGGCCATAACCATTTCCAAACCTGAGGACAAAGCACTTTGCCTCCATCCTGTCTCATTCCCTGCCTAGGGGCTGTGAGGGGGGCATGGCCTCTTCCCTCACCTTCAGATGTCAGCCATGTGGCACTGGGGCCCCGTGTGTGGCCAACCCAGTGTGGGAGGAGCAGTGCTTTGTGGGCATCTGAGAGGTGGCCTGGGGGGAAGAGATCAAAGTCAGGGCAGCTGCCAGGCTCAGGGTGTCATGTGGAGGGGTCAGCGGGTGGCCCAGGGGGTCCTGCCACGGAGCACGTTTTTGCGTGTGGAGTGTGTATGAAAAACACAGGACAGACCTCATCTCCTTCAGGTGGTCACTCAAACAACATCTTCTGGGTGAGGCCCTCCCCCTCCACTCTAGTGAAAATTGCAACCTCTCACTGGCACACACACGCCTCCGCCTCTGCTGTATTTTTCTCCTTAGCATGTATCATCATTTTCTTTTCTTTCTTTCTTTCTTTTTTTTTTTTTTTGAGACATCAATGGTTTATTGGACAGGGGAGCATGTACCATATTTAAATGTATTATTTTATTTGTTTGCTTATTGTCTGTCTCCTCCCACCAGAACATAAATTCCACCAGGGCAGGGGTTTTCATGTTTTATTCACTACTGCATCCCCAGTGTCTAGGATGGTGCCTGACACATAGTAGGTAATCTATAAAGTATTTGTTGGATGGATGGATGGATGGATAGATGGAAGGATGGATGGATGCATGGATAGATGAATTTCTAGAGGTAGCTCGAGAACAGAGAAGATATAGGAACAGAAATCTGACTGGGGGCATAGGGGAATTGGCTCAAGGCTGTGTTTTATCGCAAGCTGCAGTTGGTACTTGCAGCATGTGTTTATTGGGGATTAGGGGCCGATAGAGACCTGTGGGGCTGCCTCTAACTGGCTGTGTGTGTGAGATTCAGGCTGTGAGCAGTCCCAGCTGAGAAGGGTGAACAGGACATTGCCTGGTGGGCCTGGACTGCCTGCCTCTCCCTCCTGCCCTGTCCAAGGTCTCCATCTCCCCAAACCCCTACACTGGCCCTGCTTTCCCCCAAGAGCCTCCAGCCTCCAAGCCTGCACACCATCACTCCCTTTGCACCAGGGCCTCTGATTTGGAGGCCTCCAGCACCCTGGGCCAGCATCTTCTTGGCCCCTTTCCCTTCCTTTGCCAGCCTGGACCTCCACCCCAGGACCCCAGACTCCTGAGAACACAGCTCATCCATTTGTATCCCTCATTCCTGGTACCAGCAGCCTGCTCAGCCCTGCACTACGGAGCTGAGTGTGGATGGAGGAATGTGACTCAGCCCAGGGCCCTGAGGCCCCACAAACTGGGTGCCACCCCACTTGGCTGGGCTCCCAAACTTTCCTCTGTCCCAGAGCGGCCTCTCTCCCTTCTTGTCCAAGACTTTGCCCCATCTTTCTTGTCAGGCCTACCCTCAATCCCAATAGCCCTCAACTCATACTTCAGAGCAAAGGAAGGCCTTTCCGAGGGGCCCCCCTTCAACTTCCTGGCCACCTAAATAAATCCAAGCCTGCTTCCCTCTATCCTCATTCCTCCTATGCCTCAGGCCACCTCCTCCTGTGTGGATCCCCACCCCCTGCCAGCTCCACCCCTCAGCCCACAACACTTTCCATCCTCACCTCTCACCTTAGCAGCACCTCTTCCTTGACCCTGTGTCTCTCCAGCTGTGTCTTCTTCCCCCCTTCACAATCAAGCTTCTGAAAGAGTCCTTGCTGCTCTGCCTCTACTTCCTCCCTCCCTGTCCCCATTTCTCACACCCCTACCCCAGGGCAGGGTAGAGCAGGGAGTCTTTGGGCCCAGCTCAGGGGAGAGCGGTGGGCACCCTGTCCTTCTAGGTGAGGCTGGGAACCTGTGACTGTCTGAGCTCCATCATAAGGAAATCTCAATCTCAGAAATGACCTTGATGCAACAGGCTTTTGGAAAAAAACAAGCCACTTCTGTTTGACTTCGCTCCTGCTGAGGCTGGTGCAGGACTGGGGGAGGGGAGCCGCCTCTGTGGCTTCCAGGAAAAGGCCTGGACTCTGCTGGGAATTTGGGGTGGAGCTCGGGATAGGCATGGCACCTCCAGAACATCTGTTTAGGTGGGAACTGGGTGATTCTGGAGGGGGTAGGTGAGAGGATTGATACCTCTGCATAGCTCATGATATTGGTTTGAGAAAACATCAATTGTTTGTATCACAGAATAGGTTGGGCTGTCGATCATGGAGCAGGTGAGGGTGGGAGGCACAAAGCTCGCCCAGCTATCCCCCGGCATCACCCCTGATCATACAAAATACGAGGATCCACTCCCAAATGGGTCTCTCCTCAGAGCTCCCTGGAAAACCCAGAATTCTTCAAGCCCATTAATTCTAATTCTCCAAGTCAGTCCCATACACTCTCCGCAACCTACTCCTACCCCTGGGTGGGGTCCAGGTCAGTTAGAGCCAAATGTCCATTCCTGGCATCTGCACCCCTCTGCTACCCATCACTGCTCCCTCTGCAGATCTTGGTACTTGGCAGACCTGGTTTCCACCCTGGCTCTGCAGCTTATAAACAGTGACTTTAGCTCTCTGAGCTTTAGTGTCCTTAATTATAAAATAGAGATAACCATACCCATCTCACAGTACTGTTGGGGCTCAAATGCAGGAATGATCTAGAACACCCAGCCCAGAATCTGGTGCAAGCAGGTATTCACTCAGTGGGGCTTTTATTATCACTCATAATTTTATCACAGACCAGCTTAGAAATGGCCTCACTTGCAGTCTTTGCTTATTTACCCACTCACTCACTCACTCACTTATTCACTCATTCATTCATTTCCCATGCATTTGCAGGGAGCCTTAAAATGTGCAGGGACCTCACTGGGCCTTGGACCTTGTCCCTGAAAAGCCTCAGCTGGTGGGAAAGACAGATGAGAGGGTCTCTGGGAAGACAAAGGAGGCCCCTATTCTTGCCTGGGTTATCAAGGAAGGCTCCCTGGAGGAAGTGATTCTTGGATGGACTGTGGACAAAGAAGGGGAGGGTGTTCCCCGCAGAGAGACCGGCTGGAGATATGAGGGCACGGGTATCTGCAAGTGTTCATGTTTGCAGGAGGTGAGGCAGAGAGGTCAACAGAGTTAGGTCCCAACAGCCCTCACTCAAATGCCAGGCTACAAATTTGGCCTCTGCGTTGTGGGCGTCAGCCAAGGAGCCCTCGATAGTTTGTGAAGCAGGGCAGAGGGGCGAGCAGAGTTGAGATTTAGGAGGTTCCTTGTGCTGCTGGATGGAGGATGGATTGGATGTGGTTAGAGCTCAGGTCAGAGACAATAGCCTGAAGTGGCTGGGACAGGGAGGCTGCAGGGCCAGCTGGTGGTAGGGCCAAATCAGGGGCCTTGAATGCCTGGCTCACAGCAGCCTCTCACCCCTCCTCTGCACACCCCTCCACCAGCCTTGACAGCCATCATGCTATAAAGACAGATTAGAGGGGTCAGGTTCTCAGAAATACCTTATTCCAGTCCTCAGAACACAGATGAAAATCCAAGGCCCAGAGCAGCTGAAAGGCTGGTCTACAGCCCTGTAGAGTCTACAGGGGTCTTCTACCCCTGAACCTGTTCCCAAGTCTGCTGCATTAGTCTGACCCTCCTCTCCAGGGGAAGCAAGGGTGTGGCTTTGGTAGATGGGGACTCAGAGGAGTCTGGAAGGATGACTTGTTCCAACTGCCTGGGCCACGTAGGCCCTCCCATCTCGGACTGGGGAGGTTGGCCTTAGAGCTTCCTGAGTTCTCTCCTCTCCTCCTTCACACCCATTTAGCAGCTGAGGAAACTGAGGCCCAGAGAAGAGAGGCATTCGGCTCCTGAGATACACACATCTCTCTGGGTCTTGGGTGGATGTCAGGTGTGGGAGACAGAATCCTTGGGTCCTAGCCTCAGCCCTGCTGCTGGGCAACTGGATTCATGATTCCTAAGGACACTCATCTGGTGAGGGTGGAATGCCTGCAGCACCAGCATCTGGCCCTGGGCCTGCCCTTGTGCCCAGCACCGTTCCCGAGGTGCTTCTCTTCCATTCCAGCCTTCCAGGCACAGCTGAGGAGGACAAAACAGGGAGGAACCATTTGCTCCCAGGAACTGAGGGTCTGGGCTGGTCCCTCCTTTGCCAGATGAGCCCAGGCCCCACCCTGCCTAAGGGGACAAATGATCCCATCAGCACAGCTCAGCCCCACCAGCTCTCCCAGGGTGGGCTTGGTAAGGATGCCCAGCTCTGGTCCCTGGCGCTTGCAGACTTGACCAAGCCCCCTCAGCGTCTGGCCTTGCGCTTGACCTGGACCCTACCCAGGAGAGTGGATGGACTGGGGGGAGGGTATGGGATTGCACGGCAGAGACGGTTACTAACTGGTTAAAGTGGTCAGTGCTCATCGCATTTCCCCAATGGGAAACCTGAGGCCCCACTTCAAATTAATTACCAAGCCCTGTTTGTTCTCCATCTTTACACCTGTCAGACTGTCCCCTCCTCTCATCCTGTGGTCCCTGCCTCAACCCGGTCAGCAGCCACTTCATGCTCTGTGTCTTCCATCTCCCCAGGCAATGCATCCCCTTTCTGCAGTTAGAGAGGTCCTTGCTCAGCAAAAACCTAACTTCTTCACTCCCCTGCCTAAGCATTTTACGGCTTAGGGCAAGCCGGGGCCCTGATGACCCCTCTGTTCTCAGCACTAAGGCCTGCCCCTCACACGTAACCCACTAGGCCCTGAGCTACTTTCACTTCCTGAGACCAGCTGTGCTCTCCTTTGCGGCCCAGTCAGGGCTGGTTTTGCCCTTGGATTGCCCTCTCCCCACACTGCAGCTGGCAGGCTCCTGCTGGGAACTCAATGACACAGGAGACCCAGGTCCTGCCCTCAGGAGCTCAGCCTAGACAAGGGACATGTATCTGAAGACCCACAATCTGAGGCAGACGTCCTGCTCCAGAGCCCTGTGGGAGCCTAGACAGGGAGGGACGGTTCTGCAGGCAGGAAAGGCTCGGTAGAGGAGGTAGCAATGAAATGGCCAAGTGTGCACAGAGGCAAAGGTCATTTCAGGCAGAGAAAACAGCAAGGGCAGAGGCTGGATGAGGCACACTGAAGGATGGTGAACATAGCTGGAGCAGCTAGTGTACCAGCAAATGTGGTCAGAAAAGAGGCTCAAACTTATAATAATAATGATACAAGCACTGAACCCTTACTGGGTGCCAGATATACAATACTCCATTTAATCCTCATAATGACCCTGTGAGATAAGACTGGTATTATCTTCATTTTATACCTCAAGTGAGGAAACCAAGGCACAGAGAGGTTAGCTGACTTGCCTGAGGTAGCACAGGTAGAAGGAATGGCTACTGGGCTATGAACCCAGGCAGTATGGCTACAGAGTCTATATTCTTAGCCCCTGCAGTAAGGGCTAGGGTAGGGAGGTTCTCAGGTGGCAGGGAAATCCAGCCCCTCCATTGCTCTGCTCAACCTGCCTGGGACCCAGCTTGCTTAGGCTCACCTTCTCACTAATCATAGGGTCCCATAAACATTGCCTCCTCCAGGAAGTCTTCAGGAACCAACTAAAAGGATTCCCTCTACTTCCAGTAGCCCCCATGGGAAATCTGAGATGAGGCATGTCCTTTCAAACAGAGCATCCCGACCCCAGCTGTCTATCAGATTCCTGGACCCCTTCTGGGGAGGAGTTTGCCTGTCAAGCATCTCTGCCTATGGGGAGCCCCATCCTCCATTCCATGGTAATCTTGTTCATTCAAGGTGGACACCTGAGCCAGAGCTGATCAATCAGAGCATCCATCCAGACCCCTTACCAGTGACTGGTTCAGGGGGAACCAATTAGAGTCCACCCCAGGATTTTGGTGGAACCAGCATGAAAGTTTCTCTCCCAGGATTATTAGCCATGAGGGCCATGGAAGCCTGGTGCTTCTGGAAAGAACTTGGATGAGAATGTAGGAAGCTAGTAGAAAATCAGGAGAAATGATACAAAAAGAGAGACTGCTGATGGCATCATTGTAATTGCTGAATCTAACCATGTCTGATCTAGGTCTACTTTTGAATTTTTCTTTACATTCACTAATACCGTTCTTGCCCAAATTAGTTGCATTTGTTGCGTGCAATGAAAACAGACCTGACCAATATGACACCAAAAGCACAGGCAACAAAAGAAAAAATAAATTGGATTCCATCAAAATTAAAAACTTTTGAGCATCAAAGGACACCATCAACAGAGTAAAAAGGCAACCCACAGAATGGGAGAAAATATTTGTAAATCACACATCTGATATGGGATTAGTATCCAGAATATATAAAGAACTCTTACAACTCAACAACAACAAAAAAACCAATTCAAAAATTGGCAAAAGACTTGAATAGACACTCTCCAAAGAATATATCCAAATGGCTAATAAGCACAGGAAAAGATGCTCAACATCACTAATCGGTAGGGAAATGCAAACCAAAACCATCATGAGATACCACCTCACACTCATCGGGATGGCTATTATAAGAAAAAACATTAAATAACAAGTGTTGATAAGGATGTGGAGATATTGGAACCCTTGCGCGTTGCTGCTGGGAATGTAAAATGGTGCAGTTGCTATGAAAAACAGTATGGCAGTTCCTCACAAACAAACATAGAAATACTAAAAGATCCACAGTTTCACTTCTAGGTGAAAAGAATTGAAAGCAGAGACTCAAACAGATATTTATATGCCAATGTTCCTAACAGCACGATTTACAATAGCTTAAAGGTAGAAACAACCTAAGTGTCCATGGATGGAAGAATGGATAAACAAGTGGTGGTATATACATACAATGGAATATTATTCAGCCTTAAAAAAGGAAGGAAATTCTGACACATGCTATAACATGGATGAACCTTGAAAACATTATGCTAAGTGAAATAAACCATATTCAGAAGGACAAATATTGTATGATGCCACTTATGTGAGGTACCTGAAATAGTCAAATTCATAGAGACAGAAAGCAGAAGAGTGGTTACCTGGGGTTGGGGGAGAGAGAAATGGGGAGTTATTGTTTAATGGGTACAGTGTTTCATTTGGGGATAAAATAGTTCTGGATTTGGATAGTGGTGATGGTTATACAAAAATGTGAATGTGCTTAATGCCACTGAATTGTACATTCAAAAAAGGTTAAAATGGTAAATTTTATGTATGGCATAAGAAATATATATTTTGCCTTTGCCCCCGGTTCCTCACACAGAGCTCCTAAATCCCTTGGAATTTCCTGAGTGATAGGAGCAACTTTTGTTAACAAGTTGACTCTTGGCAGGCACCTAGAGAATAGAGAACTTCAGGATGGGGGCTGGTTGCCAGAAAGAACAAACCTTGATTAGAAGCTTAGAACTTTCAGCTCCACCCCCTAACCTCCAGGGAAGGGGGAGGGACTAGAGATTGCATTCAATCACCAATGGCCAATGATATAATCAATCATGCCTCCAAAATGAAGCCTCCATAAAAAAATACCCTAAACAACAGTGTTCTGAGAGCTTCTAGGTTGGTGAACACATGATGGTGCTGGGAGGATGACCCACCCAGAGAGGGATGGATGTTCCTCGCCTCTTGCCTTGCCCTATGCATCTCTTCCATTGGCTGTTCCTGAGTTGTACCCTTTATAATAATCTCGTAATAGTTAAAGTGCTTTCCTGGGTTCTGTGGGCCATTCTAGTGAACTATGGAACCTTAGGAGGTGGTCATGGGAACTCCTGATTTATAGCCCGTCAGAAGTACAGGAGGCCTGGGACGTGTGACTGACATCTGAATTGGGGCAGGGGGTGGGGGAGACAACTGAGCCCTTAACCTAAGGGGTCCACGCTTACTCTCAGAGTTGGTGTCAGAATTGGTTGGTGTTACTAATACTACATGTAAAATAGATAAATAATAAGGACCTACTGTATAACACAGGGAACTCTACTCAATACTCTGTAATGACCTATATGGGAAAAGAATCTAAAAAAGAGTAGATATATGTATATGTATAACTGATTCACTTTGCTGTACAGCAGAAACTAACACAACACTGTAAATCAACTATACTTCAATTAAAAAAAAAAGAATTGGTTGGTGTTAGGAGGAGAAAACCACACACATTTGGTGTCAGAGTGTTGTGAGTAAAAACAGTTCATTTTATGTTATATATATTTTCCCACTAAAAAATGATTAAAGGGACTTCCCTGGTGGCGCAGTGGTTAAGAATCCGCCTGCCAATGCAGGGGACATGGGTTCAAGCCCTGGTCCGGGAAGATCCCACATGCCACGGAGCAACTAAGCCCGTGTGCCACAACTACTGAGCCTGCCCTCTAGAGCCCACAAGGCACAACTACTGAGCCTGCGTGCCACAATTACTGAAGCTTGCGCGCCTAGAGCCCGTGCTCTGCAGCAAAGAGAAGTCACCACCATGAGAAGCCCACGCACCCCAGTGAAGAGTAGCTCCCGCTCGCGGCAACTAGAGAAAGCCCGCGTGCGGCGACGAAGACCCAACACAGCCAAAAATAAATAAATAAATGAAAATAAGTAAATAAATTTAAAAAATGATTAAAAGGGTAAAGTTTATGTTATGTATATTGTACCACAATAAAACACAAACAAAAACAGCCCTGACCATTACATCTATGTGTCGGGAGACAATTCTCCATGGGTCTCTCAGATTTTGGCAAGTCTATTAAGCAGAGACAGATTGCCTTTGTTCTAGACCATCTTTTCAACGGTGTTTGCATAGCAAACAGACTTGGAAGAGAGTGACAGTGTCTCTCTCTGGAGCACAAGGCAGTTTTGTTGGCTGTCTGGTATGACAAAAATAATGTCTTCCTTTAGGGCAAAGGTCAGGCAGCCTCACTGCCCATTATAAAGGATTTGAGTTGCCTCAGGTCTAGGTTCTTCTCTTGTAATGAAACGCATTGCATGGGCAGGTATTATCTGGCCTTTACATTACCCTGTGGGAATCGGGGCTTGAGGAACCAGTGCTAATACCGGTATTCTCCCTGCTACTACTGATGCGAGGAACAGAGTTCTTTGTCTCTAACCAGGAGTCTTAGGTCTTCTGCCAGCCCCCATGAAACTGTACTAGGCTAATTTAGTAGCCTGTAAGTGTGGTACAATCTCATGCCCTTCACAGTTCTTGATGCTATCTGCATCAGAATCTCAGGTAGGAGATAAAGGAAATTCGTGTTTTTGACAATTCATTATGATAGCCGACTCAGGCTTGTGGGAATCTTGCCCTAGAGCTACACCCTGGAAGAGCTGGTTTCCCTACGGTGCTGCACTTTCCTCCTCTTGGAGGCTGCTCCTACCTGTTCGCTCCAGCTGTCAGGAAGCACACAGTTGAGTTTCCCTGCCTTCCTACTGTAGGCCCAATGTTAGTTTCAACTTCTTTTTAACTGTATATTCCTGCTCCTGTTGTTTTTTAAATTAAGATGTAATTCAACTACCATAAAATTCACCCTTGCAAAGTGTACAATTCAGAGGTTTTTAGTATACTTTTAAGATCGTGCAACCTTAATCACAACTATATAATTTCAGAACATTTTCATTACCACGAAAGAAATCCTGTACCCATTAGTAGTTACTCCTCATTCCTCTCTCCTTCCGTCTTGTGGAAGTTACTTATCTACTTTCTGTATATATAGATTTGCCCATTCTGGATGTTTCACATAAATGAAATCATATAATAAGCATGATTTTGTTACTGGCTTATTTCACTTAGCATAATGTCTTCAAGGTTCATTCAGGTTGTAGCATGGATCAGAATTTCATTTTTATGGCTGAATAATATCCCATTGTATGGATATACCATGTTTTGTTCACCCATTCATCAACTGATGAACATTTAGGTAGTTTCCACTTTTTGGCTATTATGAATAACATGGCTATGAACATTCGCATACAAGTTTTCATGTGGATGTATGCTTTCAGTTTTCTTGGGTACATACCTAAGAACAGAACTGCTGAGTCGTGTGGTCACTCTATGTTTAACTTTCTGAGGAACTGACAAAGTTTTCCAAAGTGGCTGCGCTAATTTACATTCCCACCAACAACATATGAGAGTTCTAATTTCTCCACATCCTCACCAACACTTGTTATTGTCTGTCTTTTTCCTTACTGCCATCCTAACGGGTATAAAGTGGTATCATATTGTGATTTTGATTTACATTTCCCTAATTACTCCTTTTTTACGTTGTCATTTATATTTTACATTTTTGGTATATGTATTTCTGATCTGAGGCCTGACATCTTTTGTGGAACAAGTACCCCGTAGAGTAGGAGAGCCATGGGTTTCAGGGCCAGACTGTCCTGGTTTTGAATCCTTCCTTAGCTTCTATTAGCTGTATGACCTTGAGCAAGTTATGTAAAAATCTGAGTCTCAGGGCTTCCCTGGTGGCGCAGTGGTTGAGAATCTGCCTGCTAATGCAGGGGACACAGGTTCGAGCCCTGGTCTGGGAAGATCCCACATGCCACGGAGCGGCTGGGCCCGTGAGCCACAACTACTGAGCCTGCGCGTCTGGAGCCTGTGCCCCGCAACGGGAGGGGCCGCGATAGTGAAAGGCCCGCGCACCGCGATGAAGAGCGGTCCCCGCACCGCGATGAAGAGTGGCCCCCACTTGCCGCAACTAGAGAAAGCCCTCGCACGAACCGAAGACCCAGCACAACCAAAAATAAATAAATAAATAAAAATAAAAGTAGCTAAAAGGAGGAGGAAATTATTTAAAAAAAAAAAAAAAAAATATGAGTCTCAGTTTCCCCACTTACTAAATGTGGCTTACAGTATTAACCTTTCATGGTTGTTGCTGTTATTATAAAGATAAATCTGTAATAAAGCCACAGTGTGGGCCTGGCATAAAGTAGGTCCTCGGTGAATCTTAATAAGTCTGAGAGTCTGACAGGGAGGTTTCCAGCTTGGTCAGGAGACCTAGGCTGGGGACTGTTCAGATTTTAATCTATTATCTCTTTTATTCAAGCAACTTTCTACAGCAGAGGTATTTTAGGCTGCCTCAAACATCAGCCTCTCTGTGTCTCTAT
Organism: Balaenoptera musculus; assembly: GCF_009873245.2. Taxonomy (NCBI): domain Eukaryota; kingdom Metazoa; phylum Chordata; class Mammalia; order Artiodactyla; family Balaenopteridae; genus Balaenoptera; species Balaenoptera musculus. Next base: position 57,780,642 of record NC_045792.1, read on the forward strand.
TTCCCTTTTGTGACATGAGAAATGAGACTGTGCACCATAATGTGAATGCTGGTCAGTCTGGAGGGTTCACTGTAACCCCTTACAAGTTTCGTCTCTTGCCTCAATCATCATACTAGCTGCTGCTTAAAGGAATATCTCCTCTCTCATGAAGGGCTCTCCAGGGTGAGGAGGGAAGTGAACTAAACCTTCCTAAGAACCTACAAGTAATGCACACTGTCTTATTTTATCCACTCCATGAGCTGGCCAGGTAGGTTCTAGTACCCCATTTCACAAATGGGGAAATTGAGATTCCAAGAAGTTAAATAACTTGTCTGAAATCACACAGCCAGCAAATGCTGGCGCCTGGATTCAAACCCAGCTCTGATTTCAACATCTGATTCTTTTTCCCTGGGCCCCCCCCCCCCCCCACGGAAGGCCCTCCGGGAACTTCTGAATGAATGAGTGGCTGATTCTCCTCCTCCCGGCTTGACAGAGACAATGTCATCCCTTTGAGCTGAGATCTGCCCCTCAGACGCCACAGGTCGGCTCTCTCCTGGGGCCACAGAACAACCCCCAATCTGTTCCAGGCCACAAAAATCAGCGCTGCCCTGGGAGTCAGGATGCCAGGCTCTGCCCCCACTACTACAGACTTAACCCACCCAGGCTTCAGTACTCCGCCCATGAGTTTTCTAAGCGAAGGACTGGATCTACTCGCTTCTAGGTCCCTGGCATCCAGCACAGGGCTGGGCACAGATGCCACTGACCCAGCCTAGGCCATCTCCACAGACCCACAGCTGCATCTCGCACAGGCCTGCCCTCCCATGGGAGCTGTTAATGACAGGGCTGGCCCTGGGGCAGGGGGAACAGGAAGACACCTCCACATGTCCAGGCCAAGGCACTGGCCCTCACCAGATGTGCCAACAGTCAGAAAGGAACAGTCAGAGCTGGGCCAGCAAATCCCCACCCCAGACTGAAATAGAAACCCCATTTCAGAGACAAATGGGGAAATGGCCCCGGGACAAGAGGGGTGGGGGTGGGTGTCATTTGGGAGGGCCCTGGAGACACAGTTTCCTGAGAGTCTTGACGCGTCTCTGCTGCAATGGGTGGGCACTGTCACCAGGCTCTGCTAACTCACCCCTCCTCCAGGGAGGACAAGTTAGAATTCCAGGTCGCATCCTGGATAATATGCTTTGACCTCTCTGAACCTCAGCTTCCTCAACCGCAAAATGGGGATAACGATAATCTTGGCTGCATTTGCTTTTATGTGAAGCACTTAACGCATAGTAGGTACTCAATAAGTGATAGTCATTGTTATTATCGCTTAACCGTCTCTTTCAGCTCAATACTGACTAAGTGATTTATTCATTTGTTCTTTCATTCATTTACTCATTCAGCCAACCACTCAGCACCAGTCAGCTAGGTAGGCCGCAAGAGTTAAGGATAAAGATTTTGGAGTTAGGTAGGAGTTGAAACCCCAGCACTGCCACTAGTTGGGCTGGGTAACGTTGGGAAAGCCATTTCCCCTCACTGAGATTTCATTTCCTTGCCTGTAAAATGGGATTAGTAAGAGCGCCCGGAGGGTGGGGGTACTGGGATATTGTGAGGAGCCAATGGAACAATGATGTGAGAGTGGCTGGCACAGAGCCTTGGAGGGAAAAATGGGTGGCAGGTGGGCTGCGCAGAGGAGCCAAGCAAGCTGCCAGCCCTGCAGACTGGGCAGCCGGGCCTCCAGGGGCCGGATGAGGCGAGGGCAGGCTGGAGGGGAGAAGAGTGGGCAGGTTCAGAGACAATTGCTAGGTTTCCGGACCACAGGTTGCTCCCTTCTGATAAACTAAGGAGCAGTGAGGAAACATGGAAAAAAGACTGGAAGAAGTTTAGGGGAGAAGAGTCCCAGCCAAACAGGGAGCTTTGGACAGCATGGAGTTACTGCCTCAGCCAGGCCAGGGAACGTGAGCACGCATACCACGTGCACACACGCTCACAAGCTGCACATTCTCACTCATGCATACACACCCGAGGGCTTGTACACACATACACAGATGCACCATCAGAAGCACAGCACTTTATAGTCTACAAAGAGCCTTCTCTTTTATCTTCTCTTTTGATACTGAGGGATGGAGAGACTGTCCCTGAATTGGCTTAGGACCCATTCTAGAGCTGGCAAGAGATGTGCGTCCCTGGTATCTTCCACAGGCCAGGGCCCATACCACAGGCTGTGCTGCTCAGTTTTTCCCTTGTGGTGGTGTCGTGGGAGTTGAATGGCAACAGAAACGCCAGAAAAGTTTTAACCCAGCTCCCTCAGATATACTCGTTCACCCTGCCGCACTCCCCTTTAGCAAATCGTACCAGGACTCAGGGACTCACTTTCCCCACCAGTCATATGGAGGCAAGAGCTTTCCTAAGGGCCTCCTCTGTGGACTCCTATCTGGTCCTAATCTTTCCCAGTCTCTTCCCACCACAGGCTCCTGGGGGCACAGCCTCCTCTCTGAGGGGCACTCACCAGCATAGAACACGTAACAGTTTTTCAAAACTCAGGGGGAGATCGTTTTTACCCCCATGTTACAAATTGAGGCCCAGAGAGGGAAAGTGACTCAAATCCAGGCCTGTGTGGCTCCCAGGCCCGCCTGCCCTGTTCCCCTACTCCACCGTGGCCCAGCCTGGTCCCCAGGTCGCTGTCTCCTCTGCCCTCTGCGCTGCACAGGCTGCAGCTCTAGGTACAACCAGGCCAAGGAAGGGAGAAAGACCCCAAGTCCGCTCCCACTCTCTCTCCAGCTTGCAACGAGCCAAAGTGGCTGCAAGCGGTCCATGTGCCAAGATCGCTGAGCTCTGAGGGGAGGTGGGGTCTCAGCACTCTCAGGGCACGGACCCAGAACACTCACCCAGGAGGTAGTGAGCGCCACGCAGCTCTGTCAAGTGCTGGGGAAAATTCTGACTCCTGGAGCAGTCCCTATTCTAACCAGTTCTGGTGCCACAAACTGTCACATGCACGTCTCAGAGTCGTCCCGGGAGACAGCCAATGAGGAAACTGAGAAATCCGAGGAGGGGAAGTAACTTGCCTCAGCCCAGAGCTGGCAAGCTGGCAAGCAAGGGCTGGGACCCAAATCCAGAACATTCCAGCTCAAGTCCCTAACACCAAGGCTGACCAGCCACTTCCCAGTCACTTTGCCTTCTGAGTGTGCTCACCCCAGAATGGGTATCATCAATTCAGCCCCGATGGCTGTTGGGAGGATTGAGTGAGGTGGCATTGAAAGACCAGGGCTTGGGCTTCCCTGGTGGTGCAGTGGTTAAGAATCCGCCTGCCAATGCAGGGGACACGGGTTCAAGCCCTGGTCTGGGAAGATCCCACATGCCACGGAGCAACTAAGCCCGTGCACCACAGCTACTGAGCCTGCGCTCTAGAGCCCGCGCGCCACAACTACTGAAGCCCGCGCGCCTAGAGCCTGTGCTCCGCAACAAGAGAAGCCACCACAATGAGAAGCCTGCGCACCGCAGCGAAGAGTAGCCCTCGCTCTCTGCAACTAGAGAAAGTCCGCGTGCAGCAACGCAGCCAAAAAAAGTCCCAACGCAGCCAACAAAAAAAAATAAATAAATTTAAAAAAAAAAAGGAAGAAAGACCAGGGCTTGGCCCGGGTCCTTGGCACCCAGCGGATGACCGTTTTTCTCCTCATCTCCACCCCACCCCTCAGCCCTCTCCTGGCTTTTCTCAAGTCTGAAGAGAGTCCTGGCCCTGCTCATTGCTGCTGCAGGGAATGACTAACCTGGTTTTCTCAGCAGTGCCTGGAAGGTCCATTAAAGGATGCTGAGACCCTGAGATTAATGGTTCTGTTGTCTGGCTCTTGCCCCACAGGTCCAGATGACCTGCCTTCCCCCTGTGGACTGAGTATGGCTCCTCAGATTGAGGGTGATTTGGGGGGAAAAGTCTGAGCCCAGGCCACTATCCCCTTCCCCAGCTCCAATCCATCCTTGAGCTTGGGCTTGATGAGAAGCAGCCAGGGTGGCTCTGCCTCTGGCCAGTGGTGGGTCTGGGCCAGCCGCTCCCCATCCGTAAGATTAGTCCTCCTCCTCCTCTTCCTCCTTTTTCTTTTTTTACAAGTACTTATTGGGCACCTACTCTGTGCAGGTAATGTTCAGTGCACTTGAGAGCACAAAACAAACTCCCTGCCCATGTAGCACCTACATTCTAGCAGGGGAAACTAGTTTATTTTAGTTAACGAGTAAATATATAGCAGGTCAGGTAATGATAAGAACTATAGAGAAACATAAGGGAGGTTAAGGGGCAGTGATCCACAGGGCTTGGGGGCACCGTCTGGATTTTCTGGGTCCTCTTCTCACAACACCACCTCCCGCCTAGCCTGGAGGAGACCCCAGACCCTGAGCCCCAACTCTGTGCCTGGCCCTGCCTTGGTGGGTCTCAGCAGCAGGCCAGGGGCCAAGGCGAGGGCTCCCTGGGCACAGGCCGCAGCTCAGGACCACCAAGGTTGCAGCATGGAGCGTCCTGAGCCTGCCTTCCACTCGCAGCCTGCAGAAGCTCTCCCCAGGCTCGGAGAGGGAGTGCATCCTCCAACCAACCCTGATGTTTCATTGTAGAGACAGGGTGCTGGGCCCAGAGAGGGGCAGGGACTTGCCTGGATCACACAGCAAGGCAAAGGTGTCTTGTCCCCCTCCTGCCCTCTCCTCTGGCATGTCCACAACGGTGGACTAAGGGCTGAGCCTCAGCAGAGCACTGGCCTATGAGGGACTGCCTGTGTCCTCAGCCTGCCCCATCCTCCCAGCTCTGACAGGCCAAATTCTCCTTCTCTCAGACCCAGGAGGCTGAAACCACTTCCCCACAGCCCAACCTCAAGACGTTAGAATTTTGGTCGACTCTGTCTCATCTTGCTCAGATGTGATTTCAGGTGGGTCCTACCCCTCTCTGGGCCTCAGTTCCCTCATCTGCCAAATGGAGGAAATGAAGGCACCTGCATCTCGGGTCTGTCAATGACGAATGAGCAAGACACTGGCAAGAAGGCAGTTTGCAAACTTTTAGGTACTACTCCAACGACAGAGGTTGTTATATGTTCAACATTCCTGTTTATCTGAAAACCAGCCTCCTCATGCTTGTGGGACCCTGAGGCAACCCCCAGAGCAGGGTCTTGACCCTTGATGGGAAATAAGTGAAAATTCCACAGAACCAGTTCTACAGAAAAGACAAAAACACCCCTGCTCCCAACCAGCGGGCCAGCAGCTGACAGGAAAAGCCCTTTCTCTGTCCTTGTGGTGAGAAGGTGAGCAGGGAGACATAGAAAGGGACAAGCCTGGGAGGCCTGGGAAAGCTTATTCTGGGAGAAGGTGTAAGCCTGAGGTAACTGTAAGCCTCAAGTCCCAGGCTGGGAGAGGACATACCTACACGAATGGCAGGTACATGCATGTCTACATGGCGGGGGTGGTGTCAGCTATGTGTGGGTCTGACCTGGAAGAGGCACATGTATTCACAGGGGTGCATGTGTTTGGAATTGCACCCATGTGTATACGGTACACGTGTGTGTCCGTGTGAGTGGCCCTGGAGTGTGTACATTCACACGTGTGTTTGCCTGTGCTTGTGTCTCTGCATGTAATGCACACATGGGCCCACTCCTGGGGTGCCCACAAACCCCCAGTTTAGAGGCCTTGTTTTCCTAGGCTCAGCAATCCTTGCCACAATCCCAGGCAGGCCCAGATGCTGTGGAAGATTTGTGGGGTTCCTGGTCACAGCAGGCTCTCAATTTCCCTGGGGAACAAAAGCCGTTACACAAGAGGAGGAGGAAGGCTTAGAGGATTAACTTGGCCTGCTCAGGCCTGGATATAGGCTTCTCATAGTGGGGGAGGGGTGTGCCCAAGGCCGAAGCCCTCCTCCTGGGGTCCTCAGACCCTCTGCTGCCTATGGGCACTGACCCCTTCATAGCTATCCTCCTGCCCTCAGTCACTGGCAGGAACCCCTGTCCAGGTACAATAGTCAAGCACTTTACAGTTTACAAGGATTCTATCCACAGTCACGTCCTCACAGAGTAGACTGAAGTGTGGACTTCGCGCAAAAGCATTGGCATCCTCTGAGAGCAGGTCGGGAATGTGCCTGGAGGCCTCACCTTGACCAAGTGAATCAGATCCTCAAGGGTTTCAGGCAGACATTGACTTTTGAGAAGCACTGATGTAGAATACTCCATACAGAGCCAGCCCCTCGTCCTCCAGGTTCTCCCAGGATGGCTAAGACCCATTCAAGTAATCTATACTGGCAAACACAGTGCTTACCACAGTGCTTATACTATCTCATTTAATCCTCATAAACCCATGCAAAGTAGGTACCATTATTATCCTCATATTACAGATGGGAAAGGGAGGCACACTGAGTGGCTAGGTAACTTGCCCAGGGTTCACGTAGCTAGTAGTAGCAGAGCCAGGATTTGAACACTGCTTCATTCAGCTGCAATGTCTCCATGTCTGGGTGGGAGTCAGTATGGTGGGAGAGGCAAGAAAAAAAAAGCGAAAAATCCAAGAAGCCAGTGGATGTTCTCATAAGAATCTAGGGAATAGCAGATTTTACTTATGGATTGCTTTAGAATTTCCAAGCCCATAAAAGGCTGGAAGCAGCTCAGACAAAAGCCACATATGCCACATGATCCCATTAGAGGCAGAGCAGTAAAACAGCAGCAGAAACCTAGACTAAGATGGTGATTGAGCTTCCTGGCAGCCAAAGTAAAAGGTGGGAGGTGGGGAGGCTGTGAGGATTCCAGAGCTGGGCCAGAGTCACAGGGCTGGAGACAAGGGGACCACTGGAGAGATATTTGGGAGGCAGGTTCAGTGGGGCTTGATAAGTGAATGGGGGAAATGGGGAATAAGGAGAAATGAGGAAGAAGCCCAGGATACACCCAAACCCCTCCTTCCGGCCAGGGTGGCTGGAGGACAGAGAGCACACAGGCAAGAACTGGGCACAATGCCTCACACAGCAGGTGCCTGGTGCGTGTGTGCTACCTGCCCCCTGTTTTCATTCATGCCAACACCTGCTCAGACCTGGGCCACTCCCCCCTCACCACTCCCCCCCTCACTCAAGGCCACTCCCCTGCCTCACACGGCCTGGGGGCTCAGGATCCTTCTGGCTCTACTCTTCCACCAATCTCTTGGGGGCTCCTGCTTACCATCCCAGCCTCCAGAGCCACTGCCCCTGAAGCTACAGTTCCTTCCTTCAATCATCAGCTGGGGGGCTGGGGGGTGATCATGGGGAAATAATCAGGGAGAGCATCGTGAATCAGCAGGCCTGCTGCCCAGGGCTCAGGGCAGGGCTGGCAGTGGAAATGCTGCAGGGCAAACGGTGACACCCAAGGAGTTCCCACCGCCCAATCTCTTAAACTCTCCACCAATCCAGGGCTGTCCCAAAGGAAACCGCCCCCACCCCTCCAACCCACCCCCCAGTTCTTTAAGTTCTGAGAGCAGTTTCTCACATGTGGGCTGAGGCTGAGTGGTGAGGAGGGAAAGGGTTCATAATCATTATGTCTTAGGCTATATTTTCACATCTTTTCATCTGATCATTCATTTGTTCATTCCCTCCTCCCTCATTCGACTAATGTTTACAGACTTCTCCAAGGACGGGGTCTCCATGACAGTGATGATGTTCCCAGTTGTCAGAGAGAGAGGTCAGGGAGTTTTAGTCCTGTGTGCTGGATTGCCAGAGGAGGAAAGTGAGGCCTGGAAAGGGAAAGTGACTTGTCCAAAGTCACACAGCTGAAGCGGGGACTGGCCCTCAGCTCTCCACTTGCCAGCCCATGCTGAGTTCAAACACGACTGCGCATTAAAGGCGCTGTTCTTGCTAACACCACAGGAATCTTTTCTACAACCTAAGGTGCTTGGAGAGTCTCTCAGACAGAATGAGGTTTGCCTTTGGGATCTCCTCAGCCCCATTTCTTGTTCTTTCCCTTCTTCCTCTTCGTGTCCCCTCCAAGAGCCCAGTGATCCCACAATTCCTTCATCCTGTGGGGAATGATGACAACTCGGGGTCTGAGCCATTTCCTCTCCTGGGACGCCTGCCCCTGAACCAAGAGCTACTCCAAGCACCTCCATTGCCCCGATGAGGAGGAACCTCTGGGTTCACTGTCAGCCCTCCCAGGCAGCATATGGCCATGGACCAAGGACCTTCCCTCAACACATAGGAGCAGCTCCAGTGCTTGTGGCTGGCTGTGGAGGGCCCTTTCCTGGGGACTCCTCAAATAGCTGCAGAAGTGACCTCTAGTATACTTTTCCTGGTAGTTTCTAAACTTGAAAGTGTCAGACTGCCAGACTGGTCAGAATCCTTGAACACTTGAGCTGTAATCAGGGAATGTTATAGCTGGAGAATAGAAAGTTGGACTTTGGATTATAGACTTTTAGAATGTTTGAGTTGAGATTACAGACTCTTAGGGCTAGGGCTGTAGAATCATAAATAATTATAGCTGGAATTATGGATCAAAGGAAATCAGGGACAGAAATTATGCCAACATTACTCCATCCCCCACACCCCTGACAGCTGGGAAGAGAGAGCTGGCCTTGTCACCCAGCCAGTGGTGGCTGGGCCAGGCCTTCTGCTGCCCAACAGGGCTCTGTCCTCCAGATCTCCTGGAGCAGCATCCAGGGCCCCTGGGGCCGAAGCACTCCCTGCCTGGGGACAGTGGGGACAGTGGTCTGCCACTCCCCTAGCCCAAGCCTCGCTGCCAGCCCATCACAGCACCCCGCCACCAAGGCGGATATATTTAGGTGTCCTCCCTAAATATGTTTCCACAGCTCTGGACACTGCCTTCTATGTCCCCTCCTCCTCCGAGGCCTCTGGGCACTTTCTCTAAACTGACCCAATGAAGTCACCGGGAACAAGGGTTCTTGCTCTGCCAATGCAAATATTTCTCCCCCAAAACGAAGCCCAGCCTGAGGGGTCTCCTGGTTCACTTTGGTCTGGAGCTCAGACCCACCTGCTCTAACTCTGATGTTGCAGCCTTCCTCTAACTTCCAGGGCCTGCTTTGGCCCAAGGACCACACATCCCTAATCCTACTCTTCTTAACTTTCCTCATTCCAGGCAGAGTGCACTCCTGCCCCTGCCCCTGACAGTCCCCAAACACACACACACAAACACACGCGTACCCACTCGAGGGCACAGGCCAGCATTTTTCTGTTCCTCCCATGTTTGTCAGGAAAGAGGCCTCCATCCAAGCTCCATGGCTGCCCTGGCACCTCTCCCTTCAGCCTCTCTCCCACGCCCCATCCCATACCTTGCCGGAGACTCAACATCTTCCCCTTTCAGACTGCATCTTCCCAGGAGCCAGAGAGTCACTGAGAGTTCAACAGCGATAGAGGTTGGGGACAGGAATGGATCCTTCAGACGTACTTAAATGGGAGACTCTCAGATTCCCACCTGCCCAGCTCATGGGAAGTCACTGGCTCTGTGGAAACGGAGAGTTCTTAGAGCAGGAAGGGACCACTTATGTGGCGGCTCCATCACTGTCATTATAGTTTTACAACCTGTTAAGGGTTGTTATATGCCAAGCACTTTATAGCCAGGAACTCAGTCAATCCTCACAATAACCCTACAAGGCAAATACTGTTAATGTCTCCACTTTACAAAGGAAGAAACTGAGGCACAGAAAGGTTTTGCCCTAAGCCCTACATGTAGAGAGTGCCAGAGGTGGGATTAAAACCAGGCTTGGATAACATAACCAACTTGACAGTCCCATGTGGTGGCTTGCTATAGGAACCCCCTTCACCATGGTCCCCTGGGGTCCTGCAGCCTCTTCCTGCCCAGTCAGTGCAGAAAAGGTGAGAACCTCATTGATGGTCATAGCTCCTCCTGAGAAGCCCAGGTTCCCTGCCCCTGCACTAGAAACGACAGACAGACCCCACCACAGTTCCCCCATGCAGGACACATCCCCACGCCCCTGTGGCCCCTTCCTTCACACACAGTGCACATGGCCATACACAACTCTGCTGGGCACACGCACACACAGCACACAGCACACACCAGACATGCTGCCACACTCCCCCAGGCGGTCTAAGTCCTGCTCTCTCAGTTTGGAGGACAGGCAGGGGAGTCCTCCTACTTTACAGGTGCCGAAGGGCTCCCAGCAGGATAAACCCAGCTCATCACCAAGTGAGTTGAGTCAACTCACTGGATGGGAACTTACCAGAACAATATTTTTACATTAAAACAAATGCAAAAATATTACAGAGAGGAATGCAAAATCCACATGAATTTTGAAGATTAAACAATGAGACTTCAAAGGAGCTTCGTGGGTGTGTGCCCGCGCACACACCCACGCGCGCCTGTGGGAGGGTGAGCGTGGGACTGGCTGCACTTCCTCCACCCAGGTCCAGGGTGAGCTTTCACTCTCCCAAGCCCTTAGGGGTGCTGGGTGGAAAAGTCAGAGCCACCCTAGGGTCATGGGAAATGTTCTGTCATAGTAAGAGCTGCACAAATGCTTCTCGTCTTCCACTGTTTGGCTCAGCACAGTACACGGAGCCATGGATGAGCCACACACCGAACACACACCTCACAACAGGCACCACATGCATGCACCATCGTGTGATTGCTCCCTCCACACAGTGGGCACACACCCTGGGCACACACGTGGAACCCCCGGGTTACCCTGGCACGGTCAGTTGTGGCTATAGATAGGTACCACACTTCTTGCACGCGGACAACACCACAATTCATTGGTCACACTCGACACACCTAGCACACACTAACTGCATACAACCCAGTACACACACATGCCCACACTAATCTCTTACACACTGCCCACGACACACTCACCACACTCCTTCCCCCACGTACACACTCACTCTCCCCGGGGAACCCCACCTGGGGCCCGCAACGCGAGCCTGGCATGGGCAGAGCTGCCCTGTACCCGCTCACCCCGGCACCGCCTGCCCCTCGGTCCCCCGTCCCAGACAGGCCTCACCTGGACCGCGCAGCCACCGGGCCGGGGATGTCATTCACTCCGGCGCTGGGAGGCGAATCCGCGAACCGAAGCGCCGCATAGGCAGCAGGCAGCGGCTGCAGCTCAGACCCCGGGCGTCCCCGCTCCTCGCGCCGCAAGAGCAAAGCGGTGGGGAGGTGGTGTGGCCGGGCGGCCTCCAAGCCGGAGCTGGACTCCCGCTCCCGCCCAGGTGGGACCCGGCTGGACTGACAGACGCTGGGGAACCCGGGGGAGGTGATAGTTCTGGAAGAGGCCGCAGGTGTCAGGGACCCGTGCTCTGGACTGGGACCCAGGAGCCCTGGACTCCAGCCCAGATTCCCTTACCTCTTCTACCTTCTCTTGGCCTCAGTTTCCCCCATTGTATTGGGGCCTGGGGTGGGGTGGGGGGCTTAAGTGGTGATTCCGACTTTCCAGCTCTGACATTCTGCAATTCTGGAATGGTGGTGGGGAGGGAGGGATAAAAATAAATGCTATTTCTTGAGCACCTACTATGTGCCAGGCATTGTACTAGGTGTTTTAATACATTACCTCATTTAATCCTCATAGCAATTCCAGAAGTATTATTATCCCTATTTTACAGGTGGCAAAACCCAAGCACAGAGAGATGAAGTGACTTGTCCAAGGTCACACAGCTGGTAAGTGGCAGACCTGAGATTTGAACTCAGTCTGACTCCAGAGCTCAAGTACCCCTAAAGCATGGATTGGTGGCGCTTTCTATACTGTACACTGCTTCCTGATTCTCATAACAACTCCAGGATCTTGGTGTCACAAATCCATTTTACAGATTAAGAAACTGAGGTTCGGGGGATTATTTTACCCCAGGTCACCCAGCTAGCTAGACATCCTACTAAAGATGGGGGCTGGGGGTGGGAGTGATACTGGGATGGTATAATGAGACAGTGCCTGTCACATAATTGGTGCTCATCAATGTCAGCATTCCTCCTGTCACTCCTCTTCCTTCTCTTCTTTTATCTCCTAAGCTCTCTTATGGACAGTGGCCTCTAATTCCCTCATTTCTGAAACCTCCCCTGACCAGTAGCCCTCAGACAAGCCAGCCCCTCCTCTTGGCTACCAATGCAGCTTTTAATCAACAGTTGTTGAGTTCCTATTCTGTGGCAGGTTCTGTGCTAGGACCGCAGATCCAAGTCAATAGGACAGTCCAGATAGCGCTGGCCTCATGGAGTTTATAATCCGGTGGAGGCCCCAGATGTTAAATAAATAGTCACATAAATTAATACAGAATTACACACTGTGGTAAGTGCTAAGAAGGAAAAGTGAAGGGTTAGAGGAGAGATTATAATGGGAGTGGGAGGGGGAAGGAATCTAGTTTTAATTGTAAGATTTGGGAGAATTCCCTGGCGGTCCAGTGGTTAGGACTCCATGCTTCCACTGCAGGGGGCACGGGTTCAATCCTCAGTCGGGGAACTAGGATCCCGCATGCCGCGTGGCTCAGCCAAATAAATAAATAAATAAATAGTAAGATTTGGGAAGATTTCCCAGAGGAAGTGCCCTTTAAGCTGAGACCAGAGTGAGGAGTTGGCCTCAGCCAGGTGACGGTGAGGGAGAAGAGAGTCCCAGGCAGGGGAAGCTTGAAGAGGGTGAGACAGGAAAGGGCTTGGCATGTTCCAGGAAATGAAGCACAGCCAGAGTGGGAGGTGCCCCACGAGCCAGGAGGCATGGTGGGAGATGGGGCTGGAGGAGCGGCAGCAGGCAGCCCAGACAGCCCGAAGTCAGGACTTCGGCTTTTGTCCAAAGAGCCGTGGGCGTCACCAAAACATTTAGAGCAGCAGAGTGACATAATCAAATATCTTTTTTTAAAATTGGGGTATAGTTGACATATAATGTTATATCAGTTTCGGGTGTACAGCATAATGATTCAATATTTGTATATCAAATATCATTTTAATCAATCTCTCCAGCTGCTGGATGGAGAATAAGGAATGTGTAGGAGGGCCAAGGTACCCAGCTAGGAGGCTGTTCTACAGTCTGGGAAAAGATGCTGGCTGCTGGCCCAGGGAGGATGTGGGAGGTGGACACTGGAGGACAGAGCCAGAGATATTTGGTGTCATGGGCTGTTGTCATACCCACTTCGCCTGACCCAAGGGGCCTTGAGGCCTTGTCTGGTTCAAGGGGAAATGGTTGCTGCCAGTACTTTGAGGGGAGAAGGTGTTTGCCTGTGACTCAACGGACTTGGGCCCCTAGAAACCCTCACCTAGGGAAGCTCTTCTCTCCCTTCATGGTAGCTCTTCCAAATCTTCCCTCTCCACAAACTCTAACTCACTGACATCCCAGCCCCACCTGGTACCTGACTCACCAAGAAAATTCACTCACCAAAGGCTCACTGGTTCTTACCTGTGCTAGGCAGACCTTAGGACTGAGGCCAGGTTCAGTGGAGGGGGCTCACTTAAGTTCCTGCCCCCGACCTCTCTGCTCAGCATCCCCCTCCCCAAGAGGTGGCTCTTCTTTTATCTGAGGTGAAGGCCCCAGCAGTGCCCAGAGCTGCTCTCTGCTTCTGCAGCCAGGTCCCCACACCCTTGGGAAGCCTGGTCTCCATCCCTGCCGGCCTGTGAACATGCTCCAGTGTCTTCTTAAGCCTTGGAGCCCCCCTCTCCAGGCACTGCCCCCTCTCTTCCCTTCACTGCTGGTGGTATCAGAAAAGTTGCCTCCTCTGCAGTCCTCAGCCCATTTATCTAGTCTCTACTCCCAGACCATCCCCAAGATGGCTCCTCTAAGGACCCAGTGACCTCTGTGCCTCTGAAGGACTGCCCAGGAAGTCACTCGATGGATACTGTCAAGAACTCCCTGTGTGGTCTCCACAGCACCCTTCTCCTCCTGCTTCCCAGACTCCTCTCAGGGCTCTGTCCCACCCTCGTCTTCTCTGCTTACTCAGCACATTCTCCCTGGGGGAGGGCAGTGGCTCTCCTTAAATTACCCTTGTGTGATGGACACTCACAGTTCCCACCTCCAGCCCAGCCTTTCTCCTGCACCTCAGACCTATTGCTCCCTGGACTTCTCCCCTCTGATGACTGAAGTGCCCTCTTCTCTACAATAATCTCCCCCATGCCCTCATCTTCACGACAACACCGTCAGCCCCTGTCACCTTAGCCCAACACCTGCAACACTCAGACAACCAGCCTCTCCTTTCAGCTTCCATCGCAGCTTGTATTCAACAATCATTTATCGAATTCCTACTATGCGCCAGGATTAAGGAGCTTTCTTAAACAAAAACAAAAACAACAACGAAAAAGAAAACATCATAAAGGAAAAAAAGTGATAAACTCAAGTATAATAAAAATTTTAAAGTTCTATTAATCCAAAATACTAAAAGGGACTTCCCTGGTGGTCCAGTGGCTAAGACTCCATGCTCCCAATGCAGGGGGCCCAGGTTCGATCCCTGGTCAGGGAACTAGATCCCACACGCATGTTGCAACTAAGAGTTCGCATGCCACAACTAAAAGATCCCACATGCCGCAATGAAGATACTTCACATGGCAACGAAGATCCCGCATGCCTCAACTAAGACCCTGTGCAGCCTAAATAGATAGATATTTAAAAACAAAAACCAAAATACTAAAAAAAAAGAAGACCACAAACTGAGAGAAGGTATTACAACATGTTAACAGACAAGGATTATTATTCAGCATATATAAATAACTCCTATATACCAATAAGAAAAAACCAAACAACCTAATAGAAAAATGAGCAAAAAACATGAGTAGGCATTTCACAGAAGAGAAAACAAGCACTGCCAATACACATATGAAAATATGTTCAACCTCACAATCAATCAGGGAAATTTCAAGTAAACCCACAAATTTCAAGTAAATACCATTTCACACACATCAGATTAGCAAAAATTAAAGAGTTTGATAATACCAACTTTGTTGAGGGTGTGGAGAGATGGGAACTTTTATGCACTGTGGGTGGGACTAGAAATTGAACATACTAAGTTGAAGAACAATTTGTCAATATCTAGTAGTTGAAGATGCACATCATCTAAAAGAGTCATTCCACCCCAACATAAATAACCCGGAGAAACTTTAGCAGGTGTAGAAAAATGTACATCACAGCATTTTATCTAAAGCGAAACATTGGGAACAATCTAAATATCCATCAATAAGAGAATGGAAAAATACATTTTCATTCAGGTGTCCCTTTCTATCTGAACTCTCACTCTCCCGATAATTGTTACAATGACTTTCAAAACTTTTTACTAGTAGAAAACATGACTTAACAAACCTGCAGGTGCTCCCCAGCACAAGTCTGGGTGAGAGGATGTGGAGTAAGCTGTGTTGGTAACTCCTCTGTTCTCCCGATAGGATAGGCTCGCACCTCATGCTCGTGTTCCTTAAACTTATTTGGTACGTAATTGTTACCATCTTCCCCTCATTGTTAAGAGAAAATGTCTTCTAAGAAAGTGGGAAAGCCTGAGCCTGAGAGGCTTAAGAAAGCCCACACATTAGAAGAAAATGTGGAAGTAATAAAGCTCATTGAGAGGGCTGGACACGTGAAAGATGTAAGCTTAGCCAGGCATGCATCCTCCTCCATCACACACAGGAACTGTCCTACATGTGAGAAAACAAACAAACAAACAAAAAGAGCCCATTCAGGGGACTTCCCTGGTGGCACAGTGGATAAGACTCCGAGCTCCCAATGCAGGGGGCCCGGGTTCGATCTCTAATCAGGGAACTAGATCCCACGTGCATGCCGCAACTAAGGAGCCCACAAGCCGCAACTAAGGAGCCCGCAAGCTTCAACTAAGACCTGGTGCAACCAAATAAATAAATATTTAAAAATATTTTTTAAAAAAGAGCTCATTCAGTGTTAGATAATGAAGCAATCAGTGTTTTAAATGCTTTAGAGCTTTATGCAATGATGGAAATATCCTATATCTGCTGTCCAATTTGATATGATAGCCTTCAGCCGTATGTGGCTACTGAGCACTTGAAATGCGTCTAGTGCAACTGAGGACCTGAAATTTTTAACTTCAAATT
Organism: Balaenoptera musculus; assembly: GCF_009873245.2. Lineage (NCBI taxonomy): Eukaryota > Metazoa > Chordata > Mammalia > Artiodactyla > Balaenopteridae > Balaenoptera > Balaenoptera musculus. The sequence continues at coordinate 57,796,562 of NC_045792.1, forward strand.
CATTTACATTTAAACTTAAATAGCCTTGTGTGGCTAGTAGATACCATATTGGACAACACAGCTTTATACTGTGCAGAAATCCTTGGTGATCATTAATAGTTTTAAAGAATTTCAATGATATTGGGATGAAATTAGCTGAAGTTTTTGGATGAGCTGGCAACATATTATTATTTTTCCCAGATAAAATTCTGTAATATGAGCTTTTACTATCTACAGATTTACTATTAGGAATGGGCTATGTTAAGGGATGACGGTATAAGCATGTAATGGAATACTATACAACGGACAAAAATGAATGAACTAGAGCAGCACATGGACAAAGCTAAATCTCACAACTATAATGGAACTGAAAAAGAAGTATATGGGAGGATACACACAGTATGATACTATGAACATAATGTTTTAAAACACACAAAATGGGCTTCCCTGGTGGTGCAGTGGTTGAGAATCTGCCTGCCAATGCAGGGGACACGGGTTCGAGCCCTGGTCTGGGAAGATCCCACATGCCGCGGAGCAACTGGGCCCGTGAGCCACAATTACTGAGCCTGTGCGTCTGGAGCCTGTGCTCCGCAATAACAGAGGCCGCGATAGTGAGAGGCCCGCGCACTGCGATGAAGAGTGGCCCCCGCTTGCCACAACTAGAGAAAGCCCTCGCACAGAAACGAAGACCCAACACAGCCATAAAAAAAAAATTCAAATTCTCCAGAGAATTCCCCTCTCAATTGCTGTATTAGTTAGGTTAACACTAGCTGCAAAAACAAACAAACCCAAAATAATAAAACAGCTCAAACACAATAGAATTTAAAAAAAAAACAAAACACGCAAAATAATACTATACTTATGTATAAAGACATGAATGGGAATGACCAACCGGGTAGAGGTCAGCTTTGATGGGAAGGAGGAGGTGAGATTATAGGGGACACAGTAATAGACCCTGTTTCTCCCCTGACTCCCCAGCCCCCCACATGCTTTGCAAAGACAGAGGGTGATCAGGGCCAGCACAGAGAGGAGGCACCTCCTCTCAGAAGCCTTCTCTGTCTCCCTCCCCATCAGACAGCTCCCAGGGCCTCCTCTGGGCTCCCAAGGCCCCAGTGTTGGCCTCTGATGCATCCGATCACTCTGGCCTGATGTTGTCTCTCTCCACATCGCTCCCTTACCAGCAGAGGTGAGGCACTGTTCCAGAACAGTGTTTGGAACACTGCCTACGAACACAGGCACTGTGTCTGTGGTTCACCAGCCCTGTTTTCTCCACACTTGGCACAGTGCTCTATAATAACTAAATGAAGGAATGAATATAGGTCTCTTTGGGGATTTAGAGTCATCATTATCATTCATCTCTTCTCTGACCCTCTCTATGTGCCCAAGCATGCTCAGGGCACCGGGGATACAAAAATGAATTGTCCATGGCTAGTGCCCTCAAGAAGTGTCTGGTTTGGAAAGGGGATAAGCCAGGATGTTGTGGGCACAGGGATGCAGAGATGCGCACTGAGGCATAGGAACCCAGAGGGGCCCAGGGCCCAGCCTGGAGACATGGGCACAGGGGAAGTCAGGGTACAAGTCCTAAGCTGGTGTTTAAGAACAACTAGGGTCATCTGGGTGAAATCAGGGGAGGGGGCAGCATGCAAAGACCTGGAAGTGAGAGAGAACATGGCAAATTCTGGGAACCTTGTGTGGCTCAGTCCTGTTGGAGAGTCCAGTGGAAGGGAGGAGTGGGACGGACAAGGCTGAAGAGGTGGGATGGACCAGGTCTTGCAGGGCCTTGAATGTCAGGCTGGGAAGCTTAGTTTATCCTCAGGGCGATGGGAGCCATGGAAGGGTATAAGCAGGGGACGGGCATAATCAGAGTAATGTCTTGGAAAGTTTGCTCATCCCAGCTGCTGTGCGGAGGGGCAGAAGAGGAGGCAGGGGACCAGTGAGGGCCAGTAGTCCAGGCAGGTGGCCAAGCTGGTAGGGATGGAGGAGGGGTGATAAGTGAGGAGCTGATTAGAAGGGGGATTGTGGGGGCTTTCTAGGAAGTAGAATCAGCAGGATTTAGGCAGATTGGATGTGAATGTGAGGGAGACAGAGGGTTATCTTGGTTTGGGTTCCCCCAGAAGCCAACCCTGGGGCAAGGAATCAAGTGCAAGTAGTTAATTTCTGAGATGATCCTGAAAGCATCATAAGGGCCTGGGGAAGTAAGACAGGAAAAGGAAGGAAGCCAATTCAGGGTGGTTGTATGGTCAGGCCAACTCAAGGTGGCTGTTCTCCTGTTCTCTTTACATCCCCTGCCCGACCAGTGCCTGCTTCGCCTACACCCTACTCACATGACTGACCTTCCTACCTACTTGCTCCTGGCCCCAGCTGGTAATTGTTCTTATCAAAGGGGCAGTGAGGGGTGTGCCCCTCTGTTAGTTTCCCTGGTAACTGATGAGCCAACCTGATGTCAATCCCCTTCTACCCCCTGGGAGTGAAGACTGCTGCCATGTCCTGCCCCACGGTTGCTCCAGGACCTTGCTTCAGACGTGTAAGCTCCCCCATCCATTAAACCATTGATGTCTTTGTCGCTGACTCCCGGCTTTTTCTTCGGTCTTGAAGCTGGGCAAGCACAGGCCTTTGTAGGCCTGTGAGGTACAGCCCAACAGTGGTCAGTGAACAGATTATCCCTGGGGGTCAATCCCATTGGGAACCTCTAGGAGGCGGCACAGAACATGCCTCAGAGATTTCCCACATGAGTGGCAAGGAATCTGGAGCATTTATCTATCAACTCTAGTTGTCATTGGTTAAAAGCTGGTCCCCAAATTTTCTGGCCCTTCTGGCCAAGCGTGCTCCAGACGGCCAGAGAAAGCTCCCAGGCAGAGTCCCAGGTACCGTCAGTGAGAAGCTGTCGGGATGTAGGGAATAGTGAGTGCTGAGGGTCGTGAGCAGGGACCTGCTCCAACATCTGCTACAGGGGAAGAGGAGGCCCATTTACTCCCAATAGGCTGAGCCCTGGTTCTCCAAGGTGGGCAGAGGAGAGGAATCTGTGTTGAAGTTGGGGAGTGGGGGTTGTCTTGATGGCCCTGACTTCTCCCCAGCGTCCTCTCCCCAGTCCTCAGCCTTCTTGCCTGGTCCATCCACTGCCCCCAGATGGTATGCAGAGCCTCATCTGATTTCCATGGAGACTGTGCTCCAACCCCTGGAAATGCCTACTCCGATTAGCTTTGCCAAGTGGTTTGATCATTGCACCCGCATCAAGTCAGAGAAAATTGGTGGCTCTTTAATAAAATAATATCCCATCACCCGGGGTTGACAGCGGGCTGGAGACACAGATTTGGGGAACTTACCAACTTAATGTTTGGTTTTCTAGGCCATAGGGCAGTGAGTTTGCTTAATGGGAGAGAGAAGATAGAGAAGAGGGTTTGGGCTGGAGCCATCAGTTAAAGGAGGGAAGAAGAGATGCCCAGGGATAAGACTGAGGAGGAGCAGCCAGAGCAGTAAGATGTGCAGCAGAGCAGTGTGGTGTCACTGAGGCCGAGGGAAGACAGGCTTGGGAGAAGGAAGGAGAGGGCTGCAGGCTCAGAGCTGGGCCCAGGAGCCAGGCCCCATCTACCTGGCTCCAGGAGAGGTCAAAGAGCCCTTCGTTAGAGTGTGTCTGGAAGAACACTTGCTTCCTCCTCTTCCTCTCCCTACTCCTTCCCCCTCTCCCAGCCTCTGCCTGTGGCCTCAGAAGCCTTAGCAGCTGGCAGACATCCAGTGAGACCCAGAGCTATGTCTGGCATTTCCAACGACTTCTGAGACTTCCCTTGCTCCTGTCAGCCCCCAGCCTTGATGTGCCTGCAGCCTCCTCTCAAGACCAGTGCTTCTCTTTTAGCCCCAACCATGGTCCCAAGACCCCCCATCCCCTTTCCTGAGGTCCAGGAGCCCCATGCCGCACCTGTTTGCTCTGTCAGTCCAGCATCCATGGGCAGCTTATGTCCTGAAAAGGGCCACCACGTCCGGAAGTTCCCCCTTTCACATTCCTACCACATTCCAACTGCCCAGCCAAGTATTAACCCTCAAATTCATAACCCAGGAATTTCAGCCCTGGCAGCTCCTCCTCAGGGCTTTGAATTCCTCCCCTGCCTCCATGTACATTGATGGGAGATGGGGGTGAGTCATTGCCCCTTTCCTGGTCTTAGTTTCCTCAACTACAAAATTGGGTCGACAATCCTTGCTCTGCCTCCTCCCATGGCTGGCTCTGAGGGTTCACACTTTGTAAATTCTGCTAGTTGTACGTGCTGTTCCCCCTCTTGGAATGCTGTTCCTTTCCTTTCTTCTTTGTGAGTCCTGCTCACCCTTCCAAGCTCTACTATTAAAACATGCTACCATTTTTTTCATGTGTGCTATGAGCCAGCATTGTGCTAAGGGCCTTACATATGTTATCATGCTTCATTTGTACATGGAGTCTGAATAGATACTCTGATTATTCCCATTTTACAGACGAGGAAACAGGCTCAGAGAGACTATATGACTTGCTTTAGGTTACGCAGCTAGGAAATGTTGGTCAGAACTAGAACTCAGGACGTCTGAGGTAAGATGAGGCCTTTCTCATTTCAGTCTGGCTCCCTCCTATCATGCCCACCAGAGCTGCCCCTGATTCAGAAGTTAGCTTGTATTAAAAGGAACACAGTGTTGGGCTTCCCTGGTGGCGCAGTGGTTGAGAATCCACCTGCCAATGCAAGGGACACGGGTTCGAGCCCTGGTATGGGGAGATCCCACATGCCGTGGAGCGACTAGGCCCGTGAGCCACAACTACTTAGCCTGCGCGTCTGGAGCCTGTGCTCCACAACAAGAGAGGCCCGCGCACCGCGATGAAGAGTGGCCCCCACTTGCCGCAACTAGAGGAAGCCCTCGCACAGAAACGAAGACCCAACACAGCCAAAAATAAATAAATAAATTAAAAAAAAAAAAGTAAAAGAATTAAAAAAAAAAAAAAAAAAAGGAACACAGTGCATGTAGTAAAGAGGTGATAGTCCACAGAGGTCTGCTGTTCAAACTACCTCTGGAACCTCATTGGCCTCTGCAACACTGCCTGCTGCAGGGGGACGGAGAGGGTAACAAAATCAATACGAGGAGCAAGAAGCCAAATTACATGAGAGTTGAACCCTGAGATCAGGGGGCAAATCTTTCACTGGGTACCAACAGATCCCTGTCCCTTTTAAATCAGACTTGTTGAATCTGAGGTACAGCCAGACATTATTGTTTTGTTAAATAGTTTAAACCTCATAATGAAGAAAGAATTGATGTTTTCATTCATTTCAGCTCTTTAAAAATCAACAAATCAATATCCAAAGATTGGAAATGACCTAAATGTCTACTCATAGGCAACTGGTTAAATAAATTATGGCTGTGAACAAAACAAGTAAGCTTTTTGTGCATTGGTGTGAAGAGACTTTCAGGAAATCTGCAGAAGAAAGCTAGAAATATGTGTACAAGTATGTAGCCTTTTGTGTATAGAGAAAGAAAAAAGAGCACACGGCTTTTAGGGCTTGTATATGCATACAGTTATCTGGAAAGATGAAGAAACCATGAATGGTGGTTGTTTAATAGAGTTAATGAGAGAGAGACTCTTCACTGTTTACCTTTCAATATTTGTTTTGTTTGAACTGAGTGAATGCATTCTTTAGTTGAAAATTAAATAAAGAAACATATCACTTTCTTAAATCAAGATGTCACATTTAATAAAGTTGCTACAGGGACTTCCCTGGTGGCACAGTGGTTAAGAATCTGCCTGCCAATGCAGGGGACACAGGCTCGATCCGTGGTCCGGGAAAATCCCACATGCTGCGGAGCAACTAAGCCGGCGCGCCACAACTACTGAGCCTGCCCTCTACAGCCCGCGACACAACTACTGATCCCACACACCGCAACGAAGCCCGTGCATTCTAGGGCCCGTGCTCCGCAACAAGAGAAGCCACTGCAATGAGAAGCCCGCGCACTGCAATGAAGACCCAATGCAGCCAATAAATAAATAAATAAATTTTAGAAAAAGAAAAAAATTAAAAACAAAACAAACAGACAAACCCACAAAAGAGTGTGCTAAGAAAGCATTCTTGAAAAAAAAAAGTTGCTGCAAATGAAGGGGTTTGATAGCATCTCATTATTGAGAAAAATTGAAAAATTTTATAAACAAAATTTTATATAGGGATTTACCATTTTTCTAAGTAGTTTTGCATAAATTAACATATTAATCTTCTTAAGCCTTACTTAGAAGAGATGACTACTCTTATTTCTTAGAGGAGGAAACTGAGGCTCAGAGAAGGCAATGGTCTTGTTCAATGTCACCCAATCTGTAAGGAAAGGAACTGGAACTGGAGCCCCGGGGCCTGATAACAGGAACCACAGAAAATGCAGAACAAAGCCACACCTTTGCTTCTCAGAGTGCTGGTGACTCATTAAAAGGGAGATAAAATAATTCTGTCCTCTTGAGTGGTTTGAAGATTAACTGAGGTAATGTATGTAAAACTCTTAGCACTGTGCCTACCACAGAGCAAATAATCAAAAACTTTCTTTACCTGTTGCTTTATTAAAATTTTATTTAAATAACAGAAGAGGATGTTCCAATTCAGTTGGCGTTTCTTGAAATGCCATGAAATGTTCATGAGATATGAACACCCCATATTTCAGCCATACTAACTAAGAAGGGGAGAAGCAACAGAGAACTGAAGGAAGTCTAGGAAATGATCTTTGCCCTAACGATGCTTATGGTCTTATTGGTGAGACAAAGTTTAAGTAGACTCACATAACTTTTCTACAGTTATTATTGTCAGTGTTCAGATAATTTTTTCCATACTAAGCCTCATTGTAAAATTAAAAAGGAATTGTCCAATTTTATGTGCAGTGCTTTTAAATGACAAATGACAAAATTTGCAGGGAGAACTAAATGTTTTTTTCAGAATATTTTATTCTATTTTGGATAATATTGTGCACAACGTTTATACTCTCAACCACCCTCCAGCATAACTGAGGTCCTGGGCACATATCTAGTCCCCTAATCATCCTGCATTAGTGAGGGTTTTGGCATTAATGGCGCCAAAATGGCGGTGTTGTCATCTGTTCTCTGCTTTATCTAATGTTTATTGTATTGACATACATGATGCTCACCTTGGCTTCTGGCAATTCCCAGATTAGAAAAATACTAACAGAGTAATGCTGTACTTATTGAAAACTGTCATATAAAAAAAAACAACAGAATTGTTCTTTCCAGTTAATTTTTTTCCCCAAAGTTTGAGAATAAGGGGATTAATTTGCATCTCAGAGGAGAAAGCCCTTATTTTCTGGAGAGGGAAGTGTGAGGAGGGCCGCATATGTCCTTACTCACCAGGAAGCTTGGTTCATGTGGAAACACTGCCATCTGCCACCACTTGAAGATGTGACTGGCAGAAGCTCTTGGATGTTGCCACTCTCAGAAGTGGACAAAAAAGGCCAGAAGAACAAAAGGTAGGATAACAAGAGGGCAAGATCAGGAGGGTTTGTGTCCACCTTGAGCTGCTTATGTGGGTTGGAAGGGAGGCATTTCATCAGAATCCTGCTGCCTCTTTCAGTAACAGAACTGACAAGAAAGAGGACCCTTCCAAAGGATTTGGCACTTCTGGGTTTAGGGGAGGAATCCACAGTGTTCAGCTTTTCTCCAGGTGGCTTATGGACTGATGGTGTACGTCCAGGATTTAAAAAAGAGCAGGAGACAAAGGGTTCCAAGCAGTGATGTCTAGTGTATAAACAACTACACCTGGTCAAACCTGTATACAAGATGTGCAGGAGATGAGAAAGCAAAGCACAAGCCAAGATTACCTATGAGGGAAGTGATGAAAAGAGTCTCTTAGAAGAAAGATCGAACAATCCTCCATCTATAGAATGGACATAGGGACAACATCCCTCCGTGAAAAAACACCAATAAAATAAAAACCTGGATCTCCTTACATGATCACTGCTTTTCCTGGATTTTAACCAGCATTTTCCTTGTTCCTCAGGCTTTAAATAGGGAGTTCAGCATGGACCCCTGCACTGGAATAGAAAATTCACCAGTTTGCTGACCCTGGTTCATAGACCCTGGAGAATGTTTGATACAGGAATACTACTAGCCAAAGAAAAGAGAAATGGCATTGATGTGAGAGAGGCAGGTGCCACAGGGTTTTGATCTGCCTTGAGCAAACTGGATGAAAATGAATAGAAACGAAGACTAGGTACTGTGATAGCAATGCCCACTTAAGTGAAAACCACCACCTCACTGACATAGGTGCTGGTACAAGGTGTTTAGAGGACCAGGAAGCTGTCATATAGATAATGGTTGATGACGCTGACATTGCAGAAGGTTGGCCTACGCTTCTGTCCTGTGTGGGCAGTGGCTCCAGCAAATCCCATCTCATACATGCACACACACACACACACACACACACACACACACATGCTTGCACAAACCCAAACCTCAACACCAAACACATCTGATGAGACGTGGTGCCTTATACAATCATGGATTATAAATAGCTACAAAGCAATCACTGGTCATTATTGTCAACACATAGTATTTAGAGATGATAATGAAGAGAAAGAAAGTCAGCTGAGTCACGCACCCAACACAGGAGATGATGTTCTTTGATACAAAAGTCAACAGCAACAGAAATCCATGAAGCATTTGTTGAAGAGGAAACATAGCATTCAGGTATAAAGGTAAGAACTTAGGCCAATTAGAGTGATTAGGGCCAGGTTCCCCACCCTGGTGATAACTTGTTAACCCAGAAATGGTGAGTTCAGGCCCTAAGAAGTAGTTTCCGCCAGGCATTCCCATATGGGGAGACATGTGCAAAGAAAATGCACCTCCCTTTCAAACTATAGAAGATGGGATGATTCTCATGAGTACCATACACACTAAGTGGTCTGCTAGGGCTGCTGTAACAGAGTACCACAGACTAGGTGGCTTAAACATCAGAAATTAATTTTCTTACCGTTCTGGAGGCTAGAAGTCCAAGATCCAGGTGACAGCAGGATTGGTTCCTTCTGAGGGCCTCTCCCCTAGGCTTGTAGATGACCATCGTCTCCCTGTGTCTTCATACCACCTTCCCTCTGTTTGTGTCTGTATCCAAATAGCCTCTTCTTGTAAGGACACCAGTCCTACTAGATTAGAGCCCACCCCAGTGACCTCATTTTAACTTAATTGCCTCTTTAAAGATCCTTTCTCCAATAAGGTTACATTCTGAGGTACTGAGTGTTAGGACTTCAACATATTTTGGGGGAGGGATTCAGCATAGAAGAGTGGAGAAAAGCAAAATGTAGTCCAGTCTCTTCTCCGTTTCTGATTTCCTCCCCCTGTTTCCCTTCGAGACAAATGGCTTCTGATCATTTAGGGATTTGGGACTTATATCTTTGTAGCAGTGAGTAGAGATGGGACCCTGGCTTCAACTTCCATTCCTATATTTACTCCTCTGCCATTTTTTCCCCGTGTTTTGTTTTGTTTTGTTGTTGGTTGGTTTCTTGTTTTTTTTTTTTAATGAAGAAACAGGTCATTTATCCCATAAAAGTTCTCAAATTCTGGATCTGGTTAATTGCATCCCCATGTTGTCATTTAACATATTCTTCTGTACCCTGTAGTTCCTGAAAACTGATAGTTAAATCGGTTTGATCAGATTCAGGATCAATTTTTTGGCAAGAATTCACAGGTGGTGGTGTGTACTTCCTTTTGCACCACATCAGCAAGATATGACCGGTCTCCTCTCTCTCTTTTTGTGATGTTAATATTGGTCAGTGGGTTGAGGTGTTATGAGACTGTTAGTGGGGACACAGCCATTGATGATCACTGCCTAGACCTGTCCAATGGAAACATAATGCAAGGCACAGGTACAATATAACAATTTCAAGTAACCACATTAAAAAAAGTAATCAGAGAACTTCCTGGTGGTGCAGTGGTTAAGAACCTGCCTGCCATTGCAGGGGACATGGGTTCGAGCCCTGGTCCGGGAAGATCCCACATGCCATGGAGCCCGTGAGCCACAACTACTGAGCCTGTGACCCATGACTGCTGAGGCCCGTGCACCTAGAGCCCATGCTCCGCAACAAGAGGAGCCACCGCAATGAGAAGCCTGCTTGCCGCAACGGGAGGAAGCCCTCGGGCAGCAACGAAGACCCAACGCATCCAAAAATAAATAAATAAATAAATAAATAAATTAAAAAAAAAGAATATATTAAAAAATTAATCAGAAATAAATGAAATTGATTTTAGTAATATATGTTATTTAATCCATTCTACCCAAAATATCATTTCAACATGTAACCAATATGAAAAATTAATGAGATATTTTACCTTTTTTTGTTGTACCAAGTCTTCAAAATCCAGTGTGTGTTTTACGCTTGCAGCACATCTCAGTTCAGACGAGCCATGTTTCAATAGCCACTCATGATATGATTACAAACACTGTTTAAGATTTCTTTATAATTCTCATTGTCCTTAGAATATGTCCCTCTTAGGGGTGTACAGTAAGGCAGTTATTAACTCCAGGAGAAACAAAAAGTTATGCAAGAAAGAAAATGTAATCATAGAACACTATTAGATGTTAACTGCCAACAATACTTTCAAAGTCATAAAAATGTAAGCACTGAATATTGATTTAACCAAAAATTGCAACAGGAGGATGAGGGAAGACAACTAAATATTCATCTTTTATAGAGGAAATCGGTAGATAATGTCTAAGATGGAATTAACCAATTTTTTTTAACAGTCTGAATTTGTTATTGCCATGAGACAGTTTTCTTTCCCTCCGGTCAAGCTTACATTTCCAGCTCATTTCCGTTTTGTGAATTTAACACTAATTGCTCTCCTCCTCCTCTCTCTGCCCTCCTACCCCTCCTCCTGAGGAGGAACTGGGAGAAACGGAAAAGTCTCTTTTACTTCAGCAGGATTGTGATGTCCATGCTGTTAGGGTGAAGTACATGCTCCCTCTTCCCTAATAACCTTGAGTTGGACCATGTTTGTCCTCTGTCAGAGGCAGGCCCTGCAGTGAGGCATCCCTCCTCGGCACTTGTGTGAGTTCTCTGCCCAGGGAGATGAGCGAGCGTGGGCAGGGATGGTGATCAGCAAGGCTTGGAGGAGGAGGAGGCATTTACCAAGTGAGCAAGGACACTGCAGACAGAGAGGCAGCATGGGCAAAGTTAAGCCACCTGGCACAGACCCGCAGTGCACCAAGGGCCTGGGGTTACTCCTCAGAGACGCTGTGCAGCTACCCTGACTTTGCTGGCAGCCCAGGACCCAGGGCCATTTACTAATCTACTTGATAATAGGCAAACACTCTGGCGTCTGCTCAGCCCAAGGTCTTGGAACAAATGGATCCAATTAAAAGGCCATCATAGGGGAATTCAGGGGAAGAGGAAAAAAGCCATTGATCAAATCAATGCCCAGCTGCCCTGGGGCTGGTTTGTGACCTTCTGCAGCAGAAGCCTTTCTCCCACTCTGCCCTAGACCTGGGGACCTTCCAGACACCCCGGCCCCATCCTCCGCTCCTCCACGCCACCCTCTGACCAGCTGTGTGGCACTTCACTAGGTCTTCTCTGGATCTCGATTTTACTGCCTGCCAAACCCTGCAAGAAAAAACTGTCAGGTATCCTGCTGGCTCTTCCTTCAAAATACATCTGGCATCAGTCCATTTCTCACCACCTCCATTGCCTCCACCTGGTCCTAATCCTCAAGATCTCTCACCTGGATTTCTTCATTGGCTCCTTCCTGCTCTGGCTGCTCCCATCCTCACCCCACTGTAGTTTATTCACCACACTGAACCCAGATTTAGCCTTCTAAAATGTAAGGCACACCGTATGTCTGCAATGGCTTTCCACCTCACTCACTGTCCTACAAGATTCCACCAACCTGTGGCCTCCACTTCACTTCTTCCGTCTTCACCCCAGGCACCAGCCTCCTTCCTCTGGCAGCCAGACCTTTGCACTTACTGTTCCCTCCGGCTGGAAGGCTCTCCTTCAAGTCTGTTCGAATGCTCTCTTTTTAGCCTCTCCTGAGGCTTCACCTGACCACCCTATTTAAAAATCACATCTTCCATGTCCTCCTAATCCCTCTTCCCACTCTGCTGTTTTTCCCACAGCACCTGTCACCTCCTAACACAGCATGGAATTTACACTTTATGATATCTGTTGCTTTTTGTCTCTCTCACCCTACTAGGCTATAAGCTCTGAGGGAAGGATCTTTCTTTTTCATTTACTGATGATTTCCAAATACCTACAACAATGTCTACAACATAGTAGGCTCTTGGTAAATATTTGTTGAATAAATAACGAATGAATCAATAATAATAAGGTTCCTGCCTCAAAGGGCCCTTGTGAAACTTACATGAAATAATTTGACTTGCTTTGCAAAGGAAAGGAATTATATAAGAGTACCCACTGGTACTAGATGTTCTGCAAAACAGTTACATGGTTTATCTCGTTTATTCCTCACTATGAATCTCATTCATTCATTCAATGAGTAATTGTTGTGCACCTACTATACACTAGGCACCGTTCTAGGCATTGGGGGTAAAGCAGTGACAAAACTAGACAAAAACCCCTGTCCTCTGGGAGCTTTCAGGAAGAGACAGACAATACAAATAAAACATAAGGGACTTCCCTGGTGGCGCAGTGGTTAAGAATCTGCCTGCCAATGCAGGGGACATGGGTTCAATCCCTGGTCTGGGAAGATCCCACATGCTGCTGAGCAACTAAGCCCGTGCGCCACAACTACCGAGCCTGCGCTCTAGAGCCTGTGAGCCACAACTACTGAGCCTGCGTGCCACAACTACTGAAGCCCGTGTGCCTAGAGCCAGTGCTCTGCAACAAGAGGAGCCACCACAATGAGAAGCCCGCGCACCACAACGAAGAGTAGCCCCCGCTCGCTGCAACTAGAGAAAGCCCGCGCGCAGCAACAAAGACCCAATGCAGCCAAAAATATAAATAAATAAACAAATAAACAAACAAATAAATAAACAAACAAGCAAATAGAATGTAAAGTGAGTGTGATTACCCCTCTTTTTTATGACGAGGAAACTGAGATGCCCAAGGTCATCTGATAAATGAGTGGCAGAGCCAAGATTCAAATGTAAGTCTCCAAGGTTTATGTGCTTCTGTGCCTCGTGGATGAGGGCATCCGGGTTTAGGTGGAGTGAAAGCTTGTGGACAAGGTGTGTGGGTCTGGGGTGAGGATGTGGGGTGGGGCCTGGAGGGCTGGCTGAGACTCCCTCCTTAATTTTTGCTTCCCACTCTATCCCAAGGGCCTCCCCTTCCTCATGATTGAGAGTCAGATGCATTTTACCTACTGCCATACTGGTGGGATCCAAATCACAGGCATCTCGTGGGTGGTGGGTAAGCTCTTACTTCTTCCCAGATGGTGTCACAGGGGGCGCTGGGAGGAGCAGCTGAGCTCAGTCACACCTCCCAGGGGAGGGAGTCCAGTTGTAGAGGCCGCCATTCGAGGAGGCAAGGACTGGGGGCATACAGAGGGCAGGGCTTCTGGTAGGGGTGGAGGTCCTGGAGTGGGGCAGGGTAGGGAGCTGGGGGTGCCAGCCTGGAGAAGAGCCAACTCGGGGTCATGGTGACACCTTCCCGTGGCTGCCCTGGGCTGAGGGCAGGTGTGCCGTGTGCCCCTAAGGCCATGCTGGGGAGACAGGGCTCCTGTGAGGAGGGTTCTCCCACAGGGACAGGGGTTGCCTAGGAGGGAGTGATCTCTCCATCTCTGGACGTTGGGGGGAGGATGCAAATGATGTCAGGGTGTTAGGGAGGTACAGATAGGACCCTTGTTGGTGGGATAAACCTTTTCAGAGACCCCAGCTTCAGAGAGAGGAGAAGATTCTGACTTCCCTTCAGAAGAGCTCCCAGACCAAATGGAGGGGCTGGTCCTCAAGGCCTAGAGCCCAGCCCCAGATCTGCAAGTCCTTTGGGAGGGCCTCTCTAGCCCCACTCCCCAACACTCAGCTGTGTCCTCAGACCCAGGGTTTGGGTGTCTTCCTGGCAGCCAGTGAAGGTGGGGGACACCATCTGGGGCCTCTGGAAGGTAAGCAGGAGGTCAAAGGAATACCCATGGCCAGAGAACATCATAGAGCTGTCCTCAGGGGCCACTCCTGGCAGAACCAATGAGGATCAAGTCAGTAACTTTGAAACCCCAAGCTGGGACATTGGGCCTCAGAGGGGCAGCGCCCTGAGGATGGAGCAGCTGTATCTGCCCCTCAGTCTTACCTTCACAAAACCAGCAGTCGGACACATGCTCCTCTGAGGGAATAAAATACCCCACAGTGCTGGTGCAGAGTGGATGGATCAGCTAGGGGCTCTAGGGCGCTAGATGGGGAGTCCTTGCAAGCTCACAGGGGCAGGTTGGCTGGAATGGAGATCTGAAACGTCACCTGCTCTCACCCAGGAAGAGGCAGCAACCTCTTGTCAATGCTGATCAGCCCCCACCATCAGGAACACACCTGTAGCCAACAAGGTCAGGCTTATCACTTGCTGCAGCAAAGACTTCCCATCAGGGAATTCCTTGGGGTGTCTCCAAAGGGAGGAGTTAAGGAAGGGGTGCTTATAGGGTTGTGGGGCTGGAGTGAGTCAAAGGATGGTCTCTGGCAGAGATTGGTCAGGATTTGCAAAGCAGGAAGTTGCTGGAAGAGTCAGAGATCTTATGTTGAGAACACAGGAGCCCTTGTGGAGAATTACTATTAAATCAGTTTGCCTGTGGTTTTCTCTTGGAACATGTGGGTCTAAATACATGGGTGTTTTCAAGTGTGAGCTTAGTCTGAGATGGACATCACGGCTTGGTCAGGCACTGTTAACTGTTTTGTAAATCAGGTATGTTTCGCAAATTGTGTTCCCAGTTTCAATTCTCAGTCCTACCCCTATCTCGCACACTCCAACAACCTGGCTGCCAGCAGGATCATTTTCTTCTCATCACTCCACAGGCGAGAGTCTGGACCCCAGCCCCCATTCCTGCCTCTGCTGCCAGCTCTGGGCACCAGGGGGCAGCAGGGCAGCATCCATGAACCCAGGACTCACAGTAGACTAAGCACAGCCAGGCAAGGGAGCTGAGCCAGCGCTCAGATTGAAGGGATATGTCTGAAGCTCTGAACTGTCCCTTTTGATTTCCTTTGTTCCCAGGAATTCTGGGGACAGGGAACAAAAGGGTAAGGGAAATGGGAAGTAAGGAGGGAGGGAAACTGAAGGAAAGGGAGGAAGA